>NC_141877.1:524316936-524629209 GCF_056163025.1 Triticum urartu
TCCTCCCGTTTGACATAACTTACAAGCCACGGCGAGCTATCAAGTCGCAAGTTTTGGCCGACTTCGTCGCAGAATGGACGGAGGCCGAACTCCCTAAATAGTACGGCACATATTCAAACTGGGTCATGCACTTCGACGGCTCCAAAATGTTGGCCGGTCTAGGGGCTGGCGTCGTTTTGACGTCCCCCACAGGAGACACAGTTCAATATTTACTCCAGATAATGTACACAAACTCCAACAACGCAGCTGAATATGAGGCCCTTTTACATTGTCTCCGGATGGCAGTATCCATGGGCATTCAACGCCTAGAGGTGCGCGGGGACTCCAACCTCGCAATATCCCAAATAAATGGAGACTTTGATGCCAAGGATCAAAAAATGGCAGCTTATCGCAACGCTGTCCTAAAAATGTCAGCTCGGTTCTAAGGGCTCGAATTTCACCATATAGCCCGGGAAAATAATCAGGCGGCAGATGTCCTGGCACGCGTCGGTGCAAAATGCAATGTAGTCCCCCCCAACATCTTCTTGGAAAGGCTGTTCAAGCCGTCCGTAGTATGGGAAGGGGAACCGGGCAATAGCAGCCCGGAGCCAACCACACTGCCCGACAGCGAACACTCTGACACAATTGGAGGCTCTGCCAATGAAATAACACCTTCAGCCCACGTAATAATGGCCATCATCGCCCTGTGGACAGAACCATTCCTCGCCTACCTTACCAGGCAGGAACTCCCTGAGGACCAAAATGAGGCACGCTGCATAGTGCGGCGATCTAGAGCTTTGTAAGAAAAGCACTATCGGAGTCCTTCAAAGGTGCATCTCCGAAGAGGATGGGCGGAACCTCCTGGCTGAAATTCATGCCGGACTCGGCGGACATCACGCTGCAGCTCGGTCCCTTGTAAATAAGGCCTTCCGTACAGGCTTTTATTGGCCGACGGCCCGGGCAGACGCCCAGGACTTAGTCCAACGATGCGTCGGTTGCCAACATTTTGCAAACCAAAGCCATATGCCACCCACCACCCTCCAAACTGTCCCCATCACTTGGCCCTTCGCGGTCTGGGGGCTTGACATGGTTGGACCCCTTAAAGGCGGAACCCACAAGAAAAAATACTTACTGGTCATGGTGGATAAGTTCACCAAATGGATAGAAGCCAAGCCTGTTAAGATGGCCGAATCCGGACTGGTGATAGACTTTATATCCGTGGTTGTACACCGTTACGGCGTCCCCCACAGCATCATCACTGATAACGGCACAAACTTTACGGCCGATGAGGTAAAACTCTGGTGCAAAAACATGGGCATCAAGCTCTATTATGCTTCCGTCTATCACCCACAAACCAACGGCCAGGTCGAACGTGCAAATGGTCTTATCATGAGCGGCATCAAACCCAGATTAGTGCGGTCCCTTAAGGAATCTAATACGCACTGGGTAGAGGAGCTCGACTCCGTACTCTGGGGGCTGCGGACCACGCCGAATCGCACCACCGGATACACACCATTCTTCATGGTGTGCGGTGCAGAGGCAGTTTTTCCCTGCGACATAATTCATGACTCACCTCGAGTGCACATGTACGAAGAAAGAGAAGCCGAGCTCGATCGGCAGGACAGTTTGGACGCCTTGGAGGAAGAGCGTGACGTGGCAAAACCCCGTTCCGCATTCTATCAAGAGCAGGCTCGAAGATACCAAAGTAGAGAAGTACGGGCCAAAAATTACAACGTTGGCGAATTAGTTCTACGCCTGCCAGATAAGAAAAAGGACAAACTCAAGCCCAAGTGGGAAGGTCCCTTCATAATCGACCAATTCCTAACTGGTGGAGCGTACCGCCTGCGAGATGCATCGGATAACCGACTCGAGCCGAACCCATGGAACGCAGCCCGTCTATGAAGATTCTATGCCTAGCGCCGGACTCTGTGTTCGTCTCCTTCCTCTGTCCATTTTTTATATACTTTCTGTCTTACATTTCTCTCCTTCCCCTCTCTCTCTTATAGCCTTCAAAGGCTCATAAAGTGACGCACTCATTAAACCTGGGGGCTTCTTTAAACAGAAGCTTATTTATACGGGCTTCATGCCCAACACATGTGTCACACTTCCGCATGTACCTTTTATTCGCCATTATATGCATCGATATGACTTAAGTTTTGGCCAAGCTGGGTTGCCTGGCTCCTGTGCTTACCCCTACGTTCCCGATTGTTCGGTTAGGTGGTAAAGGGAGCACCTCTGCGATTGTTACTGCCGGGTCAGCCGGATGTGTACCTCAGACTGGGTGAAGCCGAAGGCTACCGTTCTTAAGGAAATATTCAGTCGATGAACTAAAGATGATCTTTTCTTCCACTTATTTATCTATACGCCCCCCAGATGTTTTTCCTGCGTCTCTTTTCGCAGAATGGACATGCACTTTAGGGCATGCCTCCCAGGGAAAGGAACCCCTAACGGAACTATTCTCCCTGGAAGATGTTTCTTACTAACCATGTAATATAACATAACTAGTTGGGCACTTGTCTGTTCAATCACTAATGACCCCTACGCCTGGTCTCCACGCATACCCCGGTTCTTATATAACCGCGAGGGTATTCGTACACACTCCGGACCGTCAGGTCCCAGGTTTGAAGCGAAAAGTTCCGCCATGACAAACTATCTACAATCCGGCTAGAAGGCATTACACATGTCAATTAAAATTACATAGTCAATCTGACTGATTGTATTCCTCTTCAATTCCATCTAACAGGCTGTCTAGTTTGCAGTCCTGTTGGGAATACTTTGCGGCCAACTCTATTTGGCCGTATACTAAGCTCACATGGATCTCCTTCCCATCGGGCCCTACGGGTCCGACCTCGGCCATGTGGTTTGGGTCAGCCTCATGTACCGCGTCTTCACCATGGCCCAGGCCTCCCTGGCGCCTGGACGACAGGCCGACATCTTCCATAATCGGAAGCTACGCCGCGCTCCCTTCAGCTTCTCTACAAGCTCTCCAAGGCCTTCGGGCATGGAGACGGACGGCCACAAGGCCTGGGCGACGCCTCGCATCACCTGCCGAACTCGCTCGTGCAGTTGTGAGAGCTTGGGAAGAAGGTCACCCGTAGAACCGGGCATTTCCTCTGCAGGATGACCTGTCAGCATACCTAAAGACATTACTCTGTTAGTCGACTTCCTCGCCGAACTCTTTTCTCAAAGTTTGTTCAAGCACTTACTATATATGCCGCGTCGAAACCGCTGATTCCCCTTCACGGAGTCCAACAGCTGGGCATGAACGTCCTTCAGTTCCACGCCTAGCTTGGTGTTGGCATCTTGGAGATCGTTCTTCTCCTGCCTCACCTTTGTCAGCACGCTCTCACCAGCCTCTAGCTGGCATCAGAGTTGTTGCACTTCCGGATTTAATCCGGCGCCATCTGCAATTTCATTTGTCAGATTTGCACCCACGCCGCACTTCGCAAAATACTTGTCTTTCGAAGCGTATATTACCAGAGGGGGTCTCCTTGGATTCCCCTGCCGCGGCTAGTGCGGCCTCAAGTTGGGCTTTGCACTCTTCCAGCTCCTGGGACAGCAGGGTATTCTTTTCTGTAAGAACCTGCATAACAGATGATCCTTAAATCAGTTATTCTAACTGTTTCAAGTCTCGGGGGCTACTGGTATACATATATAATTACCAAAATTTTCTTACCCGTATGTCTTTCACATACTGCTTCGTGGCTCTGGATAGACCATTTTGAGCGGCACGGAGGTACGTGCCTCCCGAATTGAAGGCATCCAATGCCTCTTGGGAGAAACAAGCGTCGCGAAGAACTGTCCGGCGACGTCTATGGTTCATGGCACTCTCCACCTCGGAATTGGTGGCAGACAGCCTGTCCGCATCGTCCTACGGAGGAGCGTCCAGTGCGCGCCTCGTGTTCGCCTCCACTTTCGGCCCAGGCTTTGGAGCCTGGCTGGTGGAGGCGCAATTGGCAGCCTCTCCGGATATTGTCCGGTGAGGTCTCTTCGTCCTGAAGAGAGCACGAGTGTTAATATGCCTCGAAGGAGTAACACCTGGGAATAAGGTGGCGCACTATACCTTTGCGCCGGTGCCTCAGTCCGGACCACACTTCTTTTCAGCTCGCGGGGCCTTGTTGCCCCTCGTTGGCTAGTCACCGCAGGCTCGGCCTCCCGTCTCAAGGACCTCCCATGCAAAACACGGTTGTCATACGGTAATCGAAAACTCGCTAGGACAGATCCCTTTTCAAAGTGCTGACACTCCGGTCCTAGTTACCTGTGAGGCTAGGAGTAGCCCTGGATAATCGGCCGTAATGGCCACCAAGGCGTTGTCCCTGCTCAATTGATGAAACACTCCATCAATCAGCTCAACAGATAAGTCCGGATCCTCTTGAGGGGCCGGGTCGAGGGACCGTCCCGGATCCTCGGGTTGTGGAGGAGGGCTGTTTACTTCTTTAACAGCCTGACGCAGTTCCTGCGTTGAAGTCGTTAGACTGAAAATTTAACAATGGGAATATAAAACGAATGGGCAAGTAAAAGTGTCCACTTACCCAACTCGGGGGATTGTACATAGAAAATCCACCCCGTGGGTTGACGCGGAGAAATTCCTCCCCTTCTCCCTTGTACAAAGCGGACAAGGTCTTTATTAGACCGGCAGCCGAATCCTGCCCCTTATCGCCATAGCGGGTGGCGTCGTCCTCCCCGTTGAAGTGCCACATGGGGCGGCCTCTATACTGAAGCGGCTGCACCGGTCGCATGATGCATGTGGCCATGACCCCGATCATGGTCAGTCCGGAATGAGCTAACCATCTTATCCGGCCCATCAGGTAAATAATGTCCCTGTCGCTTTCCCTCTGAGGGCTCCGTGGATGCCAGCTTAGGCGCTTCTTTAGGGGAGCACTGTCGAACTCAGGGAGGCTGATCCAGATAGGATCCGGTAACGGAACGCCCTCTATATAAAACCATTCCGAAGGCAAGTCCTCGGACGCCTTCTTTGGGGTTCCGGATAGATATCCGGTCCCGGCGATGCACCACACTTCGGCTCCGCCCACTTGATATATCGACCCCTCCTTAAAGCGGGGCACAAGGAAGCATAGCCTTTTCCATAGCGCGAAATGAGCCTCGGAGCCCAAAAACAGCTCGCAAAGGGCTACAAAGCCCGCGATATGCAATATGGAGGCAGACGTGAGGTTGTGCAGCTGGAGGGCATAGAACTCCAGAAGCCCCCGGAGAAACGAATGAATTGGAAATCCGAGCCCTCTTATTAAGTAAGGGGCAAGGCACACCCGCTCTCCTTTGGAGGGATTGGGGGCGCTCTCCGCTTGCTCTCCGCCATTATAGATGGCAAGTCCGGCTCAAACCGGGACCATATAGGGCGGGGGGAGAAATCCCTTGGTCTGGAGCTTCACCAGCTGGCTGTGCGGGATGGAGAACTTCTTCCAATCTCCAGGCTGAGGGGTGGAAGGGCGAGAGGAGGAGCTGCGGCGGCTAGCCATGATGGAATGGACCTATGTCGGATACGCTCTGATGAATACTCGCGGAAGGGAGAAGGTGTGGTTTGCATCTAAATCCTCGTCCCCTTAAATAGGCGGCTCATTCATGCGGCTAGGGGTGTAAATATAAAAAACACCCTGACTTTTTGTATTCGTTTTACACGTGGAAAACGACCATTATTGGGCGTAGAAGCCAAGGAGCACTACATTTACAAGAAACCGGACACTATTCAACAGGTACACGGAATTTGGAGGAGAACCCGCCTTGCAATGCCGAAGACAATCTGCGCGCCGGACTCATCGTCATTGAAGCCTGGTTCAGGGGCTACTAAGGGAGTCCTGGATTAGAGGGTGTCCGGATGGCCGGAATATACCTTCGGCTGGACTCCTGAACTATGAAGATACAAGATTGAAGACTTCGTCCCGTGTCCGGAAGGGACTTTCCTTGGTGTGGAAGGCAAGCTTGGCGATACGGATATGTAGATCTCCTACCATTGTAACCGACTCAGCGTAACCCTAGCCCTCTCCGGTGTCTATATAAACCGGAGAGTTTTAGTCCGTAGGACGAACAACAATCATACCATAGGCTAGCTTTTAGGGTTTAGCCTCTCTAATCTCGTGGTAGATCTACTCTTGTACTACCCATATCATCAATATTAATCAAGCAGGACATAGGGTTTTACCTCCATCAAGAGGGCCCAAACCTGGGTAAAACATCGTGTCCCCTGCCTCCTATTACCACCCGACCTAGACGCACAGTTCGGGACCCCCTACGCGAGATCCGCCGGTTTTGACACCGACAGTGATCATGACGGTGCTTTGGAGATGGAGATCAACAACACAAGATGATGATGGCCATATCATATCACTTATATTGATTGCATGTGATGTTTATCCTTTATGCATCTTATTTTGCTTAGTTCGGCGGTAGCATTATAAGATGATTTCTCACTAAATTTCAAGGTATGAGTATTCTCCCCGGTATGCACTATTGCTATATTTCGTCATGCCGAGACACCATGTGATGATCGGGTGTGATAAGCTCTACGTTCACATACAACGGGTGCAAGCCAGTTTTGCACATGCAGAATACTCAGGTTAAACTTGACGAGCCTAGCATATGCAGATATGGCCTCAGAACACTGAGACCGGAAGGTCGAGCGTGAATCGTATAGTAGATATGATCAACATAGTGATGTTCACCATTGAAAACTACTCCATCTCCCGTGATGATCACGTGATCACTTAGATGATTAGAGAGATGTTTATCTAAGTGGGAGTTCTTAAATAATTTGATAAATTGAACTTTAATTTATCATGAACTTAGTACCTGAAGTATTTTGCATCTCTATGTTGTTGTGAATAGATGGCCCGTGCTGTTGTTCCATTGAATTTTAATGCGTTCCTAGAGAAAGCTAAGTTGAAAGATGATGGTAGCAACTACATGGACTGGGTCCGTAAATTGAGGTTTATCCTCATTGCTGCACAGAAGAATTACGTCCTGGAAGCACCGCTAGGTGACAAACCCGCTGCAGGAGCAATGCCAGATGTTGTGAACACCTGGCAGAGCAAAGCTGATGACTACTCAATAGTTCAGTGTGCCATGCTTTACGGCTTAGAATCGAGACTTCAACGATGTTTTGAACGTCGTGGAGCATATGAGATGTTCCAAGAATTGAAGTTAATATTTCAAGAAAATGCCTGGATTGAGAGATATGAAGTGCATATCCTTTTATTATTGCATCTTATATAGTGCGATGGTTTTGGTATCCGCCCCCGTCGGCCCTCGTCCTGTCTATGATTCGGATGTGGTATATATATTATCTTTATAACTATTGGTTCATTTATTGTTTATGAAAATTATGCCAACCAACGTGACATAGATTTTATTTATGTAGGATGTATGTGAATCGGAAATGCCAACCGACCCTATTGTCGAGAGGTTAAATTTAGTTGAAGAAGAAAACAATTTGTTGAAGGAAAAATAAAAAATTGAGGAGGAGAAGATGATATTGGAGTTGCATGTTGCGGATGTCGTCGATGATCACAAGATCAAGATGGATGCAATGCGCTTGAAGATTAGAAAGATTAGAAAATATGCCATTCATACTGAGGCTTGGTACCATTATGCTGTTGGATCAATTGTTACCTTGGTTATGATTATGATCGCATTTGTTTTCGCATTGAAATGTTTTACATAGTTTCAATGTATGGTTTAATTAATTAGGTGCTCTAGACTTCTATTAATTTGTTGTTAGATGAGAAATATGTATGCACTTTGGTTTTAATGTGATGATGAACTTCTATTAATTTGGACACTTAATTATATATAATGCACGCAGATGAACCGGCAATGGATGTACGGTGACAGACACACCCGCGAGTACATTAAGGGCGTGCATGAGTTTCTCGATGCGGCTGAGGCAAACAAGCAGAATGGTTTTATGTGTTATCCATGCACTGAATGTGGGAATACGAGGTCTTACTCTAACTGGAAAATCCTTCACTCCCACCTGCTTTACAAGGGTTTCATGCCACACTATAATGTTTGGATGAGGCATGGAGAAATAGGGGTTATGATGGAAGACGGCAAAGAAGAAGAGTACGATGACAACTATGTCCCCCTGAAAACGGTGATGCTGCAACGGGGGGAGCTGGTGAAGATCAAGAGGAACCAGACGATGTGCCCAATGATGCTGCAACGGGTGAAGCTGGTGAAGATTAAGAGGAACCAGATAATGTGCCCGATGATGATGATCTCCTCCGGGTCATTGTCGATGCAAGGACGCAATGCAAAAGTCAAAAGGAGAAGCTGAAGTTCGATCGCATGTTAGAGGATCACAAAAAAGGGTTATACCCCAATTACGAAGATGGCAACACAAAGCTCGGTACCGTAATGGAATTGCTGCAGTGGAAGGCAGAGAATGCTGTGGCTAACAAAGGATTTGAGAAGCTACTAAAAATATTGAAGAAGAAGCTTCCAAAGGATAACGAATTGCCTGACAGTACATACGCAGCAAAGAAGGTCGTATGCCCTCTAGGATTGGAGGTGGAGAAGATACATGCATGCCCTAATGACTGCATCCTCTATCGCGGTGCATACAAGGATATGAACGCATGCCCGGTATGCGGTGCATTGCGGTATAAGATCAGACGAGATGACACTGGTGATGTTGACGGCGAGCCCCCCAGGAAGAGGGTTCCTGCGTAGGTGATGTGGTATGCTCCTATAATACCAAGGTTGAAACGTCTGTTCAGAAACGAAGAGCATGCCAAGTTGATACGATGGAACAGTGAGAACCGAAAGAAAGATGGGAAGTTGAGAGCACCCGCTGACGGGTCGCAGTGGAGAAAAATAAGAGAAAGTACTGGGATGAGTTTGCAAAGGACCCAAGGAATGTATGGTTTGCTTTAAGCGCGGATGGCATTAATCCTTTCGGGGAGCAGAGCAGCAATCACAGCACCTGGCCCATGACTCTATGTATGTATAAGCTTCCTCCTTGGATGTGCATGAAGCGGAAGTTCATTATGATGCCAGTTCTCATCCATGGCCCTAAGCAACCCGGCAACGAAATTGATGTGTACCTAAGGCCATTAGTTGAAGAACTTTTACAGCAGTGGAATGGAAACGGTGTACGTACGTGGGATGAGCACAGACAGGAGGAATTTAACCAAAAGGCGTTGTTGTTCGTGACCATCAACGATTGGCCCGCTCTCAGTAACCTTTCAGGACAGACAAACAAAGGATACCACGCATGCACGCACTGTTTAGATGACACTGAAAGTATATAACTGGACAAATGCAGGAAGAATGTGTACCTGGGCCATCATTGATTTCTTCCGACCAACCATCAATGTCGAAAGAAAGGCAAGCATTTCAAAGGCGAGGCTGATCACCGGAAGAAGCCCGCCATGCGCACCGGTGATCACGTGCTTGCTATAGTCAATGATTTACACTACGTAATCTTTGGAAAGGGTCCCGGTGGACTAGCTATTCCGAATGACACTAAGGGACATGCACCCATGTGGAAGAAGAAATCTATATTTTGGGACCTACCCTACTGGAATGACCTAGAGGTCCGCTCCTCAACCAACGTGATGCACGTGACGAAGAACCTTTGCGTGAACCTGCTAGGCTTCTTGGGTGTGTATGGGAAGACAAAAGATACACTTGAGGCACGGGAGGACCTGCAACGTTTGCACGAAAAAGACGGCATGCCTCCGAAGCAGTATAAAGGTCCTGCCAGCTACGCTCTTACGAAAGAAGAGAAAGAAATCTTCTTTGAATGCTTGCTCAGTATGAAGGTCACGACTGGCTTCTCGTCGAATATAAAGGGAACAATAAATATGCTAGAGAAAAAGTTTCAGAACCTAAAGTCTCATGACTGCCACGTGATTATGACGCAACTGCTTCCGGTTGCATTGAGGGGGCTTCTACCGGAAAACGTCCGTTTAGCCATTGTGAAGCTATGTGCATTCCTCAATGCAATCTCTCAGAAGGTGATCGATCCAGAAATCGTACCAAGGCTAAGGAGTGATGTGGCGCAATGTCTTGTCAGTTTCGAGCTGGTGTTCCCACCATCCTTCTTCAATATCATGACGCACGTCCTAGTTCATCTAGTCGACGAGATTGTCATCCTGGGGCCCCTATTTCTACACAATATGTTCCCCTTTGAGAGGTTCATGGGAGTCCTAAAGAAATATGTCCGTAACCGCGCTAGGCCAGAAGGAAGCATCTCCATGGGCCATCAAACAGAGGATGTTATCGGGTTTTGTGTTGACTTCATTCCTGGCCTTAAGAAGATAGGTCTCCCTAAATCGCGGTATGAGGGGAGACTGACTGGGAAAGGCACTCTTGGAAGAGACTCAATAATATGCAGGGACGGATATTCTTGGTCACAAGCAAACTACACAGTTCTACAGAACTCTACCTTGGTGACCCCGTATGTCGATGAACACAAGAACAGTCTGTGCTCCAAACACCCGAAGTAGTGCGACGACTGGATTACATGTGAACACATCAGGACTTTCAGCAGTTGGTTGGAAACACGTCTCAGAGGTGACAACACTGTTTGTGATGAGTTGTACTTGTTGTCCAGGGGACCATCTTTGACTGTATTGACTTACAAAGGATACGAGATAAATGGGAATACATTTTACACGATCGCCCAAGATCAAAAGAGCACCAACCAAAACAGCGGTGTCCGCTTTGATGCAGCAACTGAGAGCGGAAAGGACACATATTATGGTTACATAGTGGACATATGGGAACTTGACTACGGACCTGATTTTAAGGTCCCTTTGTTTAAGTGCAAATGGGTCAATCTGTTAGGCGGCGGGGTACAGGTAGACCCACAGTACGGAATGACAACAGTGGATCTGAAAAATCTTGGGTACACTGATGAACCGTTCGTCCTAGCCAATGATGTGGCACAGGTTATCTATGTGAAGGACATGTCTACCAAACTGAGAAAAAGAAAAGATAAGGAAGCAAATACATCATACGATGAGCCAAAGCGCCACATAGTTCTTTCAGGAAAAAGGGACATCCTGGGAGTGGACGGCAAGATAGACATGTCTGAAGATTATGAAAATTTCATGAAATTCCTCCCTTCAATGTCAAGGCTGACCAAAGCATCCTGATAAAAAATGAAGATTATCCATGGTTACGGCGCAATAAGCAAATGACACAAGCGAAGAAAAAGTGAAGACTTTCTCCTGCAACTATTATGATGATACCATGCCAACTTTGTAACACACGAACATGCTACCATTGTCCGTTTTGTACATGCACATGCTATGTGGGTGAAATTATGATACCATCCCAACTTTCAACTTTTTCAGAGTTCATTTAAAATGCTTTCATGTCTTATGGTTTGGCCCCCGTAATACCATGACCATTAGTCCCTGGCCCATGCCAACTTTCAACTTTCAACTTTCTAAAACTAATGGCACTAACAAAAAGTTTATAATTTTGCTCCTCGCACCTGGCCCATGACCATTAGTCCCGGTTTGTGCCACAAACCGGGACTAAAGGGTTGGTCCTCGTTGCGGGCAGAGTTTAGTCCCACCTCGCCAACCGAAGGGGGCTCACACCGGTTTATAAGCCCTTCCCTCTCTGCCTTGTTGAGCTCCTCTCAAAGTGAAAATAGATGCCCTAATAGAGAAAAGTTTAACCTAAATTCATAGTGAATTTCTCTGAAATTCATAGAAATTTACTAGGAATTTAGGTTGAATTTTCTCTATAAGCGCATCTATTCTCATTTTTTTAGTAAGTTAATCACAAACTTGTGATTCAAACAATTTTCAAAGAATTCAAATTTTAACTATTCAAATTTGAAAACTAATGGCACTAACAGAAAGTTTATAATTTTTCTAAAACTAATGGCACTAACAGAAAGTTTATAGTTTTGCTAACCTAAAAGCAAACAGAATTAAAAATTAAAGCAAAAAACAAAAGAAAATAAATAATGCAAAAAACAAATCAAAAAAACAGGAAAAAACTATTTTTATAGTAAAGTTAATCACAAAATAAAATAAATAAAGCAACAAAGAAAACAAAAAAACTAAAAAAGTGTTTTCAAATTTGAAAACTAATGGCACTAACAGAAAGATTATAATTTTTCTAAAACTAAAAGCAAAAAGAATAAAAAATAAAGCAAAAAACAAAAGAAAATAAATAATGCAGAAAACAAAACAAAAAACTGGAAAAAAATAGCAACAATAAGTATTTTGTTGTAAGTAGAAACAAAATAACATAAATAAAGCAACAAAGAAAACAAAAAAAGTGTTTTCAAATTTGAAAACTAATGGCATTAACAAAAAGTTTATAATTTTTCTAAAACTAAACGCATAAAGAATTAAAAAATAAAGCAAAAAACAAAAGAAAATAAATAAAGCAACAAAAAAACAAAAAAATGCCACCTACTAGGCCCCCACGGCCTGAATACGACTAGAAACCCATCCAAGGGCCAGGATTCAGGCACGCAGGAGGCCCAGTAGGCCCACAGGTATACCAGTGACAATTAGGCCCGTAAGCCTACAATGGAGAGGAGCTCGAGAGGGGTGCGGCAGTGGGGCTTATAAACCACTGCGCACCCCTCTCAACTAGCGAGGTGGGACTAAACTTTCGACGCAGCAGCTGCACAAGGCCTTTGGTCCCGGTTGGTGGCACCAACCGGGACTAAAGGGGTGCATTGGTCACGGTTCGTGGCACAAACCGTGACCAATGCCCCTCTTTAGTCCCGGTTGGTGCCACCAA
This sequence comes from Triticum urartu, assembly GCF_056163025.1. Taxonomy (NCBI): domain Eukaryota; kingdom Viridiplantae; phylum Streptophyta; class Magnoliopsida; order Poales; family Poaceae; genus Triticum; species Triticum urartu. The sequence continues at coordinate 524,329,651 of NC_141877.1, forward strand.
CCGAGACCAAAGGCCGCCGCTTCCCACCCTTTGGGCTGCTGAAAAGAGGCCTTTGGTCTCGGTTGGTGGCACCAACCGGGACTAAAGGGGGCATTGGTCCCGGTTGGTGCCATGAACCGGGACTAGTGCTCTGGCTATATAAGGCAACACTTGTGAAATTCTCGATTCAGTTCGATCGATCTCCTCGTCCTCTCCTCCGACGACGCTGCCAGGCTGCTCCTCGTCCTCGTCGCCGCCGAGCCCTCCGGACCATGTCGTCACCTCCCTGAGCCCGCGCCGTCCTCATCGCCGCATCCCTGAGCCCGCCGCCCTCGTCCCCGTCGCCGCGTGCCTACCCGAGCCCGCCTCCTTGTCCCCGTCACCGCGTGCCGCCCCGAGGCTGCCGTCCCCGTCACCGCGTGCCGCCCCGAGCCCGCCGTCCTCGTTGCCGGACTCCAGCCGTCGCCGCCCCCCATCAAAGTGAGCCCCCCTCCTCAGTGCCACTCTTGCGCCCGAGCGCCCCTTGCTCCGCCCCTGCTCCATGGTCGCCGCCGGCCCATATGCATTGAAGAGTAGAAGGAGAGGAGAAGTAGAGGAGAGAAGTGGAGCAGCAGCAACGCGCTGTGCACTTTTCTGAATTTTTTGGAATTTCTGAATTTTTTTGTCCATATAGAAGGTGTTTGATGAAATGCTAGATGGCTTTGGGCATTTTTGGAATTTTTAAATTTTTTTTGTGGTGAGGTACTGATGCAAGACAAAGGCGATGGCAAAATTTCAGAATTTTTGGTGTGGTTTAGAATAGGTTTTCAACAAGTTATTTGAATCCGATTCAAATTTCATTTGAATGAAATTTGAAAATTTTGAACTATGGATCAGAAGGTTTTTGGTACTGTCATGAAGTTGGAGTAATTTTTCTGGTTGTAAAAGAGTTAGGAAAATTTAGAATATGCTAAATATGTCAAAAATGTTTTTTTCATATGATGTTTTTTTTCATATATGTATTAATTTTTTTATTTAGGTTGTTAATTAGTAGATATCGATTTTAGGTTAGTGTAGAGGAAAAAGTAAAATAAGGAAAAGGAAGAAAATAGGAAGAAGGAAGAAGAAGAAGAAGAAAAGGAACACCTGGAAAAAGGAAAATAAGAAGAGGAAGAATTCTTTTTTTCTTCAATCTTCTCCTCTATTCCTTTCTTCTTCTCCTCTATTTTCTTGTTCGATTTTTTTCCTCTTCTTACATGAGGGTGGGGGGGTCGATATACCCCCTCTCCGATAACTTCGACATGAGGGGGGGGGGTCACCAAGTGTTCGAGGGGCGAGGGTTGGAAACTATAGGGTAGAGGTTCATGGGTCACCGAGGGTTCGAGGGGCGAGGGTCGGGAACTAGGGTAGAGGTTCGAGGGTCACCGTGGGTTCGAGGGGCGAGGGTCGGGAACTAGGGTCGAGGTTCGAGGGTCACCGAGGGTTCGAGGGTCGTCGAGGGGTCGAGATGTTGCCTAGTGTCAATGTATTAAAGATCCATGGCTTCATCATTAGACGGAAGTAACCGGGGCATGATGGTACGAAGTTGTGCAAAGTTGTTTTGGAACGGAGTTCCGGATAGAATAATTCGCCTTTTTGTACGAATTTCAGCAAAGGCCTTCCAAATAGGGATATTCGGAAGGCTCTTGCTGAACTTTGTACGAAAAAGCGAATTATCCTATCCGAGATTCCGTTCCAAAACAACTTTGTAGACTGTACCATCATGCACCTGTTACTTTCGCCTAATGATGAAGACATGGTTTTGTTGACTCCTTTGACACTAGGCAACCTCCCGACCCCTCGGCGATCCTCTCGAACATGAGAGGAAGAAGAGGATCACCGAGGGGTCGGGGGTTCCAGGGTCGTCGAGGGGTCGAGGATCGCCGAGGGGTCGAGAGAGGTTTCCTAGTGTCAAAGTATTGAAGAAATCCATGGCTTCATCATTACCCGGAAGTAACAAGGGCATGACAAAGTCCTCCAAAGTTATTTTGGAATGGTGTCCCGGATAGGATAATTTGCCTTTTTGTATGAATTTCAGCAAAGGCCTTCCAAATAACGATATTTGGAAGGTTCTTGCTGAACTTTGTACCAAAAAGCGAATTATCCTATCTAGGACTCCGTTCCAAAATAACTTTGGAGAGCTTCGTACCATCATGCACCTGTTACTTTCGCCTAGTGATGAAGACATGGTTTTGTTGAATCCTTTGACACTAGGCGACCTCCCGACCCCTTGGCGATCCTCTTGAACATGAGAGGAAGAGGAGTATAAAAAAAGAAGAGGAAGAAGGAAAAAAAAGAGGAGAAGAAAGAATAGAGGAGTTCTTCTCCTCTATTCTTTCTTCTCCACTTTTTTTCTTCTTCTTCCTCTTTTTTTTATCGGGAACGAGGGTCGTCGAGGGACATAGATGTAGCGTCGTCGTTGTCGATATACCCCCTCCCGATAGCTTCAACACATGGGGAGGTCGATATTACCCCCTCCTTGAAGCGTTCTCGAGGCCACCCCAAACCCTTGAAGCGTTGTCGAGGCCACCGCAAACCCTAGAGACGCAGCGTCGAGGCCACTAATTAATATATATGATTCCTTACTATGATTAGGTAGCTAGTTCTACGTTTGCCACTAATATATCCATCTGTCATGTTTGAATAATAATTGCCATGTTGTAAATATTTGTAGAAACTATGGACACCGCCCGAGACGAAGCAAAAGAAGCGTTGTTGAGGGACATAATCGCAGACAGAAGTGATGCCGTCTCATTGTTTCTCAATGACACCGATGGTCTGGAAGGAGAGGGTGAAGAAGCTGGCTACGGTGACCTAATGCCGGTGCAAGAAGAAGAACATGACGACGGCTCCGGTGACCCAATGCCGGTGCAAGAAGGAGACCGTGATGACGGCTCCGGTGACCGAACCGAGTCCGGCCAGGTATATATATTAGTTAAGCCTGTGCTGACTAGCTAATTGATGCATTCATTGTTTTGGTATGTACACATATTAATTAAGTCTTTGTTCTTTTTTCTAGCCCTCCGGATCGAGCACAACTTCGGTAAAGAGACGAGGCCCGAAGAAAAAGTTGAGCTCGGATGAAAGGTTGGAGATCATAGAAATCGTGCCCGACGGCCAACCGATTGAACCCATCCGAACAAAGAACGCATTTGTTGCTCAGTGCGGGGTTCTGGTTAGGGACAAGATCCCGATCAGCATCCAGCAATGGTTTAAGCCAGCTACAGAAGACCCTGAGGTGTCTTATATCAATGATATGCAGAAAAATGATCTTTGGTCTGAGCTGAAGTCAAATTTCACCCTACCGCTAGAGGATAATCCAGAGAACCCAGTTAAAGAGCAATTAATCAAGTCTTTTGCTCTTAAGAGGATGGCAGAACTATTCAGGAGGTGGAAGAAAGAGCTGAATAACTTTGTCGAAAATAATGAGACACCAGAATTCAAGGGCAGATATGAGAGGATCAGAGATCACTGGCCCGCATTTGTGGCCCACAAGACATCGGAAAAGAGTAAGAAGATGTCGGCGACAAACAAGCAAAATGCTGCAAAGAAGAAGCATCACCATCGCACGGGGTCAGGTGGCTACCTCATAGCCCGGCCTAAGTGGGCCAAGACTGAGAATGATCTGATTGATAAAGGGATCGAACTAGAGACAATTAACTGGCCAGACCGTTGCCGGACTTGGTTCTTCGGGGCTGGCGGAACCTTGGACCCTGTAACAGGGAAGTGCATTTGGATTATCGATCAACTGGACATACCAGTCAGGAAGCTTCAGCAGTATATCGAAGCAGCGCAGCAAGGGACGTTCTTTCCAAACAGAGAGAACGACGAGCTCACAATGGCCCTCGGGAATCCTAAGCACCCTGGACGGACACGAGGCACGCCAGGCTCCATTCCGTGGAAGGTTGGGTTTCCGGACGCTGGCGGTTACAAATCCCATGAGAGGAGGATAAAAGTGCAGCAGACCCAAATGCAGGCGCTACAAGCAAGGGTACAAGCGATAGAGGAACGAGAAGCAAATCGCAGCAAACGTACTGCCGAAGCTTCCCCCGAAGTTACCCCGCCATCTCAGCGGAGAAGCAGCGTGGCTTCCACCGAGCTGCTTCAGTCGGAGCATGCCTTGACGGCTCCTGCCAGCTATCCCGTGGATGCTATCACGGAGTCTCAAAATTGCCACCTTATGACGCAATGGATGAATTTGAAGGTCAAGGCGGCTGTTGGCTCGGTTTATACTACTGAACCCGGCGCAGCTTTTCACTGCCGGCCGATTCCATAAGGATATGCTAGGGTGATGGTTGATGAAATAACGGAGGGATTTGAGGACCTCCAGCTTGACCACCCTACCAGTGAAGGGGAGACTAGGCTGGGGTCTGCTCTGAGGACTCCATGCCTATGGCGGAAGGAGCTCGTCAACCTTCCGAACTGGACGCTCCCGCCTCCTCCTCCTCCTCCGGCAAGTCAGGGCACTCCGCCTCCTCCACCGCCTCCTCCTCCGGCGAGTCAGGGCACTCCGCCTCCTCCACCGCCTCCTCCTTCGGCGAGTGACGATCAGGGCACTCGACTGGCTCCTTCTCCAGCGCGTGGCGGCACTCCGCCTCCTTCTCCGCCTGCGCCGACGCGCCCGAGCAGCCAGTCTCCTCCTTCTCCGCCTCGTCAGCAAGGGCGGAATAGACCTGCCGCCGCTCCGGCTGCTCCGGCGCGTCGTAGTCCTTCTCCTCCGCCTTGTAAGCAAGTAAACAAGACAACCGCTCCGTCTGCTCAGCCGGCGTCTAGCAGTACAGCCAGAGGTGGGAGGACATACAGATTCGGTCCTTCTCTGAAGACTCTAGAGAAGTTACCATACGAGAGGACCCCGGAGGAGAACACCGAGATCGCACGAACCGAAGTGGATGACTGGTTTCAAGGGTTGAAAGCAAAGAGACATCCACTTCCAGAGGAGAAGGTAGATCCGGTGAAAGTGAAGCGCACTCTAGCTGCCCTGACAAAACCACCCAAGTCTCCGCCGAAAGGAAACTATGAGCGCATTATTGGAAAGGAATTTGCCGAAGTGGAGCGGTCGGGAAGTACTGTCAGTGATCAAAGGCTGAAAGAACGACGAGTTGGGAAACAAATTACCCAGCTCGGCGAACAAGCGAAGCAATCGTGCGCCCCGCTCAAGGTGCCTAGCCACAACGTCGCTAATGATCCGAGGATGGTGCCCGGTTATAGCAATCTTGCAGATTACCTGCCCGACGATGTACATTATGAACCCATGGAGGTGCAGATACAAAGCTACGAGTACGGGAAGCCTCTCGTCAAAGATGAAAGATCTCTATCAACGATGATGCGAAGATTGCATGATTGGTACTTTAAAATCTACAGAGACTCTGGGGGAGGAGTACTTTGTATGTGAAAGTTAAAAAGGAGCATGACCTCGTTGGACTTGGATTGTTGCCTGTTCCATTTGAGGAGTTCTATCAGTTTTTCAATCAATTGGCCCTCGATAAAACAACGGTCGCCTACTACTGTCTGTAAGTAGTAATACTGCTGTCATTAAGTCTCTCTATATAGCTCAGCTCTTTCATTGCATGTATTTATAATCATCCTCACTATATTATGCAGATTGAAGATCACCGAATTGAAGAAAAGACAAGTCGGTGATATTGAGTTCATTAACACATATCTCACAGATGGAACTCGGGTTAAATTTCATGCCGCAGCTACCGAGGCCAACTTGCTACGATCGTTGGTAATAAATGAAAACAAAGATATAATACTCTTTCCTTACAACTTCAAGTGAGTGTTACTGTCTTGTGCGTATTCGGTTTCCCTTAGATATTAGTCAAGGTTATAGTAATGTAATTGATGAGTTATGCACATGTGTGCAGTTTCCACTATATTCTCCTAGAGATTAAGCTTGAGCAGGGACTAGTAACCGTCTTAGACTCAAGACGAAAAGATCCCCTGGACTATGCAGACATGACTCAAATACTCGAGAAGTAAGTTAAATCGATATTATCCACCATATCAGCAACTTTGTTCATTTCCTGATATATCAACTAATTGTTTTCTTTGTCCGGCAGGGTTTGGAGAAAATTCACCAGAAAAGCTTCAGGACTGCCGAAGGAGCTGCAATTTAGACACCCGGAAGTAAGTACTATAGTAGCATGTTCCGCACATCTACTAGTCATTCAAGCGCTAGTTTCATCAATACCATTTGTCATTCTTGCTTATCAGTTTGATTGACCTCTATTTCTTGTAAAGTGGTTGTGGCAGGAACAAGGGAATGATTTCTGTGGATACTACGTTTGTGAGTCCATCCGCCACATGACCTGTGAGAGGGGCTACACTGACGAACAATACGAAGTACGTAAATAACAACATTCACAATTTTATTTTATTACCATCATTTGTGTTGAGTTTCATTCATTCATATATATATATATATGTATTGACCCCCTTCTTTAAATTAGATGTTTCGGAAGCGGGATGAACTCCTAGCACCAGCTCGCATGCGAGCAATTCAAGAGGAATTGGCGGCATTCTTTCTTGACCACGTGATCCCTGAAGATGGAGAATACTATGTGGACCCTGAGTCCGTATGATTATATTTGTAAGAGATAATTATTGTATATATGTAGCCGGTAGTGTCGGATAGATATACGAGAACTTGTTGTTCGACCAATCTCTCGGAGAAGGACACTTCTCTCTATTAATTATAGCTAGCTAACACAATATATGAAACACCTAAATTAACCCCCCCCCCCCTTTAAAAAAAAACAAAAACCCCAGCCACAAAAATGCTGACGCGTGGATGCCTATTGGTCCCGGTTGGTGCCACCAACCGGGACCAAAGGGTCTCCTGCCTGGGCTCTGCTCATAGGCCACATGGAGGCCCATATGTCCCGGTTCTGGATTGAACCGGGACTAAAGGGACAGGGCATTAGTACAGACCCTTTAGTCCCGGTTCCAGAACCGGGACAAAAGGCCCTTACGAACCGGGACAACATGCCCTTTTTCTACCGGTGATGCTTTGATCACAGTATCAAAGCATATATTCCAACTCCGAGAGACTTGCACCAGTTCATAAATGGATCGCTGGAGCTTGCACATTTTGTTAGCACCTTTTGGATCGACAAAACCTTCCAGTTGCATCATATACAAAAGGAAATATGCCCTAGAGGCAATAATAAAGTTGTTATTTATATTTCCTTATATCATGATAAATGTCTATTATTCATGCTAGAATTGTATTAACCGGAAACTTAGACAAACATAATGTCACTAGTATGCCTCTACTTGACTAGCTCGTTGAATCAATGATGGTTATGTTTCCTAACCATAGACATGAGTTTTCATTTGATTAACAGGATCACATCATTAGAGAATGATGTGATTGACTGGACCCATCCGTTAGCTTAGCACGATGATCATTTCGTTTGTTGCTATTGCTTTCTCCATAACTTATACATGTTCCTATGACTATGAGATCATGCAACTCCCGAATACCAGAGGAACACTTTGTGTGCTACCAAACATCACATCGTAACTGGGTGATTATAAAGGTGCTCTATAGGTGTCTCTGAAGGTGTTTGTTGAGTTGGCATAGATCGAGATTAGGATTTATCATTCCAAGCCCTCTGGCCCTCTCGGTAATGCACATCACTATAAGCCTTGCAAGCAATGTAACTAATGAGTTAGTTACGGTATGTTGCATTATGGAACTAGTAAAGAGACTTGCCGGTAATGAGACTGAACTAGGTATTGAGATACCGACGGCCGAATCTCGGGCAAGTAACATACCAATGACAAAGGTAACAACATATATCGTTATGCGGTTTGACCGATAAAGATCTACGTAGAATAGGTGGGAGCCAATATGAACATCCGGGTTCCGCTATTGGTTATTTACCGGAGACGTGTCTCGGTCATGTCTACATAGTTCTGGAACCCATAGGGTCCGCACGCTTAACGTTCGTTGATGATCGGTATTATGAGTTTATGTGTTTTTGATGTACTGAAGGTAGTTTGGAGTCCCGGATGAGATCACAGACATGACGAGGACTCTCTAAATGGTCGAGACATAAATATTGATATATTGGATGACTTTATTCGGACACCGGATGAGTTCCAGGGGTCATTGGATAATTATCGGAGTGCCAGGGGGTTATTAGAACCCCCGGGGGGAACTAATGGGCCACATGGGACTTAGTGGAGAGAGAGAGAGAGGGCCGGCCAAGGCAGGGCCGCGTGCCCCCTCCCCTCTAGTCTGAATTGGGCTAGGGAGGGGGGGGCTGCGCCCCCCTTTCATTCTCTTCTCTCCCTCGCCTTCCTTCCCCCTTCCTCCTCCTAGTAGGACTAGGAAAGGGGAGTCCTACTCCTAATAGGAGGAGGACTCCTCGTCTCCTGGTGCACCTCTAGGGCCGGCCGGCCTCCCCCTTTGCTCCTTTTATATACGGGGGCAGGGGGCACCCCATAGACACACAAGTTGATCATTGATCTCTTAGCCGTGTGCGGTGCCCCCCTCCACCATATTCCACCTCGGTCATATCGTCGTAGTGCTTAGGCGAAGCCCTGTGCCGGTAGCTTCATCATCACCGTCATCATGTTGTCGTGGTAACGAAGCTCTTCCCCAACACTCAGTAGGATCGAGAGTTCGTGGGACGTCACCGAGCCGAACGTGTGCAGATCACGGAGGTGCCGTATTTTTGGTACTTACGATCTACAAGGCACTACTGGGAAAAGGCCTACTAGTGGCGCACCAGTTTTGCCTACTAATGGCGCACTACTGGTGCACCAATAGTACCATGCCACTAGTATTTTTTCCTAATGGCGCACCATTGGTGCGCCATTAGTATGCCTCCCAAGGGGCCATATTTACCCATGTGCTTTGGCATACTAATGGCGCACTGTGGGGTGATGCGCCATTAGTATCCTTTGGCATACTAATGGTGCACTGTGTAGTGATGCGCCATTAGTATCATTTGGCATACTAATGGCGCACTTTGAGGTGATGCGCCATTAGTGTGAATATTAGGTTTTTTACTTTTATGATTTTTGCACCGGTTACAAAATATATTATTGGACAGAATATAGACAGCAGTACACAGCAACAGAAGATTCATCGAATACAATAGAAGATTAGTCTCCGAATACAATTCATCATATTAGTCTCCGAATTCAAAAGACCGAACAAATATAAAACATTACAAGTCTCGAGACCGCGATTAGTGAGTTTGTCTTTACATTACAAATCAATATCGATCATCTAAACTACCATCACATAGAAGAGAGCTGCGGTCATCACGATGAGCATCATCGCGATGAAACTGGTCTTCATCCGGTTCCTCCAACACTCCCTCCTCTCTCCCGCTAGATAGCGGGCGTATCTAGATTCCGCCTCCGCCCTAGTGGTTTACCCTTTGCAACTGTTATAGCTGAAACGGTGAACCTGTCTCCGACACTCCTCCCAGTCATCCTAGACTCCGGGAACCTTACCCTTGTACACGACATACGACGGCATCTCTATGCACAAGCCAAACAACAGACAATACATAAGCAATATATAAGTATGCAAGAAAAGGATCGGAAGAGAAAAGCAAGACATTAATAGCACGATTCATGGTCCTACTAATAAATAGCATCGATTACATCTAAGTTGAATGACTGTCCAAACCAAAGAGACATACAATTCATTAAAGTTTAATTACAACATGAGCCAATCAATGTTTCAGAACTACACATAGCATCACTACTTTCGACTCGACTCATGGGACCGGAGAGTGGATGAAGCCGCCGTCTGTCGTGATGGTCATGAAATCGCGGGCGTTGTCAGCTTGCATTTGTAGCGTTGTGTCTATCTCACTGTTGGACAGTTGATATCTAAGGTAGAAATGCCCCGAGGTATGAAGGATATCTTGATGGATGATTTCCGCAAACTCCGACTGGATGCGAAAGAATTCTTGTCTGATGTCCGCATCCTGGATTGCCGACAAGCTCGCGGCCCAATCTTTGAGATTATCTGGTAGCATAAGGTGATGATTCTCCCGTACGATCGCCCGCATGTGATGGAGGGCGTAGTAGGTATCCTTCTGACCGCTAAGCGGCTGCTTGACGCAGCAGAACTTAGCATTGTGGGCGAACACGTGCCTGCCGTACCTACGAACGGGCCTGGTGAAGGTGCCTCCATATTTGGCGTAGCCGGGGAGAACATCATCAAGAATTTTCTTGATATTTGTGTAGTCTATCATGGAGACGCGGTTCGGGTCGAAATACGTGGCCATGGAATATTTCGGGCTTAAGAGGATGAGTGTGCAATGGGTGTCACTGCGTAGAACATGGAATGTTAGAAAAAAGAAAGAACGATCAAAATCTAAGAAATAATTTGTTTCGGGGCGGTTAAGGGATGACTTACTCGGGAAAGTAAGACACGAGGAAGTTATCCTTATTTGGTTTTTCTAGAATGACGCCTTTGAGGTGTGAACTCGCGACTTGGCAGTCCCCAACGCTGCCCAAGAGGTTGGCATGAATGTAGAAGGTGTCGACTATCACGATGTCCGGGGTCTTGTCTCTAATGATCCGCATCTCCATACTCAGCGAAAACAGCCGAATGAAGGTGTAGTGCAGCGGATGAAGGTTAAACATAGCAAAGATTTCATCAAACCGCAGGAGGATCGTACCCCCGATGGCGCCATCCACAAAGCCCTTGCCCTCTGGCACCTTGGCCATGAAAACCGGGTATGCCACATCATTTTGTCTGAGATGCCACTTCTCCAAAGAAAGAACACTATCATGCAGACTCCGCATAACACCGCTTGCATCATTGAGCATATTTGTCGGTAGCATCACCCTACCCACCACATGCACCCTCCTCGAGATAGCCTTAGGTGAAGGTGGCCCGTCCTGAGCACAGATGGTACTTGGTGCCGGCTGGCTTGCACCGGCGCCCTTTTTAGCCTTTCGTTTTCGTCCCTTCTTCTTGATCTGCTATAATGGGACCGAGTTCTGCTCACAGACCGCCTTCATGAGCGTGTTGGGGCTGATAATATTTCGCACCTCAGCTATCTGAGGCTCGGTGAAGGCAGCAGCTGGAGGCAATTGGGCTTCTCCGCCGTACCAGCTAGATCGCAGTAGTCTTGGTTGGGTTCTTGAGAAGGAGGCCCGCAGAACTCATCACCATACCCATGTTCGGCAAAGTACTTATCGATGTTGGTAAATGTACCGTCGTCGTTGTCGTTGTCGTCCGGATCCTGTGCCATATGCATGTCCAGATCCTGTGCCATAGGGATGTCCGGCATGTCCGGTAGCGTTGCGGCGTTCTTGCCATGGCTTGGCGCTGACACGACTGGCGGTCTTGTCTGTGGCGTGGTGTCCCCTGCCCCCAAACGAATCTGGCTCTTCGGCCAAAGCAGGGGCCAGCTTACGCAGGCGCTGAGGGTCATCTCATCTTCTTCGTCGGCCCCAACGGGTCGAATCGGAAGTAACAGCTCATCGCAGCCTAGCAGCACCCGAACCACTTCAACCCTATACACTGAGGGTGGCATCGGATTACCATGGAACATGGGGTTGCCCGGTTGAACGATTCTGCCATTGGCGACATCGACCAACTCGCCGCCCACGATGTGCAGGACAGTGCAAGGAACGTCGGCGGCGCCCTGCAAAAACATGTAGGGCGTCAGGGATGCCCAGTCAAAGGCAAGGAGATAAAGTCATCGGCCGAGAGGCTTCGTTACCGTGATGTCGTCGCCAACGGCGGGCGTGCAACTGACGGAGGGGCCGCTTGCTGGCGAGGTGCCGGCCGGCGTACACCCGGGTGCATTAAGCTCCAATGCCCGTGCCGGCGCCGGAGACATGAATACCGCCTCCGCCGGAGACACCAATGGCGCCGCCTGCGCGTTGTGCGAGTTGCTGACCGTGAAGCTGGGAACCGGGGAGACCCCTGTTGGCCACCCGCAATCCACGTCGTCAGCCGATGAATCAACGTAGGGACCATGGCGTTGAGCGTCATTCCCAGTTGTTGTTACACTTGCTCTTGGAGAATTTCCGGAATCCGCGCCACTTGTGCCTTGAGTGCTTCAACCTTGCGCAACTGGCTTTCTGAGCTAGTCTTTTTCTCCTTTCGCCCACTAGCGGTATAATATGACGACCATTTTATGGACAAGCCTTTGTCGGCCACACGACCAGCTGACGTCGGCTTACTGAGCTTATCCTTGTTTTTCATTACGTTCAACGCCCTATTTAAAGGGGTGTCGAAAGGGGAGCTCTGAGACGACCCTGAGCTACTGCTTTCATTATCCTGCGGAAGGAACGTGAACCATTTAGAAATATTGGGGATTAATTAGAATGCAACCATATGGAGCTAATTACGCTGGGGTGTATTCCTTACCAGAACAAGCTCAAGCACCCTGGTCTTCGGATCCGTGGTAAGCTCCTTTGTTACCGGATCTTCCTTGTACCGTGCCCTGAGAAAGTTCCTGGTCTGCTTGTCACGGTATTTCTCGAAGTGGGGCGGTAGGCCTTGCTCGGCACGCTCCGCGTCCTCCTTGTCCCATATAGGCTTCGCCACTCTGTAACCGCTGGGACCGAGTTGGTGGACCCCTAAGTTCAACTTCCGCATTTCTTTCCCCCACTGACTTGATTCGGAGGTTGCGCTACTCTCGCACTTGATCTTGAACTCCTTGTAGTCGTCTTCGCTCATCAAAGGATATTTCGCCTTGATCTTCTTATAACTATCACCTTTTTCAATCATTGCCTTTACCGTGCTTTTCCAAGTAGATAGGGCCATGCTCATCCTTGTGAGGGCGGCACCGTTCACTTTATTCCCTGAGAGGTGTGTGTTTGCAAACTCAGCGGGGAACTTGTATCGTTCGTGCAGCTTCATGAAGAGGAGGCTGCGCAAATTCCCTCGGTCCTTATGCCATAGGTTCTTGGTGTTGAACGAGACGGTGCTCCGAAGAATGCACCCGAGCTGAACCGAGTAGCCCTTCACTACTAATTTGGGCGCCGTTGGATGCCCGCCGGAGTTACTTTAGTAAATTCCTCCCTGACGGTCCCAAGCACGCTCGGGCGCCAGTCCTTCCATTGCCTCTTCGGTTGGCTGCCATCTGTGCGGGCGCCGCCATCATCAGTGGTAGCATCCACGGCGCCATCATCAGCGGTGTCATCCCCGACATCACTAGGGGTTGTGTAGTCAGGAACGGTGTCTTTCGCGGCGTCCTCATAGCGGTGAGGTTCTTCCTCCAACTCCTGGGACAGCTCCTAGAATTGCTTGCCGCCCGAACCGCCGGCCTCATCGTTGTGGGCCATGTTTCGCTCTAAATAGGAAAAAAGTTTGATCAAAAAGTTGGTTATTGTCAAGGAACAAGATCATGGTCTAATCATTTAGGGTTTTTCGACACCGAGGCATCCTAAAAGCTAAGATTTTATGATTTAGGGTTTGTCGACGCCGAGGCACCCTAAAAGCCTAAGCGTACATCATTTAGGTTCTCATCGACACCGAGGCACCCTATAGAAGCCAAGTTAAGTTTTCATCATTTAGGGTTTATCGATGCCGAGGCACCCTAGGTTGGGCCTAACCACTTGGCACTAATCACTTGGCACTAATCACTTGGCACTAATCACTTGGCTCTATTCCCACCTATGGTTTAATGCAGCAAGAATGGCGGGGCAGTTGATCCTACTTAACTAAGTACTAATATACCCCGGCCCATGCATTAGTCGCAAGTACCCCATATGTCCTATTTGTAGCAAAGTCATTCTAAAATTCACGGAAAATTTCAGCATGATCTTTGCTGAAAATAGGACATATGGAGTACCCGAATTTGCCGGAACGGAAGTTAATCGACATTCCAACAAACTCAAGGGCCTCTCGGGGTACCTGCAAATTCATCACGACACAATGGTCGGAGACAAAACCCAGCAACTTTACAAGTCTTTCACAGATTTGTTTGCAAGTTCTGATATGTTTGCAAGATGAACCTCCAATGCAACAGTCTTAGACATTAGGACACTACAATGATCTACAACCTTATGTAAAGTGCCAACTCCACAGATTTCTTTTTCACAGCTTTTATATTATTTCTAGAAGCAACACAATAGGGTTAAACACTAGAATCTTTAGTTTAGTTTGATTAAGCTGCATTGTCTTGAGGCATGGCTTACTTCTCTTTCTCTGTCAGCCAGCTCATGCATGCATGGGCATCTAACTCACTAGTATCAGATCTGGTTATTAACAGAACAACAGGAGAAAAAAGAAAAAAAAATCATATAGAAGCACATATGAGAAGATTCATCGAATCTGCATGACATCACAGAAAAGATAAATTTACCTGGCAAAAGAGCACTACTACTGAAATAAGATGTTCTGCATGCATAGAAAATGATGATTAAACATACTCAAGTCAAGTATTGTGATAGGTTCTCAACATGAACATGAACATGCATTGACAGTCATATCACCTGGGCTGGGCACCATACCACTGCCCTAATTAAACCCTAAAATAAACATTTCTCTTTCCCCTCCCCCCTCCTATCCCTCTGTCTCTCTTTTGCAGCTCCAACCCCAAACACAAATTAAACCCTATATTTACTTGTAATTAAGATTCAGCCTTGGATATCAACATACTCATCTTGAACCCTATATTTACTTGTAATTAAGAGTCCATATCTCTTGACTAGAATCACACCAAACCCATCTTGTGTTATGTATCACACCAAAAAGACCAGCAACTAAATACTGGGGCTTTAAGTTGCTTGCAGAGACTAGATAGCTCTACTCATTCTCAGGAGCCAGCACTACATACTTTATCCTATATTTTATTTTACTGGGATATAATAAAGAGCACAATTTGCAATTAGTCTGTATCTAGTTGCAAACAAGACTGGATCCAGTTTCAGTCCTACATGTCTCTTACCTTGCAGGACAGTTGTAGTAGCACACTGCTTGCAATGGTTAATGTCCAAAATAACTCATTTTCATCCATAAACCATGGACAAATACATGATGCAGTGCATTTTTCTTCAGTGTGTCCAGTGCATTTTTTCTTCTATAAACCATGGACAAATACATGTTTGCTAGGCACCAAGTACTCATTGCGTGATTTATGTAACAGTTTAGCGGCTTATTGCGTAGATGAAAAATAAGGACATGTTTTTTGGTAGTGCTATATAAGTAGAAAATTCTCTTTACAGGGCACAACAAAGATGAGAAATGAAACACATAGTGATAATTTGCTAGGGGCAGCAAGGATAGGTAAAAGATTAGGTAGGAAATGATACCAGGGAAGTGACGCGGGAAGAAGAGCCGCATGATGACTACAACGAATGCAATCCAGGCACCAACCTCTCCCCTGCATTTTTGATGTTTGATGATCACAAATTTGATTCAAATGTCTATATATAATGTTGTACAATTAAAGCAACAGAGGATATAGCACCATGGAAGTGCCAGCCAGTGAGGCAGAGGCAGTGATTTGACCTAAACCTAGCAAAAGAGAGAAGAAGAGGGCATGGCCGGGAGGGAGGAGAGGAGGAAGAGAGGAGAAGAGAGGCAGAGGGAGGAGGGTTACCTGACCACGATGAGGTGGAGGCCGGAGCGGAGATGACGGAGGGCGGAGACGGCAAGCTTGGGGGAGGCGGGGATAGACGGCGGGGAGGTCGCGGGCCTCCTCTCTTGGTGGACGTGGGGCGGCTCCGAGGCTCCAAATCTCTGGCGGGCCTCCTCTCCTGGTGGATGTGGGGCGGCTCTGAGGCTCCAAGTCTCCGGCGGCTCCGAGGTTCCAAATCTCCGGCGGGTTTCTAGGGTTTCGAGGGAGGCGAGGGAGGCGGCGCTCGGGGGGGAGGCGGGGCTCGGGGGGGAGTCAGCGCTCGAGGGGGAGGAAGGGGAGAGGAAGGCGGTGGGGGCGAGTGGGCGGCTGCGGTGCAGTGGGTCGGGGCAGCGGCGGTGGCGGCGCGGTGGAGGGAGGGACAAGGGAGGGAGCGGCGCGGTGGAGGGAGAGGGATGAAGTGTCTGGCGAGAGGGAGGGACGAAGTGTATGGATGGGGGAAGATTACTAATGGCGCACCCCCTGGCGGTGCGCCATTAGAATGTTTTTTTCATAGCAATGGCGCACCAGCGGGACCGTGCGCCATAAGTATTCTTTTTTTAGATAGGAATGGCGCACTAGCCAGCCGTGCGCCATAAGTAAGATTTTTTTATTATTATTTTGTTGCATCTAATAATTTTTTAGAAAATGAATATGAATATGAAAGAGTAATAAATTTTTATAAAAACAGTAATAATTTTTTAAAAAATATCATCAGATTTGTTATTTGAAAATATTTATGAGTATAAAAAATATCATCAAATTTGTTATTTGAAAATATAATCAAATTTTTTTTGGAAAATATAATCAAATTTGTTTTTTTGGATTTTTAGTAGCATTCATTTGTGACGGTGGAGCGGGGGAGGGTGCGGGGGGTGCTTGGCGGCGACGGGGATCTGGCAAGGGGGATCTGGCGACGGGGGATAGCGATCGTGATGGAGGGGGATCGAGATCGAGTGTCCTCATGAATATTCAATTCTTTTCATGAATTCAAAAAGTACCCATGAAATTTAAAAATATTCATGATAGTTCAAAAAGTGCCCATGAAATACAATCGAGAATGAAGAGTACAATTTAAATACAATCGATCTTAGCTAGCTAGCTATCTGTTCACAATCTTCTTGCCCTTCTTTTTCGCAACTGGAGTTCTTCTGTGGAACGGACGTCCTTTAGGTAGGGTGGTCCTGCTTCTTCTTGTGGTGTATGCTGCTACTTCATCGTCGTCGTCATGTTCGATCTTCGGGTCGCCGTACTTGTCGAAGTCTTGCTCATTGGCTACTCCATCCATTCTGATGATCTTCCTTTTGCCTCTCCTCACGACAACACGACTGGGCGTTGATGGGTCGGTAATGAAGAAGCATTGGTCCACTTGGGAAGCCAGTACCCATGGCTCATTTTTCGCGGTGACGTTTGCGCCCGCGGTCTTGGATTTGGCTTCGGGTATAACCATGGTGGTGAAATACCGGTCTTCTTTTAGGACGCTCTTGGCCCATCTGACACGGAACATCGGGACCTTCTCTCTAGCGTAGCTCAGCTCCCAGATCTCCTCGATCCTTCCATAGTATCTATCCTTGTAATTATCGGTGTAGGATTCCATCGTTACCCCGGAGTTCTGATAACCATCGCTCTTCATGTCCTTGTCCTCGGTGTAGAATGTGTAGTCTTTGATATCATACGCCTCATAGGTCATCAGGTTGTGCTCGGCGCCCTATGACAAGGCGAATATGAGTTGTTCTTCTGCGGAAAAATCCTCATGTAAAGGGTACGACAGAAGCTTCTGCTTGAACCAATGCGTGAAACATGAGTTGTGCTCTTTGATTATATCTCCGCCCGTCCTCTGTTGGCCTCGGTCATTGTACATCTTCTGAATAAAGGTTTTGTGCTCTACCACCCAAGGATCGACCACGTCGATGTGTTGTAGCGCGACTAGGTTTGCTCTTTCAAAGTCGGCGAGTCGACCCTCGAAGTCGGCATGCATTTCGCGGTGACCCTCACGGTGACCCCATCTAGCGAGCCTGCCGAGGTGCCTGTTGACGGGGAGACCAACGGGGTTCTCGATGCCTAGATAATTCGTGCAGTAGGAGATGCACTCTTCGGTCAGAAAGCCCCTAGCTATAATTCCCTCTGGACGTGACATGTTGCGAACGTATCCTTTGATGACACCATTCATCCTTTCGAACGGCATCATGCTGTGCAGGAACGTCGGCCCGAGTTGGATGATATCCTCCATGATATGGACTAGCAGATGCACCATAACGTCGAAGAATGCGGGCGGGAAGTACATCTCAAGCTTGCATAGTATCACCATGATCTCTTCCTATAGCCTTCTGAGTTGCCTCACACCAACCGACTTCCGAGAGATGACGTCGAAAAAGTTGCATAGGCCAAATAGTGTTTCACGGACGTGCGCGTCCATGATCCCAAGGATTGCAACTGGAGTATCTGCGTCAGCAGCACGTGACAGTCGTGAGACTTCATCCCGCTGAACTTCTGCTTCGCTGGATATAGGTATCTGCTTATCTTCCCCGCGTAACCGTAAGGAAGTTTTACTCCTACGAGGCAGGTGAAAAACTGCTCGATCTCCTCCTGACTTAGAGTGAAGCACGCGGGAGGGTAGTCATTTCCGGTCTTCTTGGCCTTTTTGCCTTTGCGATGACTTTCTGTGTCCTACTTCGCCTCATCATCATCATCATCATCATCATCATTAGCGTGAAGCTCCTGCCTGATGCCCATTGATTTCAAGTCTGCCCTTGCTTTTGGCCCATATTTGGTCCTCTCTGGCATGTTGAGCAGGGTACCAAGAAAACTCTCGCACACGTTCTTCGGGATATGCATGAAATCAAGGCTGTGAGGCACACGGTGGATCTTCTAGTACGGAAGTCCCAGAAAATAGACCTCGTTTTCCATACCTTCAGCAGCGGCTCTAGCGCCTTTCACTTCTTTCCCGGCTCTGGCACCTTTTGCTTCTTTCCCGTCAGTGGGCAATCTTTCCAATTTTTCAACAGCTCGTCTATTTCCTCGCCGCTCCTCGTACGCGGGCGTCTTCGGGGTATGGTTTCACCATCGAACAGATCATTGCGTTTCCTCCATGGGTCATCGTCGCGAAGCCACCTTCGATGTCCCATGAACACGGTTTTCGAAGACCCGGGATCTCTATCTAGCTGGCGATACGTTGTGTCATCCATGCACCTGACGCATCTAGAAAATCCGTGGACCACCTGCCCCGCGAGATATCCGTAACCGAGATAGTCGTGCATCGTCGTGAGTAGTGCGGCTCTCATAGGGAAATATTCTTTCTCTGCGGCGTCCCATGTATTGGCTGGCGTTTTCCACAGCGTGTCTAGCTCATCTTTCAGCAGCCCCAGATACAGATTGATGTCGTTCCCTAGTTGTTTTGGCCCTTCAATTAGCATACTCATGTGAATGTACTTCCTCTTCATGCACAACCAGGGGGGAAGGTTGTACATCCACACAAACACAGGCCAGGTGCTATGTGTGCTTCTCTGGCTGCCAAACGGATTGACTGCATTGGTGCTCGCGCCCAACATGATGTTTCTTGGATCCTTCCCAAATTCTGGGTGTTTGAAGTTCAACGCTTGCCACTGGCTCCCATCCTTAGGGTGACTCAGCATCTTGTCTTTTTATTGATCTCTGGATCATTTGCGTCATCTTCTCGCTTCTTCTCCTCCCTATCCGCGTGCCAACGCAGGAGCTTTGCTACCTTAGGGTCCACGAAATACCGCTGCAGACGAGGAGTGATCGGAAAGTACCACAACACTTTTCGAGGAGCTTTCTTCCTCTTCTTGTATCAAGTGACGCCGCACACCGGACATATGGTAGACTCCACGTGCTCGTCCCGATAAATGCTGCAATTGTTCATGCACACATGGTATTTCACGTGCGGTAAATCCAGAGGACACACGATTTTCTTCGCCTCCTCGAAACTGGTAGGGCACTTGTTCCCCTTGGGAAGACGTTCGTGCCAGAATGACATGTTCTCGTCGAAGCATGCGTCGGTATCCTCGGGCCTGCATCCTTTATACAATGGAGTAGCCGCATCTATCTCCAGTTGATCCAGCTTGGCTTTCTCTCGGGCGGCAGCTCTTGCGTTATCCATCTTCTTGAGAAGCAGCTCTTGAATATGAGGGTCCTGCACCCAGCCCATCGATGGTCCATCATCGTCTGCTCCGCCGGCATTGTCATCTTCATGATCATGCCCTTCATCTGCTCCGGCATCTTCCTCATCATCATGTCCAGCATCTTCTACATGATGACTGTGTACAGCATCACCGTCGTGATCATGTCCTGGAGATTCTTCGTCTTCTCACCCGCCCGAGCCACGGTGGTTGTCTTGCTGCCCTTCCTCATTTCTTGTCCGGCCCCCATGGACGAATTCATAGTAATATTCATCACCTTGCCACCGATAGCCATCCATGAAACCACGCAAGAGCAAGTGGTCCCGCACCTGCCCGGAATTCGGGCCCGCAATAATGCTCTTCAGATTGCATCTTCGACACGGACTTCTTATCTCCGTCTTGTTCTTTTGAATCATCTCGGCCTTCGCCGAGCTCAAAAACCTATTCACGATGCCTTCGGTCATCGTGCGGACAATGGACGCCTGCGGGGTAGAGCAAAATGATATTTTAGAACCAAGAAAAAAATTGGCACGACTTTCCCTAAAAATAGGACCACAAAGAATGCATAGTGCCAAAATTCTCGCCGAAACGGAAATGAATCAACATTCCAGCAAAAAATTGGCAACTGTCGCATTTCAAATACCGGTACCTGCAAACACAAACATATATGCAACACCACAAACATACATAGATCTAGCTAGGCCACAAAAAGTGCATGTGCACGTTGTTGGAGCGAGCTAGGGAGAAAAAAAGTAGATCCACAACATAAAGATAGCTTTCCCCTTACTTACCTATCAAAAAAGGTAATTTAACCACTTAATTTTGATGAATCTATGGTGCAAATGAGGTGAGGAGGAGGAGGCAGCCGACAAGCTTGGAGAAGGAGGTGGAGGGAATGAAGTGGGGAAAGTGAGTGTGTAGGTGTGGCTGTCCAAAATATCTAGCTGGTCCCAGGTTAATAATGGCGCAGCACCCACTCATGCGCCATTAGTAACCCAACATACTAATGGCGCACTTGCTGGCCGTGCGCCATTAGTAGTTTTGCAAAAAAATAAAAAACAATATATATATATATACTAATGGCGCACCGTTGCGTAGTGCGCCATTACTAGTTTAAACTAGTAATGGTGCACTATGCCACAGTGCGCCATTAGTAGTTTTGCAAAAAAAAAGAATAAAAAAAATACAGTAGTGGCGCACTGTGTGGCTGGTGCGCCATTACTAGTTAGAACTAGTAATGGCGCACTTTGCCTGGATGCGCCATTAGTATGTTTGGAAAAATGAAAAAAAATGTAACTAGTGGCGCACCGTGTGTCTGGTGTGCCATTAGTGTCTTCCACACTAATGGCGCATCAACACATGGTGCGCCATTAGTATATAGTAGTGGCGTACCACTTGTCTGGTGCGCCATTAGTGTCAATTTCATCTATAGCCCTTTTCCTAGTAGTGAGGGTACGTGGACAACAATCTTCCCCTCTCATTGCTATGCATCACCATGATATATCTTGCGTGTGCGCGGGAATTTTTTTGACATTACTGCGTTCCCCAACAGTGGCATCTGAGCCAGGTTTATGTGTAGATGTTATATGCATGAGGAGAACACAAAGGAGTTGTGGTCGTGGGTATATACATATTGCTTACCGTCACTAGTTGATTCTTGATTTGGCAGTATTGTTGGATGAAGCGGTCCAGACCGACATTATGCATACGCTTACGCTTACGCGAGACTGGTTCTACCGATGTGCTTCACACATAGGTGGCTGGTGGGTGTCAGTTTCTCCAACTTTAGTTGAATCGGATTCAATGAACAAGATTCTTTCTAAAGATCTAAAAGCAATCACTATACCGCATTGTGGTTTTTGATGTGTAGGTAAGAACAATTCTTGCTAAGCCCATAGCTGCCATGTAAAACTTGCAACAACAAAGTAGAGGGCATCTAAATTGTTTTTGTAGGGCATGTTGTGATGTGATATGGTCAAGACATGATGCTAAATTTTATTTTATGAGATGATCATGTTTTGTAACACAATTTTCGGCAACTGGCAGGGGCCATATGGTTGTCGCTTTATTGTATGAAATGCAATCACCATGTAATTGCTTTACTTTATCACTAAGTGGTAGTGATAGTCGTAGAAGCAATAGTTGGTGAGACCACAATGATGCTTTGATGGAGATCAAGGTGTCAAGCCGGTGACGATGGTGATTGAGGGAGTCCTGTATTAGGGGCTGTCCGGATGGCCGGACTATACCTTCGGCCGGACTCCTGGACTATGAAGATACAAGATTGAAGACTTCGTCCCGTGTCCGGAAGGGACTTTCCTTGGTGTGGAAGGCAAGCTTGGCGATGCGGATATGTAGATCTCCTACCATTGTAACCGACTGTGTGTAACCCTAGCCCTCTCTGGTGTCTATATAAACCGGAGAGTTTTAGTCCGTAGGACGAACAACAATAATACCATAGGCTAGCTTTTAGGGTTTAGCCTCTCTGATCTCGTGGTAGATCTACTCTTGTACTACCCACATCATCAATATTAATCAAGCAGGACGTAAGGTTTTACCTCCATCAAGAGGGCCCGAACTTGGGTAAAACATCGTGTCCCCTGCCTCTTGTTACCATCCGACCTAGACGCACAGTTTGGGACCCCCTACCCGAGATCCGCCGGTTTTGACACCGACATTGGTGCTTTCATTGAGAGTTCCTCTGTGCCGTCGCCCTCAGGAAGGATGCCTCATCCCATCTTTAAACACGGCAGCATTGCTAAGGGAGCTTTGGCTATCGGCCAAACTCTCCGGCTAGGCGGTTTCCTTATGACCGCGTGTTCGGCTGCTACGCCGACGATGACCTCTCGGGTCATCGAAAACAATCTTCAGGTCAGCTCGGAATTCGCCGAGTAGCTAGATCCAATGGATCTCTCTTCCCTAAGCAAGCTCTTGGATCGCATCGCCGCCCTGGGAGTCGCTACGGATTACGACCAGATTGGGCCTAAACCCGATCTGAGAGAGATTAACTCTCCCCAGGTCACCCATCACGTTGTCGTGGTAGAGGGACAGTGCGGCGACCCTTCATCTATCTTAAGGATTATCTATGTCCGGATACCCAATCCCTCCAAGCCGGATACCCGCGGAGGGGTGGATATCACTCAAGACCTGAACTTAAAGTCAGGCGACGGACTATATTCATTGGGCCGCATCCAAGAATCCCAACGTCCGAGTTCGGAAACTCCTTGCCCCCTGGGTCTCAGATTGGGTGAGGTTTCGGATTTGATTCCACCCACCCACCCGTACATAAGTGTTCTATCCCAAATTAGGCAAGAGCCCGAAGAAACAGTACATCATTACTGGGCCAGATTCCTCCTGGTTATGAACAGGATAAAGGACTGCCGCGAGGAAGATGCAATTTCATTCTTCTGCAATAATTGCACGGACAAGGGAATCCTCAATGCCATAAGTCGCCGTGATACACTCTTTGCTAACTTGGTTTCCATAGTACGAAAGTACTATGCGATGGAAAGCCCTAGAAAACCGAAACAAAATTTTGGGACAATCCGGCCTTGAATACAAACTCGGTCTGAAATAAAAGGGTGCATCATCGTCAGACACCCGGGTTCAATACCAAAAAGCAAGAGCCCTCTATAGGGCACGGAACCGTACTGGAAGGATGGCTTGATGGACCCTGTAAAATTCATAGTGCAGAAGGCGCCACACCAACTCACATTCTTAGAGCATGTTGGATACTCCGGCAGGTGGCAAAAATTGGCGAAGATCTTCTAATTCCAGAAGCCACAGAAAGCCACCCCGGAGAAACCAATACGGTATTAATAGTCTTCGAGACTTTCGCATCAAATAATATGCGAAAAAGAACACTCCGCGGCCTTGCCGAAGTCTACCAAGTAGCAACAATAAACCCATGGAGTGACACGGCTATTACTTTTAACGCCAGTGACAAACCTAAATTCCGAACAGCCCGAGCACTAGCCGCATTGGTCCTCAGTCCAATAGTGGACGGCTTTCGTCTTACCAAGGTACTCATGGATGGCGACAGCGGATTGAACCTCATTTATGAGGAAACCCTTCAAAAAATGGAAATAGACTAGAACAACATTGAGCGAAGTAGCACAACCTTTAGAGGAATAATCCCCAGTCGGGAAGTGCGCTGTAGAGGAAAAACCACAATAGATGTGGTGTTCGGCACGCCGGATAATTACAGGTCTGAAGAGGTCACGTTCCAGGTGGCCCCGTTCAGTAGCGGATATCATGCTCTGCTAGGGCAGCTAGCGTTTACAGTCTTCCAAGAAATACCCCGTTACGAGTACATGAAGCTCAAGATGCCTGGGCCTAACGGAATCATCACTCTCGTTAGTGATCCGGACATAGCACTCCGCGCCGAAAACAAGACAGCCGCACTGGCCCTCGAGGCGCTATCCGAAGCCCTAGCGGCTAAGGAACTCACTGTGCTGCGCTCCATGGTGAATAGGGACGATGTGATACTCGATAAAAGATCCAAGTCCACCTCCTTTAAATTGGCAGAAGAAATAGTCAAAGTCCTGGTCCATCCAACGGACCCCAATAAAACAGCTTCCATCGGGGCACATTTAAACCCTGATGTAGAGGCCGCACTTCGAGAGTTCCTATGAGAGAACTGGGATATTTTCACCTGGCACCCTTCAGACATGCCCTGGCCGAACACAGCTTAAATATCCTAAAAGGATTCAAGCCAGTCAAACAGGCTCTTCGGCGTTTTTCCGAACCTAAGAGACAGGCCATGGGAGAGGAACTAGCCAAGCTATTGGAGGCCAGATTCATCAAAGATACCAAACATCCATACTGGCTAGCAAACCTGGTGATGGTACCAAAGAAGGACAAATCCTGGTGCCTGTGCGTTGATTTCAAAGACCTTAACAAGGCCTGCCCAAAGGATCCCTTCCCTCTCGCCCGCATCGATCAAATTATCGACGCTACCACAGGACACGATTCGTTGTGTTTCCTCGACGCATACTCCGGCTACCATCAAATAAAGATGGCAGAGTCAGACCAAGCCGCAACGGCATTCATCACACCATACGACCCATTCTGCTTCAACAAAATGCCCTTCGGGCTCAAAAATGCCGGCGCAACATATCAGCGCATGATTCAAACATGTCTGGCAAACAAGATCGGTGAAACAGTGGAGGCGTACGTAGATGATGTGGTCGTTAAAACAAGACATGTCGAATCTCTAGTAGACGACTTGAGGCTAACATTCGATAACCTTCGAACATACGACATCATGCTCAACCCGGAAAAATGCGTTTTCGGTGTTCTAGCTGGAAAGCTCTTGGGCTTCATTATATCCGGTAGAGGAATTGAAGCAAATCCAGCCAAAATCCGAAGGACCTCAAACAAATACAAAAATTAACTGGATGCGTGGCGGCTCTAAGCCGCTTTATCTCCCGCTTAGGAGAAAAGGCCCTACCCCTTTACCGCCTCCTTCGACGCACCGAACACTTCGAGTGGACGGATGCAGCCACGGCCGGACTCGACGAAATAAAAGCCATCTTGGCAACAAACCCTGTCCTGGCCACGCCAAACATTGGCGAACTAGTGCTATTATACATTGCTGCAACCCATCAGGTCGTAAGCGCAGTGCTTGTCGTCGAACGAGAAACGGACGGACACAAATCCCCCCTTCAAAAGCCGGTCTATTATGTGCCACTGTCCTTACTCCGTGCAAGTCACGGTACCTGCACTATCAAAAGATTGCGTACGCGGTATTTATGGCATCCCGGAAGCTGCGACACTACTTTCAAGAGTGTTCAATAACAGTAGCCTCGGAAGTGCCACTTAAAGATATTATAAATAACCGCGACGCGACGGGCCGGATTGCAAAATGGGCCATTGAGCTCCTCCCGTTTGACATAACTTACAAGCCACGGCGAGCTATCAAGCCGCAAGTTTTGGCTGACTTCGTCGCAAAATGGACGGAGGCCGAACGCCCTAAATAGTACGACACATATTCAAACTGGGTCATGCACTTCGACGGCTCCAAAATGTTGGCCGGTCTAGGGGCTGGCGTCGTTTTGACGTCCCCCACAGGAGACACAGTTCAATATTTACTCCAGATAATGTACACAAACTCCAACAACGCAGCTGAATATGAGGCCCTTTTACATGGTCTCCGGATGGCAGTATCCATGGGCATTCAACGCCTAGAGGTGCGCGGGGACTCCAACCTCGCAATATCCCAAATAAATGGAGACTTTGATGCCAAGGATCAAAAAATGGCAGCTTATCGCAACGCTGTCCTAAAAATGTCAGCTCGGTTCTAAGGGCTCGAATTTCACCATATAGCCCGGGAAAATAATCAGGCGGCAGATGTCCTGGCACGCGTCGGTACAAAACGCAATGTAGTCCCCCCCAACATCTTCTTGGAAAGGCTGTTCAAGCCGTCCGTAGTATGGGAAGGGGAACCGGGCAATAGCAGCCCGGAGCCAACCACACTGCCCGACACCGAACACTCTGACACAATTGGAGGCTCTGCCAATGAAATAACACCTTCAGCCCACGTAATAATGGCCGTCACCGCCCTGTGGACAGAACCATTCCTCGCCTACCTTACCAGGCAGGAACTCCCTGAGGACCAAAATGAGGCACGCTGCATAGTGCGGCGATCTAGAGCTTTGTAAGAAAAGCACTACCGGAGTCCTTCAAAGGTGCATCTCCGAAGAGGATGGGCGGAACCTCCTGGCTGAAATTCATGCCGGACTCGGCGGACATCACGCTGCAGCTCGGTCCCTTGTAAGCAAGGCCTTCCGTACAGGCTTTTATTGGCCGACGGCCCGGGCAGACGCCCAGGACTTAGTCCAACGATGCGTCGGTTGCCAACATTTTGCAAACCAAAGCCATATGCCACCCACCACCCTCCAAACTGCCCCCATCACTTCGCCCTTCGCGGTCTGGGGGCTTGACATGGTTGGACCCCTTAAAGGCGGAACCCACAAGAAAAAATACTTACTGGTCATGGTGGATAAGTTCACCAAATGGATAGAAGCCAAGCCTGTTAAGATGGCCGAATCCGGACTGGTGATAGACTTTATATCCGTGGTTGTACACCGTTACGGCGTCCCCCACAGCATCATCACTGATAACGGCACAAACTTTACGGCCGATGAGGTAAAACTCTGGTGCAAAAACATGGGCATCAAGCTCTATTATGCTTCCGTCTATCACCCACGAACCAACGGCCAGGTCGAACGTGCAAATGGTCTTATCATGAGCGGCATCAAACCCAGATTAGTGCGGTCCCTTAAGGAATCTAATACGCACTGGGTAGAGGAGCTCGACTCCGTACTCTAGGGGCTGCGGACCACGCCGAATCGCACCACCGGATACACACCATTCTTCATGGTGTGCGGCGCAGAGGCAGTTTTGCCCTGCGACATAATTCATGACTCACCTCGAGTGCGCATGTATGAAGAAAGAGAAGCCGAGCTCGATCGGCAGGACAGTTTGGACGCCTTCGAGGAAGAGCGTGACGTGGCAAAACCCCGTTCCGCATTCTATCAAGAGCAGGCTCGAAGATACCAAAGTAGAGAAGTACGGGCCAAAAATTACAACGTTGGCGAATTAGTTCTACGCCTGCCGGATAAGAAAAAGGACAAACTCAAGCCCAAGTGGGAAGGTCCCTTCATAATCGACCAATTCCTAACTGGTGGAGCGTACCGCCTGCGAGATGCATCGGATAACCGACTCGAGCCGAACCCATGGAACGCAGCCCGTCTATGAAGATTCTATGCCTAGCGCCGGACTCTGTGTTCGTCTCCTTCCTCTGTCCATTTTTTATATACTTTCTGTCTTACATTTCTCTCCTTCCCCTCTCTCTCTTATAGCCTTCAAAGGATCATAAAGTGACGCACTCATTAAACCTGGGGGCTTCTTTAAACAGAAGCTTATTTATACGGGCTTCATGCCCAACACATGTGTCACACTTCCGCATGTACCTTTTATTCTCCATTATATGCATCGATATGACTTAAGTTTTGGCCAAGCTGGGTTGCCTGGCTCCTGTGCATACCCCTACGTTCCCGATTGTTCGGTTAGGTGGTAAAGGGAGCACCTCTGCGATTGTTACTGCCGGGTCAGCCGGATGTGTACCTCAGACTGGGTGAAGCCGAAGGCTACCGTTCTTAAGGCAATATTCAGTCGATGAACTAAAGATGATCTTTTCTTCCACTTATTTATCTATACGCCCCCCAGATGTTTTTCCTGCGTCTCTTTTCGCAGAATGGACATGCACTTTAGGGCATGCCTCCCAGGGAAAGGAACCCCTAACGGAACTATTCTCCCTGGAAGATGTTTCTTACTAACCATGTAATATAACATAACTAGTTGGGCACTTGTCTGTTCAATCACTAATGACCCCTACGCCTGGTCTCCACGCATACCCCGGTTCTTATATAACCGCGAGGGTATTCGTACACACTCCGGACCGTCAGGTCCCAGGTTTGAAGCGAAAAGGTCCGCCATGACAAACTATCTACAATCCGGCTAGAAGGCATTACACATGTCAATTAAAATTACATAGTCAATCTGACTGATTGTATTCCTCTTCAATTCCATCTAACAGGCTGTCTAGTTTACAGTCCTGTTGGGAATACTTTGCGGCCAACTCTATTTGGCCGTATACTAAGCTCACATGGATCTCCTTCCCATCGGGCCCTACGGGTCCGACCTCGGCCATGTGGTTTGGGTCAGCCTCATGTACCGCGTCTTCACCATGGCCCAGGCCTCCCTGGCGCCTTGACGACAGGCCGACATCTTCCATAATCGGAAGCGCCGCCGCGCTCCCTTCAGCTTCTCTACAAGCTCTCCAAGGCCTTCCAGCATGGAGACGGACGGCCACAAGGCCTGGGCGACGCCTCGCATCACCTGCCGAACTCGCTCGTGCAGTTGTGAGAGCTTGGGAAGAAGGTCACCCGTAGAACCGGGCATTTCCTCTGCAGGATGACCTGTCAGCATACCTAAAGACATTACTCTGTTAGTCGACTTCCTCGCCGAACTCTTTTCTCAAAGTTTGTTGAAGCACTTACTATATATGCCGCGTCGAAACCGCTGATTCCCCTTCACGGAGTCCAACAGCTGGGCATGAACGTCCTTCAGTTCCACGCCTAGCTTGGTGTTGGCATCTTGGAGATCGTTCTTCTCCTACCTCACCTTTGTCAGCACGCTCTCACCAGCCTCTAGCTGGCATCAGAGTTGTTGCACTTCCGGATTTAATCCGGCGCCATCTGCAATTTCATTTGTCAGATTTGCACCCACGCCGCACTTCGCAAAATACTTATCTTTCGAAGCGTATATTACTAGAGGGGGTCTCCTTGGGCTCCCCTGCCGCGGCTAGTGCTGCCTCAAGTTGGGCTTTGCACTCTTCCAGCTCCTGGGACAGCAGGGTATTCTTTTCTGTAAGAACCTGCATAACAGATGATCCTTAAATCAGTTATTCTAACTGTTTCAAGTCTCGGGGGCTACTGGTATACATATATAATTACCAAAATTTTCTTACCCGTATGTCTTTCACATACTGCTTCGTGGCTCTGGATAGACCATTTTGAGCGGCACGGAGGTACGTGCCTCCCGAATTGAAGGCATCCAATGCCTCTTGGGAGAAACAAGTGTCGCGAAGAACTGTCCGGCGACGTCTATGGTTCATGGCACTCTCCACCTCGGAATTGGTGGCAGACAGCCTGTCCGCATCCTCCTACGGAGGAGCTTCCAGTGCGCGCCTCGTGTTCGCCTCCACTTTCGGCCCAGGCTTTGGAGCCTGGCTGGTGGAGGCGCAATTGGCAGCCTCTCCGGATATTGTCCGGTGAGGTCTCTTCGTCCTGAAGAGAGCACGAGTGTTAATATGCCTCGAAGGAGTAACACCTGGGAATAAGGTGGCGCACTATACCTTTGCGCCGGTGCCTCAGTCCGGACCACACTTCTTTTCAGCTCGCGGGGCCTTGTTGCCCGTCGTTGGCTAGTCGCCGCAGGCTCGGCCTCTCGTCTCAAGGACCTCCCATGCAAAACACGGTTGTCATACGGTAATCGAAAACTCGCTAGGACAGATCCCTTTTCAAAGTGCTGACACTCCGGTCCTAGTTACCTGTGAGGCTAGGAGTAGCCCTGGATAATCGGCCGTAATGGCCACCAAGGCGTTTCCCTGCTCAATTGATGAAACACTCCATCAATCAGCTCAACAGATAAGTCTGGATCCTCTTGAGGGGCCGGGTCGAGGGACCATCCCGGATCCTCGGGTTGTGGAGGAGGGCTGTTTACTTCTTTAACAGCCTAACGCAGTTCCTGCGTTGAAGTCGTTAGACTGAAAATTTAACAATGGGAATATAAAACGAATGGGCAAGTAAAAGTGTCCACTTACCCAACTCGGGGGATTGTACATAGAAAATCCACCCCGTGGGTTGACGCGGAGAAATTCCTCCCCTTCTCCCTTGTACAAAGCGGACAAGGTCTTTATTAGACCGGCAGCCGAATCCTGCCCCTTATCGCCATAGTGGGTGGCGTCGTCCTCCCCGTTGAAGTGCCACATGGGGCGGCCTCTATACTGAAGCGGCTGCACCGGTCGCATGATGCATGTGGCCATGACCCCGATCATGGTCAGTCCGGAATGAGCTAACCATCTTATCCGGCCCATCAGGTAAATAATGTCCCTGTCGCTTTCCCTCTGAGGGCTCCGTGGATGCCAGCTTAGGCGCTTCTTTAGGGGAGCACTATCGAACTCAGGGAGGCTGATCCAGATAGGATCCGGTAACGGAACGCCCTCTATATAAAACCATTCCGAAGGCCAGTCCTCGGACGCCTTCTTTGGGGTTCCGGATAGATATCCGGTCCCGGCGATGCACCACACTTCGGCTCCGCCCACTTGATATATCGACCCCTCCTTAAAGCGGGGCACAAGGCAGAATAGCCTTTTCCATAGCGCGAAATGAGCCTCGGAGCCCAAAAACAGCTCGCAAAGGGCTACAAAGCCCGCGATATGCAATATGGAGGCAGACGTGAGGTTGTGCAGCTGGAGGGCATAGAACTCCAGAACCCCTCGGAGAAACGAATGAATTGGAAATCCGAGCCCTCTTATTAAGTAAGGGGCAAGGCACACCCGCTCTCCTTTGGAGGGATTGGGGGCGCTCTCCGCTTGCTCTCCGCCATTATAGATGGCAAGTCCGGCTCAAACCGGGACCATATAGGGCGGGGGGAGAAATCCCTTGGTCTGGAGCTTCACCAGCTGGCTGTGCGGGATGGAGAACTTCTTCCAATCTCCAGGCTGAGGGCTGGAAGGGCGAGAGGAGGAGCTGCGGCGGCTAGCCATGATGGAATGGACCTATGTCGGATACGCTCTGATGAATACTCGCGGAAGGGAGAAGGTGTGGTTTGCATCTAAATCCTCGTCCCCTTAAATAGGCGGCTCATTCATGCGGCTAGGGGTGTAAATATAAAAAACACCCTGACTTTTTGTATTCGTTTTACACGTGGAAAACGGCCATTATTGGGCGTAGAAGCCAAGGAGCACTACATTTACAAGAAACCGGACACTATTCAACAGGTACACGGAATTTGGAGGAGAACCCGCCTTGCAATGCCGAAGACAATCTGCGTGCCGGACTCATCGTCATTGAAGCCTGGTTCAGGGGCTACTAAGGGAGTCCTGGATTAGAGGGTGTCCGGATGGCCGGAATATACCTTCGGCCGGACTCCTGAACTATGAAGATACAAGATTGAAGACGTCGTCCCGTGTCCGGAAGGGACTTTCCTTGGTGTGGAAGGCAAGCTTAGCGATACGGATATGTAGATCTCCTACCATTGTAACCGACTCAGCGTAACCCTAGCCCTCTCCGGTGTCTATATAAACCGGAGAGTTTTAGTCCGTAGGACGAACAACAATCATACCATAGGCTAGCTTTTAGGGTTTAGCCTCTCTAATCTCGTGGTAGATCTACTCTTGTACTACCCATATCATCAATATTAATCAAGCAGGACATAGGGTTTTACCTCCATCAAGAGGGCCCGAACCTGGGTAAAACATCGTGTCCCCTGCCTCCTATTACCACCCGACCTAGACGCATAGTTCGGGACCCCCTACGCGAGATCCGCCGGTTTTGACACCGACAGTGATCATGATGGTGCTTTGGAGATGGAGATCAACAACACAAGATGATGATGGCCATATCATATCACTTATATTGATTGCATGTGATGTTTATCCTTTATGCATCTTATTTTGCTTAGTTCGGCGGTAGCATTATAAGATGATTTCTCACTAAATTTCAAGGTATGAGTATTCTCCCCGAGTATGCACTATTGCTATAGTTCGTCATGCCGTGACACCATGTGATGATCGGGTGTGATAAGCTCTACGTTCACATACAACGGGTGCAAGCCAGTTTTGCACATGCAGAATACTCAGGTTAAACTTGACGAGCCTATCATATGCAGATATGGCCTCAGAACACTGAGACCGGAAGGTCGAGCGTGAATCATATAGTAGATATGATCAACATAGTGATGTTCACCATTGAAAACTACTCCATCTCCCGTGATGATCACGTGATCACTTAGATGATTAGAGAGATGTTTATCTAAGTGGGAGTTCTTAAATAATTTGATAAATTGAACTTTAATTTATCATGAACTTAGTACTTGAAGTATTTTGCATCTCTATGTTGTTGTGAATAGATGGCCCGTGCTGTTGTTCCATTGAATTTTAATGCGTTCCTAGAGAAAGCTAAGTTGAAAGATAATGGTAGCAACTACATGGACTGGGTCCGTAAATTGAGGATTATCCTCATTGCTGCACAGAAGAATTACGTCCTGGAAGCACCGCTAGGTGACAAACCCGCTGCCGGAGCAACGCCAGATGTGGTGAACACCTGGCAGAGCAAAGCTGATGACTACTCAATAGTTCAGTGTGCCATGCTTTACGGCTTAGAACCGAGACTTCAACGATGTTGTGAACGTCGTGGAGCATATGAGATGTTCCAAGAATTGAAGTTAATATTTCAAGAAAATGCCTGGATTGAGAGATATGAAGTCTCCAATAAGTTCTACATCTGCAAAATAGAGAATAGTTCTGTCAGTGAACATATACTGTGACACTCCAAAAATTTTAATTGGTTTTCATCAAAAACTTTGTTGGATTTTTTTAAAAGAGGGCATTTAAAATTTCTTTTCCAGAAATCCTTCCTCTTAAAAACTTCCTTTTCTTTGGCAAGGATTTTATTTTTTCTTCAAACTAT
This sequence comes from Triticum urartu, assembly GCF_056163025.1. Classification (NCBI taxonomy): domain Eukaryota; kingdom Viridiplantae; phylum Streptophyta; class Magnoliopsida; order Poales; family Poaceae; genus Triticum; species Triticum urartu. The sequence goes on from NC_141877.1 coordinate 524,362,603, forward strand.
GGTGTTTGATCTTTTGAAACTTCTTCTCTGTTGGTTCCCTCTCAAATTATTTTGGGAGTTTAATCTTTTTCTTTTAAAAAGAAACTCTATGAAAATTTGGGATTTTCATATCTTGGAAACCACCCATGACTTTGTATTTTGCCCATGTGGTAAAACCCCTCCAAAAACCTCCCCTCCTTGTAATCAACCTAAGTTCTCTGTCCCAACTAATCCAAGCAAGTTTTGGATTTTATTCTAATTATTTTTTCCCTCAAATCATTTCTGCAAATTATTTGGAGCCTGAGAGATTTTCAAAGCAAGTACCCTTTTGCATTTGAGTTTTGAACTCAAACCAACTCTCCTGGATAGTCCTTTGTACCCACAACCCATCTTTTCAAATTTTTCAAATTTCAGTCTCTGCAAGTTTGGACCAGATTTGCCAAATTTGGTGAAATTCATATCTACACTTCTCCAAAAATTCCACCAAAATTCAGGCAGCCTACTGGAGCAATGAGTAGCCACTCCACCAAAAATCAGCTCAAGGAAAAATCCCCAGAGGCCAAATTCATTCTGTCGAACACCTTGCATGCACTGTTGCTGTTCATATTCAGAAAAATTCAGAGTTCAGTGTCGATCTTCGTCAGAAGTTCAGTCACATGCTCACAGCACCACACGCGCGCTTGGCGCCTTCCTGGCGTCGGTGGCACCCAGGCCCGCCTGCGCCGGCGTGTCTTGCGGCGGCCGAACCACCGTAGCGGCCGACAAGGAGCAGAATGGCGGCTCAACGCCGTTCGGCGCCGCCCAATCCTCCTGGTACTTCCGCGTGGCCTCGTGCACGCCAGCACACCCCGTTGCGCCGTTGCCGTGGCCCGGCAAGCACTGGGCACGCTCTCTGCCGCCGACGGGCCCGCGCCGCCCCGTTCCGTCGAGCTCCCCCTAAGCAACCAAATCCTGCTGAGGTTAGCACCTGAATGGAACCAGGGAACATCCACGACGACGCTCAACCCCCTAAACTTCCCGACCAAGCACTGCTCCGCCGTAATCCATCGCCGGAGAACTCCGTTCACGGCCACCGCCTCGGATCGCCTATAAAAGAGGACCCCGAGCTCGCTCACGAGCCCCACACCCTCACTGCACCTCTCCAAGACCCTGCCAAGCCACCAGGAGGACCTCGAGGAGGTCTCCTCCCCCGACTCCGGCCGCCCCGTTCCGCCTCGGCCTCCACCTCGATTCGCTCCGGTGAGGCCGTCTCCGGCGCCCAAACCCCGTCAGTTACCCCCTCTAGCTACCAGAAGTCTAACCCCCTCCTCAATTTGGCCTTCGCAGCTCTCTCCAACGAGGTCCTCGACCACCTGAACCGCCGTCCGTCGGAGCAAGGCTCGCCGTCGACGTGGTGCTCGCCGACCGCCACCACCACCACCAACCGACGCGGAAGGGACCCGCCCGTCAGCCTCTCAGATCTTTTTAAACGAATCGTTTTCTAAAAATGCCTTCGGGCAAAATACGCTTTCCCCTCTGGGCTGGCGTATTCAAGACTGGAACGTTTTCTATTTTTATAAGCTAGCCCTTGGAAACTTTCTGTTTCATTACAGATGAGTCCCTGGACAAAAACCTTTATAACTTTTAAACAGAATAGTATTTTTGATTGATTCTTTTTCTGTCCTCTTTAAAATTCTGTATAGTTTTTTATCAGATTTATTTGAAAAATATTTGGAATACTTTTTGGCACCTCGTGGTATTTACGATAGCGCATATATTTTCTTTATACCGTAGATACCGAAGGAAGTGACGGAACCGCAAACTTCACCGAGCTAGGCTCCGACTACTCCGAACCAGGCAAGCATGTTTGAACTTTTGATATGATGAGTGTCTTGGCATGTTTTGTATTTAGTTAGTCTCATGGCATGTTGTTGAGCATACCGATGAACGTTATTTCCATGCATTGTTGAGGTAAGTGAGTTCGATGATCCATAAGCGGATGAATGTGAGTATGAATGGCCGTGTGTTGGCATGAGGATGGGTAAGATGGCAGTGTTGTAGCATGCCAGGCTTATGCCAGACTATGTGACTTCAATGTCAACTCGTATCATTCCAGTTCCTTCCATTCTTCCTTCCCTGTACTACCACATGTTTTCCGCAAGGAATATGGCTTAGTAAGTTGTAAACCGATTTCCTGGTACACACCAAAAAGGAGAGGCCGTGATGATGGTTCCATGGCCCTGGATTAAAGCCAGTCATCCGGTCAGGGGGCATGGGTGTTTCCGGTTGGGACCGAGAGGGGGGCACCCCTTAGAGCGCGCGTATATAAATTTGATCCCATGCTATTCGAGATTGTGATCTCCCCGTCTCAAAAGTTTTTCTTGGACGATGTCTAGGGTGATTCCTAGCACCGAGAGGTAGGATGGGTGTGTACTGGTTAGCTGTGTTTTCTTCCGAAAAACCGTAAACGGAACTAGTCCTTCGTGACTACGGAAATCCGTTGGCCGTGGGAAAATTTTTGTACAAACTCTGCAGAGTCATATATTCCTTCGAATCATCTATTCCATGTCCAAGTTCGATATTAACTTATCCTGACAAAATGTCAGTTTTGATGACAGAGACTCCGGTGAATCGCATAGTGCTAAGTCCAGTTAAATGATTATTCTTATGGATGGACTAACCCGTTTATTTTCATGAATTGAATGTTTATTATGAGTATTATTTACTTGTGAATAAAAGCCCTTTCTGCGATGTCGCTCAGACGTCCGACTGTGGCATTGTTATATTTTACTTTCAATAAAAGCCCTTTCTGCGATGTCGCTCAGACGTCCGACTGTGGCATTGTTATATTTTACTTTAAATAAAAGCCCTTTCTGCGATGTCGCTCAGACGTCCGACTGTGGCATTGTTATATTTTACTTTCAACAAAAGCCCTTTCTGCGATGTCGCTCAGACGTCCGACTATGGCATTTCTTTTAAAGCCCTTTATGTGGCGTCGCTCAGACGCCCGACTGTGGCATTTCTTTTAAAAGCCCTTTATGTGGTGTCGCTCAGACGCCCGACTGTGGCATTTCTTTTAAAGCCCTTTATGTGGCGTCGCTCAGACGCCCGGCTGTGGCATTTCTTTCAAAGCCCTTTATGTGGTGTCGCTCAGATGCCCGACTGTGGCGTGATTTATTTATTTATCTTCCTATCGAGGCGTCGCTTCAGACACCCGATCGGTTTTCATTTATGTTTTGTTGGGATTTCAGGCGGACTACCGCCGTTTCCCTTTTACTTACTTCGTCATGCTAATTTTTGAATGTACATTGGTGAATTAATCGTGACGCATTCATGCATGCATTTGTTATATCTTACGTCTGAACTGTCTTGCGAGTACTTTCAAAGTACTCACTGGCTTGTTGATTTGGCCAGATGCTGATGAAGGCGATCTCATGGATGAAGAGTTCGATAGCGAGTCCGACGCCTAGAGGAATCCCAGTCACTCTCGTGCGACCCTGGATTTGGTCACTATATTATATCCGCTTCCGCTACCAAATAAATTCATCGAGCCTCACCTCGACGCTCGATGAGATGACAGTTTTAGAGTCTTGTATCCCTCTCCCCGCTGTGTTATTCCACCAACGCCCTATCCTCGAGTCAGTAATATGCCTCCACACCACTGTGTCATGTCCGCCATTATTTATAATTATTGGCGTGCTTGTAATAATTTGGTTGAGCAACCGTAGTTCGACCCTGTAATATATTTTATGCTACTAGCTTATTGTATCAAGAATTTTTCTACCGGTAAGGAGGATTTTTCTCATACTGGACTCAACAGATTGGTTTCTCAATAAATATTTTTATTGGAAAACCGGTCGTGACAAGCTTGGTACCAGAGCCAGGCTGACTGTAGGAAGCCACTAGGTGCGATCGCTAATTGGTTATTAGCATGATTGAGCCTTTTCATATTTTCTTGATTTTAGTCATTTTCTGTCAGTCAGCATAAATTTATGATCTAACCATGCAGAATTTTTGCCTACTTTTGTAGATGGCCGACAACAGCTTCGAGTCTCAGACCTTCGCCAACGTGCCCGATGGGTTCGTCAAGCTTCTTTCCTTCATCGTTCAGGTCGCGATGGGGCCATCTGTGCGCCCAGTCTTCACACTCTGCCAGCACCGAGTCAACGATAGTCTGACCATGCACCAGGCCGCGGTGCAGTTCAAGGGAGGGCGTGGTGAGTTACGCTGCTTCCGGTTCTTGGGAAGAGCCATGCCTACGGAGAGGCATGCTATGCAGATGGCAGCCGGCGAGGCGATAGCTCGTCTCAGGGATGTCCTCCCCGTGATGAAGACTCGTCGTTACCGTTATCTTCCATGCCATGTGCCTTACACCTATCACTACGCATTCTCCTGCCCCAGAGGAGAACGAGACGAGGCTTTTGAGATGCTCATTGAGTATCTCCGGGCCCTAGAGGCAGCCTTCGACAACCTGGTGGACGACTTCGTGGCTGCCCGCATGGACTCAGTCCATGGCTGTGCTGCCAACAGGAGGGAGCTCCTACCCACCGCACCGCCACTGACTTGGGTCTCGTCCTCAGCATCTTATGCACCTACTCGTCGCCTGCCTTCTACCGAAGAGTTCAACCAAGTTATTGCGCCCACTCCAGCGCGCACTGCACCACCCTGCGCGCCCACTCCTGTTCGTGTTGTTCCACCCCTGGCACCCGCTCCATCTACTCAGCGCAACACTACACGTATGGAGCCTATCAGCGAGGAGGAAGTCGAGTCCCCAGCCTCGCTACGCCTCACCCTCGGTAGGGCAGAGGAGATCGTCAACATCTCCGCCTGAGTACGCTTAGCCGCCATGCAATGTACCGCTTTGTATGATATGTTTATATGTACATAGATTGTGAGAAGTAGCCTGTTTGCGCATCATGTAGGATCTGGAGGAGTGCACTAGCCTAAATAACATGTCAGGATTATGTACGCATATCCTGAGTGATGTATTGTATAATTACTGCTCGCGTGTAAGATATGTAATGAGCAGTCCTTCTCCGTGCGCAAATTGATTTGTTTTTCTTAAGTAAGCTTGGTTATTTAATTTTAATTGCCAACTTTATGCATTTCTGGAATTGTTTTTGCGACTCTTTTCGCTTTTCTTATGGGTTTAACAAAATATATCCCCAGAGTGAAAAATGTCTTGTCCTTGGACTCGCTCCATGCCAACTCCACCAGAGGAAAATTATGATACACAACCCAGCAACAAGTTCGCACAGGGACAGTCAAGCCAACAAGACAGTGAATCGGCACTTTCGCAAATGTGTCGCCTTTATGAGCAGAGTCAGCAACAACATCGGGAAATGATGAACCAAGTCATCAACATGGGAAATCACCATGGACAGTATCAGCAGCATTCCAAGTTATCTGAGCTACAGAAGACACGTCCCCAAACATTTTCTCATACTGACAAGCCTCTTGAAGCCGAGGATTGGCTTCGAGATATGGAGAGAAAATTAATTATTGCAAAATGTTCAGATCTGGAGAAAGTACTATATGCTCCGCACTATCTCACAGGAGCAGCTGCATCATGGTGGGAGAATTTTCTGCACATGCACCCCAACGAAAATGATATAGCCTGGGATGATTTCAAGGAAGGTTTCCGTGGTGCACACATTCCCAAGAGTATTATGAAAATCAAGAAGAGAGAGTTCGATGACCTCAAACAAAGGAACATGACAGTGTCAGAATACAACGGTCAATTTACTTTATTGTCCCGCTACGCCAATGAAGAACGTATGACTGAAAGCAAGAAGATGGAGAAATTCCTTGACGGTCTGGCGCCCGCGCTTAAATGCCAACTGGTCGTTCACACTTTTCCAGATTTTAAGCCACTAGTGGACAAAGCTATTACTCTGGAAAATGAGAGACGTAGCTTGGAGGATTTACGCAAGCGAAAAAGAGACCAGACTACTCTTGCACGCAACCACCGAAGCAGGACAGATTTTTAGAAAGGTGGGACACACAAACCTACGACAAACATCTCTCGCCCAACCAAGAATTTCCATGCAAGGGACAAAGAGTTCACATATCGCCCAGGCGTTACTTGCTACGCTTGTGGAGAAGAAGGGCACTACGCCAAACAGTGCCCGAAGCCAAGGAACTCGACCCCGAAGCCAAACAATGGTGGAAATAATTCAGCGCCCAAGCGCAACAATTTCAACCCCAACAACAACCACAGGAAGGGTCATCTAAACCACGTGACCAAAGAAGAAGCACAAAACGCTCCGGATATCGTACTCGGTACGTTTCCTGTCAACACAATACCTGCAACGGTTTTGTTTGATTCTGGAGCTTCTCACTCATTCATTTCGAAAAGTTTTGCTTTGCAAAATGATTTTTCGATGTTTCCCTTGGAAAAATCCATGATCATCAAGTCCCCTGGGATTCAACAAGTTACTCAGAGTTACTGTCAGAATGTGGTTATTGAGTTTGAAGGATTGAAATTTTACGCCAATCTTATTGTGTTGGAAAATAAAGGACTGGATGTCATCCTAGGGATGGACTGGTTAACCACCAACAAAGGTTTTATTGACTGTTTCAACCGGACCGTAGCTCTCACGCAACACCACGGGAAGACAATAAAAGTATCAGCCAAGGAAAGAAAAATACCCCGGCAACCGAGATTGAATAAGGTGGACGTTTCTGAGTTAAGAAAGGTTCCAGTGGTATGTGAATTTCTAGATGTATTTCCCGAAGAACTACCAGGCATGCCACCAGACCGAGAAATAGAATTCAGCATTGAGCTAGCACCAGGAACCACCCCCATATACAAGAAACCATACAGAATGGCACCATCCAAGTTGATTGCGTTAAAGAAACAAATAAAGGAATTACTGGACAAGGGATACATTCGAGCCAGCTCCTCACCTTGGGGATCACCAATTTTATTTGCCAAAAAGAAGGATGGAACACTAAGATTGTGCATAGACTACCGAGCACTTAACATGGTCACAGTCAAGAACAAATACCCCATGCCACGAATAAATGATTTATTTGATCAGCTCGCTCAGGCCAAGGTATTCTCAAAGATTGACTTAAGGTCAGGATACCATCAATTAAAAGTGCGAACAGAAGATATCCCCAAAACAGCCTTCACCTCCAGATATGGACTATATGAGTTCACAGTTATGCCTTTTAGGTTAACAAACGCCCCCGCATATTTTGTTCACCTCATGAACAAAGTATTTATGAAGTTTATGGACAAGTTCGTTGTGGTATTTATCGATGATATTCTGATATACTCCAAAACTCCAGAAGAGCACGCGGAACATCTCAGGATTGTGCTAGGAGAACTCAGGAAACATCAATTGTATGCCAAGTTCAGCAAGTGCGAATTTTGGCTAAGACAAGTAGGCTTTCTAGGTCACGTGCTGACCCAAGAAGGTATCGCAGTGGACCCGGAGAAAGTTAGGGCCATACTTGACTGGAAGGCACCAGCCAGCGTAACGGACGTACGAAGTTTCTTGGGAATGGCAGGATATTACCGCAGATTTATTGAAGGATTCTCCACCCTAGCCAAGCCAATGACGCAGTTGCTCAAGAAGGACAAGAAGTTTGAATGGACAGAAGCCTGCGAAAAAAGTTTCCAAGAGTTAAAACGGAAATTAACCACAACACCGGTATTAATTGTGCCAGACATACACAAAAATTTTGAGGTGTATTGTGACGCATCCCGAAAAGGTCTCGGATGCGTGTTGATGCAAGAAGGCAAGGTTGTCGCATACGCTTCACGACAACTCCGCAACCATGAGGAAAATTATCCCACTCATGACTTAGAAATGGCAGCAGTCATTCATGCACTTAAGGAATGGAGGCATTTCTTACTTGGGAATCGATGTGAAATATACACGGACCATAAAAGTCTCAAATATATTTTCACACAGCCAGAACTAAACTTACAGCAACGACGCTGGTTGGAATTGGTAAAGGATTATGATGTTGGTATCCACTATCATCCAGGGAAAGCAAATGTAGTGGCCGATGCTCTTAGTCGGAACCCCAGCTCCGACGAAAACAGTCTGCAAAGCTTGAGACCTGAATTCCAACAAGAATTTTCCAAACTCAACTTGTTAATGATCGCGGAAGGCACCATATCAAACTTGGAAATAAAGCCCGACCTTGTGGAGGGAATTAAAGAAGCTCAGCCTGGTCACTCCAGCATTGAAGGAATTAAAAGAAAGGTGAGTATGGGCAAGGCCTCGGAGTTCGTCATAGGCGATGGAGGAATATTATGGTACGGAGACAGACTCTGCGTGCCGAATATAGAGGACCTCAAATAGCAAATTCTAGCTGAAGCCCACACCACTCCATATTCAATCCACCCTGGAGGAACCAAAATGTATAAGGATATTCAGGAAAGATTTTGGTGGCACGGTATGAAGAGGGACATAGCCACATTCGTTGCATGTTGCGATTCTTGTCAATGCATAAAAGTTGAGCATCAAAAACCAGCCGGACTACTGCAACCAAACAAAATACCTGAGTGGAAATGGGATGAAATAGGGATGGATTTTATTGTCGGACTACCTCGGTCACGACACGGGAATGATGCCATATGGGTTATCACCGATAGATTAACCAAGGTGGCACATTTCATTCCAGTAAAGACAACCTACAACACTCAGAAGCTTGCCAGGATTTATCTCTCCCGCATAGTTTGTCTGCATGGAGTCCCGAAGACTATAATATCCGACAGAGGCACTCAATTTGTCTCGAGATTCTGGGATCATTTACAACAGGCTTTGGGAACTCAATTGGCCTTCAGTACAACCTACCATCCCCAGACTGATGGACAGACTGAACGCGTAAACCAAATTTTAGAAGACATGCTGAGAGCATGTGTCCTCACCTACGGAACCAGTTGGGAAGAATGTCTGCCATATGCCGAGTTCGCATACAACAACAGCTACTAGGCCAGCCTGCGAATGGCACCTTTTGAAGCCCTATATGGACGGAGGTGTCGTACCCCGCTAAATTGGTCAGAAACCGGAGACAGCCGTATCTTCGGCCCAGACGTGCTCAAAGAAGCCGAGGAAAAAGTCAAGCTAATCAGGGACCGACTCAAGACTGCTCAAAGCCGACAGAAGAGTTATTATGATCAGAAACATCGTGGGATCAATTTTGAACCCGGTGAATTTGTGTACCTATGAGTATCACCTATGAGGGGACTGCAACGGTTTAAGATTAAAGGAAAGTTAGCACCAAGATTCATTGGACCATTCTGCATAGTGGCACGAATAGGCACTGTAGCCTACCAGCTAGACTTACCCGAAGACTTGTCCGACATTCACGACGTGTTCCACGTCTCTCAATTAAGGAAGTGCGTAAGCAAACCAGAGAAGAAAGTATCCCATGAGAACATTGACGTGCAGCCAGACCTCACTTATCGGGAACGCCCAGTAAAAATATTAGAGGAGTCTGAAAGGAGAACCTGACAGAAGACCATCAAGTTTTTCAGAGTTCAGTGGAGCAATCACACCGAAAGTGAAGCAACTTGGGAAAGAGAGGATTTTCTTTGGACAGAACATCCATACTTATTTAAGGATCAGCTGAAATCTCGGGGACGAGATTTTTCCTAAGGGGGTAGGTGTTGTGACACTCCAAAAATTTTAATTGGTTTTCATCAAAAACTTTGTTGGATTTTTTTAAAAGAGGGCATTTAAAATTTCTTTTCCAGAAATCCTTCCTCTTAAAAACTTCCTTTTCTTTGGCAAGGATTTTATTTTTTCTTCAAACTATGGTGTTTGATCTTTTGAAACTTCTTCTCTGTTGGTTCCCTCTCAAATTATTTTGGGAGTTTAATCTTTTTCTTTTAAAAAGAAACTCTATGAAAATTTGGGATTTTCATATCTTGGAAACCACCCATGACTTTGTATTTTGCCCATGTGGTAAAACCCCTCCAAAAACCTCCCCTCCTCCTTGTAATCAACCTAAGTTCTCTGTCCCAACTAATCCAAGCAAGTTTTGGATTTTATTCTAATTATTTTTCCCCTCAAATCATTTCTACAAATTATTTGGAGCCTGAGAGATTTTCAAAGCAAGTACCCTTTTGCATTTGAGTTTTGACCTCAAACCAACTCTCCTGGATAGTCCTTTGTACCCACAACCCAGAACCATCTTGATCCACTCCTCCTCTTTCAAATTTTTCAAATTTCAGTCTCTCCAAGTTTGGACCAGATTTGCCAAATTTGGTGAAATTCATACCTACACTTCTCCAAAAATTCCACCAAAATTCAGGCAGCCTACTGGAGCAATGAGTAGCCACTCCACCAAAAATCAGCTCAAGGAAAAATCCCCAGAGGCCAAATTCATTCTGTCGAACACCTTGCATGCACTGTTGCTGTTCATATTCAGAAAAATTCAGAGTTCAGTGTCGATCTTCGTCAGAAGTTCAGTCACATGCTCACAGTGCCCTTGGCACGTTCCTCGCCGCCTCTTCCTCCTGTCTGGAGCACCACACGCGCGCTTGGCGCCTTCCTGGCATCGGTGGCACCCTGGCCCGCCTGCGCCGGCGTGTCTTGCGGTTGCCGAACCACCGTAGCGGCCGACAAGGAGCAGAACGGCGGCTCAACGCCGTTCGGCGCCGCCCAATCCTCCTGGTAGCTCCGCGTGGCCTCATGCACGCCAGCACACCCCGTTGCACCATCGCCGTGGCCCGGCAAGCACTTGGCACGCTCTCTGCCGCCGACGGACCCGCGCCGCCCCGTTCCGTCGAGCTCCCCCTAAGCAACCAAATCCCGCTGAGGTTAGCACCTGAATGGAACTAGGGAACATCCACGACGATGCTCAACCCCCTAAACTTCCCGACCAAGCACTGCTCCGCCGTAATCCATCGCCGGAGAACTCCGTTCACGGCGACCGCCTCGGATCGCCTATAAAACAGGACGAGCTCGCTCACGAGCCCCACACCCTCACTGCACCTCTCCAAGACCCTGCCAAGCCACCAGGAGGACCTCGAGGAGGTCTCCTCCCCCGACTCCGGCCGCCCCGTTCCGCGTCGGCCTCCACCTCGATTCGCTCCGGTGAGGCCGTCTCCGGCGCCCAAACCCCGTCAGTTACCCCCTCTAGCTACCAGAAGTCTAACCCCCTCCTCAATTTGGCCTTCGCATCTCTCTTCGATGAGGCCCTCGACCACCCGAACCGCCGTCCGCCGGAGCAAGGCTCGCCGTCGACGTGGTGCTCAATGTCAACTCGTATCATTCCAGTTCCTTCCATTCTTCCTTCCCTGTACTACCACATGTTTTCCGCAAGGAATATGGCTTAGTAAGTTGTAAACCGCTTTCCTGGTACACACCAAAAAGGAGAGGCCGTGATGATGGTTCCATGGCCCTGGATTAAAGCCAGTCATCCGGTCAGGGGGCATGGGTGTTTCCGGTTGGGACCAAGAGGGGGGCACCCCTTAGAGCGCGCGTATATAAATTTGATCCCATGCTATTCGAGATTGTGATCTCCCCGTCTCAAAAGTTTTTCTTGGACGATGTCTAGGGTGATTCCTAGCATCGAGAGGTAGGATGGGTGTGTACTGGTTAGCTGTGTTTTCTTTCGAAAAACCATAAACGGAACTAGTCCTTCGTGACTACGGAAATCCGTTGGCTATGGGAAAATTTTTGTACAAACTCTGCAGAGTCATATATTCCTTCGAATCATCTATTCCATGTCCAAGTTCGATATTAACTTATCCTGACAAAATGTCAGTTTTGATGACAGAGACTCCGGTGAATCGCATGAGTGCTAAGTCCGGTTAAATGATTATTCCTGTGGATGGACTAACCCGTTTATTTTCATGAATTGAATGTTTATTATGAGTATTATTTACTTGTGAATAAAAGCCCTTTCTGCGATGTCGCTCAGACGTCCTACTGTGGCATTGTTATATTTTACTTTCAATAAAAGCCCTTTCTGCGATGTCGCTCAGACGTCCGACTGTGGCATTGTTATATTTTACTTTAAATAAAAGCCCTTTCTGCGATGTCGCTCAGACGTCCGACTGTGGCATTGTTATATTTTACTTTCAACAAAAGCCCTTTCTGCGATGTCGCTCAGACGTCCGACTATGGCATTTCTTTTAAAGCCCTTTATGTGGCGTCGCTCAGACGCCCGACTGTGGCATTTCTTTTAAAAGCCCTTTATGTGGTGTCGCTCAGACGCCCGACTGTGGCATTTCTTTTAAAGCCCTTTATGTGGTGTCGCTCAGACGCCCGACTGTGGCATTTCTTTCAAAGCCCTTTATGTGGTGTCGCTCAGATGCCCGACTGTGGCGTGATTTATTTATTTATCTTCCTATCGAGGCGTCACTTCAGACACCCGATCGGTTTTCATTTATGTTTTGTTGGGATTTCAGGTGGACTACCGCCGTTTCCCTTTTACTTACTTCGTCATGCTAATTTTTGAATGTACATTGGTGAATTAATCGTGACGCATTCATGCATGCATTTGTTATATCTTACGTCCGAACTGTCTTGCGAGTACTTTCAAAGTACTCACTTGCTTGTTGATTTGGCCAGATGCTGACGAAGGCGATCTCATGGATGAAGAGTTCGATAGCGAGTCCGACGCCTAGAGGAATCCCAGTTAGTCTCGTGCGACCCTGGATTTGGTCACTATATTATATCCGCTTCCGCTACCAAATAAATTCATCGAGCCTCACCTCGACGCTCGATGAGATGACAGTTTTAGAGTCTTGTACCCCTCTCCCCGCTGTGTTATTCCACCACCGCCCTATCCTCGAGTCAGTAGTATGCCTCCACACCACTGTGTCATGTCCGCCATTATGTATAATTATTGGCGTGCTTGTAATAATTTGGTTGAGCAACCGTAGTTCGACCCTGTAATATATTTTATGCTACTGGCTTATTGTATCAAGAATTTGTCTACCGGTAAGGAGGATTTTTCTCATACTGGACTCAACAGATTGGTTTCTCAATAAATATTTTTATTGGAAAACCGGTCGTGACATATACTCAGAATGTCTTGGTACCACAACCACTTGACTCAGCTGGGAGTTAATCTTCCTGATGATAGTGTCATTGACAGAGTTCTTCAATCACTGCCACCAAGCTACAAGAGCTTCGTGATGAACTATAATATGCAAGGGATGGATAAGACTATTCCCGAGCTCTTCAAAATGCTATAGGTTGCGGAGGTAGAAATCAAGAAGGAGCATCAAGTATTGATGGTCAACAAGACCACTAGTTTAAATAAAAAAGTTAAAGGGAAGAAGGGGAACTTCAAGAAGAACAGCAAGCCAGTTGCTTCTCAAGTGAAGAAACCCAAGTCTGGACCTAAGCCTGAAACTGAGTGCTTCTACTACAAAGGAACTGGTCACTGGAAACGGAATTGCCCCAAGTATTTGGCGAAGAAGAAGGATGGCAAAGGGAAAGGTATATTTGATATACATGTTACTGATGTGTACCATACTAATTGTCGCAGTAGCACGTGGGTATTTGATACTGGTTCTATTGCAAATATTTGCAAATCGAAACAGGGGCTACGGATTAAGCGAAGATTGGCTAAGGACGAGGTGACGATGTGTGTGGGAAATTGTTCCAAAGTCGATGTGATCGCTGTTGGCACGCTACCTATACATCTACCTTCGGGATTAGTTTTAGACCTAAATAATTGTTATTTGGTGCCAGCGTTGAGCATGAACATTATATCTGGATCTTGTTTGATGCGAGAGGCTATTCATTTAAATCAGAGAATAATGGTTGTTCTATTTATGTGAGTAATATCTTTTATGGTCATGCACCCTTGATGACTGGTCTATTTTTACTAAATCTTGATAGTAGTGATACATATGTTCATAGTATTGAAGCCAAAAGATGCAGGGTTGATAATGATAGTGCAACTTATTTGAGGCACTGCCGTTTGGGTCATATTGGTGTAAAGCGCATGAAGAAACTCCATTCTGATGGACTTCTGGAATCACTTGATTTTGAATCACTTGGTACTTGCAAACCATGCCTCATGGGCAAGATGACTAAAACTCCGTTCTCCGGAACAATGGAGCGAGCAACAGAGTTATTGGAAATCCTACATACTTATGTATGTGGTCCAATGAACATTGAGGCTCGCGGCGAATATCATTATTTTCTCACCTTCATAGATGATTTAAGCAGATATGGGTATATGTACTTAATGAAACATAAGTCTGAAACATTTGAAAAGTTCAAAGAATTTCAGAGTGAACTAGAAAATCATCGTAACTAGAAAATAAACTTTCTATGATCTGATCGTGGAAGAGAATATTTGAGTTACGAGTTTGGTCTTCATTTGAAACAATGCGGAATAGTTTCGCAACTCACGCCACCCAGAACACCACAGCGTAATGTGGTGTCCGAACATCGAAATCGTACTTTACTAGATATGGTGCGATCTATGATGTCTCTTACTGATTTACCGCTATCGTTTTGGGGTTATGCTTTAGAGATGGCTGCATTCACGTTAAATATGGCACCATCAAAATCCGTTGAGACGACACCTTATGAACTATGGGTTGGCAAGAAACCCAAGTTGTCGTTTCTTAAACTTTGGGGCTGCGATGCTTATGTGAAGAAGATTCAAGCTGATAAGCTTGAACCCAAATCAGAGAAATGTGTCTTCATACGATACCAGAAGGAGACTGTTGGGTACACCTTCTGTCACAGATCTGAAGGCAAGATATTCATTGCTAAGAATGGATCCTTTCTAGAGAAGGAGTTTCTCTCGAAAGAAGTGAGTGGGAGGAAAGTAGAACTTGATGAGGTAATTGTACCTGCTCCCTAATTGGAAAGTAGTTCATCACTGAAATCAGTTCCAGTGATTCCTACACCAGTAAGTGAGGAAGCTAATGATGATGATCATGAAACTTTTGATAAAGTTACTATTGAACCTCGTAGGTCAACCAGATTAAGATCCGCAAAAGAGTGTTATGGTAATCACGTTCTGGAGGTCATGTTACTTGACCATGATGAACCTACGAACTATGAAGAAGCGATAATGAGCCCAAATTCCGTAAAATGGCTTGAGGCCATGAAATCTGAGACGAGATCCATGTATGAGAACAAATTGTGGACTTTGGTTGACTTGCCCGATGATCGGCAGGCCATAGAGAATAAATGGATCTTCGAGAAGAAGACTGACGCTCACGGTAATGTTACTCTCTACAAAGCTCGACTTGTTGCAAAAGGATTTCGACAAGTTCAAGGAGTTGACTATGATGAGACCTTCTCACCCGTAGAGATGCTTAAGTCCGTCCGAATCATGTTAGCAGTTGCCGCATTTTATGATTATGAAATTTGGTAAATGGATGTCAAAACTGCATTCCTTAATGGATATCTTAAAGAAGAGTTGTATATGATGCAACCAGAAGGTTTTGTCGATCCAAAAGGTGCTAACAAATTGTGCAAGCTCCAGCGATCCATTTATGGACTGGTGCAAGCCTCTCGGAGTTGGAATATACGCTTTGATAGTGTGATTAAAGCATATGATTTTATACAGACTTTTGGAGAAGCCTATATTTACAAGAAAGTGAGTGGGAGCTCTATAGCATTTCTGATATTATATGTAGATGACATATTGTTGATCGGAAATGATATTGAATTTCTGAATAGCATAAAAGGATACTTGAATAAGAAATTTTCAATGAAAGACCTCGGTGAAGCTACTTATATATTAGGCATCAAGATCTATAGAGATAGATCAAGACGTTTAATTGGACTTTCACAAAGCACATGCCTTGATAAAGTTTTGAAGAAGTTCAAAATGGATCAAGCAAAGAAAGGGTTCTTTCCTGTGTTACAAGGTGTGAAGTTGAGTCAGACTCAATGCCCGACCATTGCAGAAGATAGAGATATAATGAAATGTGGTCCTTATACTTCAACCATAGGCTCTATCATGTATGCAACGATGTGTACTAGACCTGATGTGTGCCTTGCTATCAGTTTAACAGGGAGGTACCAATGTTTTAAATAGCCGGCTATAGCTCCGCTATAGCCCGCTATATAGCCTGTTCACTAGGGTGCCGCTAAACGGTCCCATGTACAAATAGCCCACTATACCCTGCTATAGCCCGCTATAGCTCCGCTATAGCTGATTTTGAGGTCCGTCGCTATTTGTCAATAGCCCACTATTTAAAACATTGGGAGGTACCAAAGTAATCCAGGAGTGGATCACTGGACAACGGTCAAGAACATCCTGAAATACCGGAAAAGGACTAATGATATGTTTCTCGTATATGGAGGTGACAAAGAGCTCGTCGTTAACGGTTACGTTGATGCAAGCTTTGACACTGATCTGGATGACTCTAAGTCACAAACCGGATATGTGTTTTTATTAAATGGTGGAGCTGTCAGTTGGTTCAGTTCCAAGCAGAGCATCGTGGCGGGATCTACGTGTGAAGCGGAGTATATAGCTACTTCGGAAGCAGCAAATGAAGGAGTCCGGATGAAGGAGTTCATATCCGATCTAGGTGTCATACCTAGTGCATCGGGTCCAATGAATTTTTTTGTGACAATACTGGTGCAATTGCCTTGGCAAAAGAATCCAGATTTCACAAGAGAACCAAGCACATCAAGAGACGCTTCAATTCCATCTACGATCAAGTCAAGGAGGGATACATAGAGATTTGCAAGATACATACGGATCAGAATGTTGCATACCCATTGACTAAGCCTCTCTCACGAGCAAAACATGATCAGCACCAAGACTCCATGGGTGTTAGATGAAACGTCTCCGTCGTATCTACTTTTCCAAACACTTTTGCCCTTGTTTTGGACTCTAACTTGCATGATTTGAATGGAACTAACCCAGACTGACGCTGTTTTCAGCAGAATTGCCATGGTGTTATTTTTGTGAACAAATAAAAGTTCTCGGAATGACCTGAAAATCAACGGAGATTGCTTTTGGAATATATAAAAATATTGGAAGAAAGACCTATGTCAGGGGCCACACCCCGTCGACGAGGGTGGGGGCGCGCCCTACCCCCCTGGGCATGCCCCGCTGCCTCGTGGGCCCCCTGACACTTCACCGACCTCAACCTTGACTCCATATATTCACTTTCAGGGAGAAAAAATCAGAGTGAAGGATTCATTGCGTTTTACGATACGGAGCCGCCGCCAATCCCTAAACTCTCTTGGGAGGGCTGATTTGGAGTCCGTTCGGGGCTCCAGAGAGGGGAATCTGTCGCCATCGTCATCATTAACCATCCTCCGTCACCAATTTCATGATGCTCACCGCCGTGTGTGAGTAATTCCATCGTAGACTTGCTGGACGGTGATGGGTTGGATGAGATTTATCATGTACTCGAGTTAGTTTTGTTAGGGTTTGATCCCTAGTATCCACTTTGTTCTGAGATTGATGTTGCTATGACTTTGCTTTGCTTAATTCTTTGGTCCGGTACTCTAGGGCCCGAGTGCCATGATTTCATATCTGAACCTATTATGTTTTCATCAATATATGAGAGTTCTTGATCCTATCTTGCAAGTCTATAGTTACCTATTATGTGTTATGATCCGTTAACCCCGAAGTGACAATAATCGGGATATTACCAGTGATAACCGTAGTTTGAGGAGTTCATGTATTCACTATGATTTAATGCTTTGGTCCGGTACTCTATTAAAAGGAGGCCTTATTATCCCTTAGTTTCCAATAGGACCCCGCTGCCACGAGATGGTAGGACAAAAGATGTCATGTAAGTTCTTTTTCATAAGCATGTATGACTATATTCAGAATACATGCCTACATTACATTGATGAACTGGAGCTAGTTCTGCGTCACCCTATGTTATGGCTTTTACATGATCGATCGCATCTGGGATAATTCTCTAACACGGATCCATTGCCTACGAGCTTTTCCTATATTGTTCTTCGCTTATTTACTTTTCCGCTGCTACTGTCACCATCACTATAAAACCTAAAAATATTTCTTTTGCTACCGTTACCTTTTGCTATCGTTACTACTACTATCATATTACTTTGGTACTAAATACTTTGTTGCAGATATTAAGTTTCCAGGTGTGGTTGAATTGACAACTCAGCTGCTAATACTCGAGAATATTCTTTGGCTCTGCTTGTGTCGAATCAATAAATTTGGGTTGAATACTCTACCCTTAAAAACTGTTGCGATCCCCTATACTTGTGGGTTATCAAGAACATTTTTTGGCGCCGTTGTCGAGGTGCATAGCTCTATTCTTTGAGTCACTTGGGTTTTATATCTGCTTATCATTATAAAGAACTTGAAAGATCAAAGAACCAAGATTTTTCCCTGAACTACGAGGGGAGGTAAGGAACTGCCATCTAGCTCTACACTTGATTCACCTTCTGTTTTGAGTAAACTTGCAACACCTAAGACTGCTTCTGCTATTAATTCTTATATGTCGCATGTTATTGATGATGCCACTTCTGCTATTCATGATACTTATGATGAAACTACTTCTATGCTTGATACTATTATGCCAGTTGGTGAATTTCTTGATGAACAACTTGCTAGGGCTAGAGAGAATGAAATTATTGAAACTGATAATATTGATGAAAGTGATGATGAAGATTCTCCCACTAGATATGAATTACCTGTTGTTCCTGAGGGTTACGTTATGGATGAAGAAACTGCTAG
The DNA here is from genome assembly GCF_056163025.1 of Triticum urartu. Taxonomy (NCBI): domain Eukaryota; kingdom Viridiplantae; phylum Streptophyta; class Magnoliopsida; order Poales; family Poaceae; genus Triticum; species Triticum urartu. The sequence goes on from NC_141877.1 coordinate 524,381,191, forward strand.
AGACTTTCTTGCTTGCAATGATAGGAGTGATCTTAGGAAACTATTAGCTAAGCTCAAAAAAAAATCTCTGAATGCCATAATGAAATATGATCCCGCTTATGCTACTTCACCTATCTTTGTTACTGATAAGGATTATGAATTCTTTATCGACCCTGATATAATTACTTTGGTTGAATCTGATCCTTTCTATGGCTATGAATCTGAAACTGTTGTGGCACATCTTACTAAATTAAATGATATAGCCACCCTGTTCGCTAATGATGAGAAAACTCGCTACTACTATATCCTTAAATTATTTCCGTTCTCATTAAAGGGTGATGCTAAGATTTGGTTTAATTCTCTTGATACTGGTTGTGTGCGTAGTCCCCAGGATATGATTTATTACTTCTCTGCTAAATATTTCCATGCTCATAAGAAACAAGCTGCTTTAAGGGAAATATATAAATTTGTGCAAATTGGAGAAGAGAGTCTCCCACAAGCTTGGGGGAGGCTTCTCCAATTACTTAATGCTTTGCCTGATCATCCTCTCAAGAAAAATGAAATACTTGATATCTTTTATAATGGACTAACCGATGCTTCTAGAGACCACCTGGATAGTTGTGCTGGTTGTGTATTCAGGGAAAAAACTATTGATCGAGTTGAAATTCTATTGAATAATATGTTGACTAATGAAAATAATTGGACACTTCCTAAACCAACTCCTAAGACAACTCCGAAGAAAAGGGGTATTCTATTTCTCAGTCATGAAGATATGCAAGAGGCAAAGAAATCTATGAAAGAAAAAGGTATTGAAGCTGAAGATGTTAAGAATTTACCGCCTGTTGAAGAAATACATGGTCTTAATTCATCACCTATTGAAGAAACACACAGTCTTGATAACCCAACACAGTTAGTAAAGGTAAATTCTCTCTATAGATATGATAAAGCTGAAATCCCTCGTACTAAGTTTGCTAGCCAATGTTTGGATGAATTTGATAACTTTATGGTTAAGCAAGACGATTTTAATGCTTATGTTGGTAGACAATTGAAACATAATGCTTATATGATCGAACACTTGAGTGATTATATGGCTAATGTTGAAGGTGAACTTAAACTTATTAGTAAACATGCTTCTATGGTTACCACTCAAGTAGAACAAGTACTTAAAGCTCAGAATGATTTGCTCAATGAATTAAATTGTAAGAAAAATAATAATGCTGTTAAAGTGGTGACTAGAGTTGGTAAAATGACTGAGGAACCTTTGTATCCTAAAGGCCATCCTAAGAGAGTTGAGCAAGATTCTCAGAGAACTAATGTAGATGCACCTAGTCCTTATAAAAGGAAGAAAAAGAAAAATGATAGGACTTTGCATGCTTCTAGTGAACCTGTTGTTGACACACCTGAGAATCCCAATGATATTTCTATTTCTGTTGCTGAAACACAACCTGGTAACGAACATGAACCTAGTGATAATGTTAATGATGATGTTCATGTCGATGCTCAACCTAGCAATGACAATGATGTAGAGGTTGAACCTGTTGTTGATCTTGATAACCGACAATCAAAGAATCAACGTTATGATAAGAGAGACTTTGTTGCTAGGAAGCACGGTAAAGAAAGAGAACCATGGGTTCAGAAACCCATGCATTTTCCTCCTAAACCATCCATTAAAAAGGATGATGAGGATTTTGAGTGCTTTGCTGAAATGATTAGACCTATCTTTTTGCGTATGCCTTTGACCGGTATGCTTAAAATCAATCCTTATGATAAGTACATGAAGGATATTGTAACTAATAAAAGAAAGATACAGGAAGCTGAAATTTCCACCATGCTTCCTAATTATACTTTTAAGGGTGGAATACCAAAGAAACTAGGAGATCCAGGAGTACCAACTATTCCATGCTCCATTAAAAGAAAATATGTTAGAACTGCTTTATGTGATCTTGGAGCCGTTGTTAGTGTTATGCCTCTCTCTTTATATCATAGACTTGATTTGAATAAGTTGACACCTACTTAAATATCTTTGCAAACGGCTGATAAAACAACTGCTATACCAGTCGGTATTTGTGAGGATGTGCCTGTTGTGGTTGCAAACGCTACTATTTTAATGGACTTTGTTATTCTTGATATTCCCGAGGACGATAATATGTCTATTATTCTAGGAACACCCTTTTTAAATACTGCAGGGGCTGTTATTGATTGCAACAAAGGCAATCCACTTTTCATGTTAATGGCAATGAGCATACGGTACACTTTCTGAGGAAACAACCTCAAGTTCATAGTATAAACTCTACCAGTAAAATTTCATCGATTATTTTTGGAGGTTTTGAATTTCCTCTACCTACTGTCAAGAAGAAATATGATATTCTTATTATTGGGGACATGCATATCCCCGTTGAGGTAACATAGTGTTATTCGAAATTTCTCCGGTTTCATGTTACGCGAAATGAGTTTGTTAACAAGGCCTGATCAACATTGTTAGTGGATTCCTTTTGATGAGCATGAGATGGATGAAGTTAGAAAACACAACTCTCTATACCCTCTTTTTACTTTCTGTTATTTATATTAAATAAAGCAAAAATATTATTTTTCTGTCTGTTTCCTGAATTATCCATGTAATAAAAAATACCCCGAAAAAGAAAGTTCTCCAAATGCCGTGAAATTTAAATATGATTTTTTTCTGGAATATTTGAAGATATCTGGCACTGAGAACACAGCAGGGGAGCAAGCACCTGGCCACGAGGGTCCAGGGCGTGCCCCCTGCCTCGTGGGCCCATGCTGGCTCCCCTCCACTTATTCCAGCCACCACACACTCCTTCGTCCTCCCAAAAAAATCACTAACAAGCTCAAGCACGAGTTCTACCTCATCTTGCTGTCATTTTCGATCTCCTTGCTCAAAGCTCCATTCACAAAACTGCTTTGGGCGATTGTTCTTTGGTATGTGACTCCTCCATTGGTCCAATTAGTTTTTGTTCTAGTGCTTTATTCATTGCAAATTTTTGCTGCTTAGGTGACCCTGTTCTTGAGCTTGCATGTCAAATTTCTATGGTCAAAAGTAGTTTTAATGCATGATATAGTCTCTATGCACTTGTGGGCGTAGGTGCTATCAATTTTGTTGAGTTTGGTTCACTTTTATTTTAAAGTTACTAAAAATTTCAGAAATTTTTCAGAGGAGGAAATATGTTTAGGAAAATGTACCAAGGTGGTTCTTCAAGAAAGCAAGGACCCAGGCCCTCAATGTGTGAGCGGGATGATGAACCACCGAGGGACACTCAAGTGCGGCCTTGTGAATGGCCGACGGAGGACTTCATGGCTCGAGCAGGAATCAAGGAGGAATTTGACGCATATGTGTGTAATGCTGATCTGGAGAGCTTTGAGGTAGATAAGTGAAATCAATACCTCTATTTAACTGTAGCGACCTGACCCGAATGGATCACGTCTACTGTGCTATGGTGTCATCCCTGGATCAGTAATGCTGACACCACACAGTACATCGAGGTTTTATAGCAGAGTTGCAATCACACACTTATTACATCGATGGCTCAAAAAGAACTTATTACAATGAATATGGCTTAAGGCCATATAATAAAGATAACAGCGGAAGACTTGGAAGATAAATGGGTCCATCAACTCCAGCGGCATCACTGAGTATAGGGCCACGACCTAAACGCACCTCAATCGTCGTCTGAAAAGTCTGCAACATTAACGTTGCAGCCCGAAAACGGGCCAGCACATGGAATATGCTGGCAATGTAACACATAGAGAGTAATGGAATGAAACAGCTATACTATATGCATATATGGCTGGTGGAAAGCTCTATGGTTACAGTTTTGCGTAAAGCCAATTTTTCCCTACTGCAAAGGAATAAATTTATTTAACTATCATGGTGGTTGTGAAACATTGAGAATGGTTGACAGCATTCTCAATCCCAATTAAAATAATTAAAACCCAACAACATTAATTAGAAGTAACATGTTGAGATTCACAATGATATTCAGGTACTAGATACTCAAGATGTCCATAACCGGGGACACGGCTAATCATGATTAGTTTGTACACTCTGCAGAGGTTTGCGCACGTTTCCCCACAAGACTCGATCGCCTCCATTTGGTTTCTCGCACTACATGGTGTTTGAGAAGACGGATGACCGAGACACAGTCTTTCAGAAGCGCTAGCACCTTACATGTGGGGTAGACCGTACCACCTACAACCCCTACATCTGCTAGTCCACCCCGTAAGAGTTCGCACAACTTAGTCAACTATGCCAGAGCCCATAGTGGCTTCTGGCTGCACACGGAAGTTTCTAGCATGAAAGATCTTATGATCCCTTTGAGCCTGGGTGGCGGTCCGAAAAAAAACAGGCAAGTCCTGATAGACATCAGGTGCCTCAATCCACCCAGATGTGTGTTTAAGTTGCCACCTTAGATAAACCTTTAAAATTATCAACTCACATCTGTAATGGATATCACTCACCCAATCCACGTCTACTAGCATAGCATGGCATAATAAGCAAACGTAGAAGTAACTCCCAAAGGTTTCATAGTAATACAGGTAATAGGTACTACCTCATCTACTTCCCATCCCACAATTTAATTAGATCCTAATCATGCAATGTGTGAGGATTGATCTAATGCAATAAAACTGGGTTGTAGAAAAGGTATGATCAAAGTGTTACTTGCCTTGCTGATGATCCGCGAGTCCTAGGGTTTCGAAGTAACAGGCGGCGCAATCCGGGTAATCTATCGCAGACAAACAACAAGCATACAATAAGTACTCATCTAATGCACAGGTAAAACTCGAACAAGAGAACGAACCAGAAAGTTCAATTTAAGAACTCCGGTTGAGAAGAAAGAACGAACCGAACAAAGAAACGGAAAACAAACGGCGGAAGAAAACAACTCGGTTCTAGCAAGTTGAAACTAGGTCAAATTTTTATCGGGGCAAAAGCTTGTTCAAGTTGATTAGACGGAACGGCGGTTTCGAGACGAAACTCCAGGCGCTTGAATCACCTGATTCCGATAAACGAGCGAAAAGAAAGACTAGAAAGAAAATCGGATCTAAGATCGCGATCGCGGAATAAATCCGATGAAAAGAAAAAAGAAGAACGGTTAAACGAACGGACGTCGTTAACCTAGAAAAATCCGGTGATCACGTTCGTTAGGACAAATGGTCCGGCGAATGGTCCAAAGACAACTAAATCGGAGAAGAAAACGAATCCGATCTAGGGTTTCGGAGAAGAAAACTGAACGAAAAACCGATCTAGAAAACCGGAACGGTTTAGAGAAGAAAAGAATCGGAACGATTAGAAGAAAATGATCCGAGAAAAAGAGACGCGGGGCAACCTCGGCGAGGTCTCCGATGAGGGGCTCCGGCGGCGTGGGCGTGGGGCGGCGGCGGCAAGGTGCGGCGGCGGTGTGGGTGAGGCGGCGCGGCGTGGGGTGGTGGTGCGGCGGCGCGGCGTGGGGTGGTGGTGCGGTGTGGAGAAGAGGGCTTTGATTTGATGTGTTTAGAGGGGGGGTGCTTGGGTATTTATATTGGGAGGGGAGGGGTTTACTTGGGGTAGAGGGCAAGGAATTAGACTAGGAATAGGAATAGAAAAGAGGGAAGGAAAAGATCTAGAAATAGAAAAGGAATATACGGAAGTAGGACCAAAGTCCTACTAGGATTTCCTAAAAGAAAGAGGCGGCGGCTCCCTGGTGCCTTGCGCCTGGCGCGGCGGCTCCCTGGGGCGCGGTGGCCTTCGGCCCGGCTGGGCTTTGGCCTGGCCGGCCTCCTCCAGATTTTTTTTGTTTTTTTTATAAATAGTTTCCGCGCGTAGAGAAAAAAACAAAAAGAGATCTAAACGAACTCCGAAAAATCTAAAGTAAATTTTCCCCGACTCCTAAAAATGAGCCGAACAAAATGAACTTTTCTCCGGTCCTAAAATGCAATTTTCGAAAACGCGCATTTTTCCCTATCCAAATAAAATGCAAATAAAACTCCGGCAAACAAAAATTGATCTATTTATTAAATCTTCATTTTCCTAAATTTTGGGAAAGTCATATTATTCCCTCTCTCATATTTTGACACCGGAAAATTTATTGAAGATAAAACAAATAAATCAAACGATCCTCTTTTCAAAATTTGAGAAACTCTCAAATACGAGAATAACGAAATCTCCAACTCTCTCCGGAGGTCCTTGAGTTGCGTGAAATTTCTAGGATCGGCCAAGATGCAAGAAAAAAATATGATATGCATGATGATCTAGTGTATAACATTCCAAATTGAAAATTTGGGATGTTACAAACCTACCCCCCTTAAGATGAATCTCGCCCTCGAGATTCGGGTTGGCTAGAAAATAGGTGAGGGTGGTGTTTGAGCAAATCTTCTTCTCTCTCCCAGGTGGCTTCATCCTCTGAGTGGTGGTTCCATTGAACTTTGCAAAACTTGATAACCTTGCTGCGAGTAACTCTGCTGGCAAAATCAAGAATCTTAACTGGCTTCTCCTCATATGTTAAGTCGTCCTTCAACTGAATTGCTTCAAGCGGCACAGTATCTCTTAGCGGTATCTCGCCATCTCGGCGTGACATTTCTTCAACTGAGAAACATGAAATACATCATGAACTCCTGACAGCCTCTCTGGTAATTCCAACTTATACGCGACTTCTCCCATACGTTTCAAGATCTTAAACGGTCCAACGAAACGCGGTGCTAATTTCCCCTTAACTCCAAAGCGCTTAACTCCTCGAAGTGGGGACACTCGAAGATAAACTCTGTCTCCGGTTTCGTAAACTATCTCCTTGCGTTTAGAATCTGCGTAGCTCTTCTGCCTGGACTAGGCTACCTTGAGCCTATCGCGAATCAACTTAACTTTCCGTTCAGACTCCTTAACCAAATCTGGTCCAAAGAATTGTCGGTCTCCATCTTCGTTCCATGACAACGGTGTCCTGCACCTCCTTCCGTATAAAGCTTCGAAAGGTGCCATCTTCAAACTGGTTTGATAACTGTTGTTATAAGAAAACTCCGCATACGGCCAATTATCGTCCCAACTAGATCCATAATCTACTGCACAAGCTCTCAGCATATCTTCCAAAATCTGATTGACTCTCTCGGTCTGTCCATCTGTCTGCGGGTGAAAAGCTGTGCTGAACTCTAGTCTGGTTCCCAAAGTTTCATGCAACTGATTCCAAAACTTTCAGGTAAATTGGGTTCCTCTGTCTGATACGATACTCCTCGGGACTCCATGCAAGCAAACGATTCTAGTCATGTATATCTTTGCCAATTTAGCACTGGTGTAAGTGGTCTTAACTGGAATAAAATGTGCTACCTTCGTCAAACGATCAACTACTAACCATATCGAGTCATACCCTGCTTTCGTCCTGGGTAGTCCTGTGATAAAATCCATGCCTATCTTATCCCACTTCCATTCGGGTGGTTGTAATAATCCTGCTGGCTTCTGATGCTCCGCCTTTACTCTCTGACATACGTCACAAACTGCTACATATGCTGCAATATCCTTCTTCATTCCGGTCCACCAAAATGTTTCCTTCAAATCCAAATACATCTTGGTATTCCCTGGGTGAATCGAATATGGTGAATCATGTGCCTCTTGCAAAATCAACTTCCTGATCTCCGGGTCATTGGGCACATAAACACGGTCCTAAAACCATAGGGTATCGTGCTCATCCTCACGAAATCCCTTTGCTTTTCCTTTGCTAAGTTTCTCCTTTATAGCGGCAATCTCCTTGTCAGATTTCTGAGCTTCTCTGATCTTATCCATCAATGTTGATTGAATCTCCAATGCGGCTACATAGCCTCTCGGAACTAGTTCCAAACATAGCTCACGAAGGTTTTCTGCTAACTCCTTTGGTATACTTCCCGTCATTAGGGTGTTGACATGGCTCTTACGGCTCAATGCGTCAGCTACTACATTAGCTTTTCCGGGATGGTAATGCAATATCATGTCATAATCCTTGATGAGCTCCAACCATCTCCTTTGTCTGAGGTTCAACTCCTTCTGCGTGAAAATGTACTTCAAACACTTATGATCCGTGTACACCTCACAATGATTTCCAATGAGGAAATGTCTCCACGTCTTCAATGCATGCACTACGGCTGCTAACTCCAAATCATGCGTGGCATAATTCAACAAATGAGGCTTCAGTTGTCGTGAAGCATACGAAACGACTCTTCCTTCCTGCATAAGCACTGCTCCAAGGCCTCGACGTGAAGCGTCGCAATACACCTCATAATCCTTGGTCAGATCTGGCAATATCAACACTGGTGAGGTAACCAATCGTTTCTTCAACTCCTGAAAACTAGCCTCACACTCCTCAGTCCATTTGAACTTAGTATCCTTCTTCAACAACTCCGTCATAGGCTTCGCAATCTTTGAAAAATTCTCAATAAATCTCCGGTAGTATCCTGCGAGTCCAAGAAAACTCCGGATCTCTCCAACTGTTGTTGTTGCTTCCCATTCGGTTACGGTCTCAACCTTTGTGGGGTCAACTGCTATACCTTCTCCAGATATAACGTGTCCGAGGAATCACACTTCCTTCAACCAAAACTCGCATTTGCTAAATTTGGCGTATAACTGATGTTCCCTTAGTTTCTCCAAAACCAAACGCAAATGTTCCTTATGTTCCTCTTCATTCTTTGAATAAACCAGGATGTCATCAATGAACACTACGACGAACTTATCCAAAAACTCCATAAACACTTGGTTCATCAGGTTCATAAAATAGGCAGGCGCGTTAGTCAATCCAAATGACATAACGGTATACTCATACGATCCGTATCTCGTGGTAAAAGCTGTCTTAGGTATGTCCTGCTCTCGAATCTTCAATTGGTGGTACCCTGATCGCAAATCGATCTTGGAAAACACTTTAGCTCCTTGCAATCGATCAAACAGATCATTAATCATCGGCAGTGGGTACTTGTTCTTGATGGTTACTTCATTCAATCCCCGATAATCTGCAACCATCCTTAATGATCCATCCTTCTTTTCCACTAGAAGTACGGGTGATCCCCAAGGTGAAGAACTTGGGTGAATGTAACCTTTATCCAATAACTCCTTAATCTGATTCTTAATTTCCACCAAATCCTTTGCTGGCATTCGGTACGGTCGCTTCGATATTGGGCCTGTACCTGGCAATAACTCAATCAAAAACTCAATGTCTCTATCCGGTGGCATGCCTGGCAATTCCTCAGGAAATACATCAGGAAAATCCTTTACCACTGGTACTTCTTCTTGCACAACTCCTGTTAGGCAATTCACTTGTGTCCTTTTTGGTACATGCCGGGATACATACTTGATCCTTCTTCCTTCTGGTGTAGTAAGCAAAATTGACTTACTAGCACACTCAATATTCCCTTCATACTTTGATAACCAATCCATGCCTAATATCACATCCAATCCTTGAGATTCCAATACTATTAGGTCTGAGGGAAACACATAGTTACCAATCCTTAATGGTAACCGATCACACCATCGTCTAGCCTTAAACTCCGCTCCTGGTGAGCTTACTAACATGGGTGACCTAAGGGCTTGGGTTGGCAGGTTATACTTATCCACAAATCCCCTTGATATGTATGAATGCGATGCACCAGTATCGAAAAGAACGAGTGCAGTAAATGACTTAACCAAAAACTTACCGATTACTGCATCGGGCTGATCTTCAACCTCCTCCACATTAACGTGGTTCACCTGTCCCCTATTGAAAGGGTTTGGCTTCTTCCCAGAGCTTCCATTGCCATTTCCATTCTGGCCTTCAGGACATTCATTGGCATAATGTCCGGTCTTCGAACACTTGAAACAAGTGACATTACTCAGATCTCTCTTGGTTGGGGTCGATGGGGTGGTACGGTTCTGGCCGTTGCTTCCTCCATTCCCATTACCATTCTTGTGGCCATTATGGTTGTGCGAGCTACCTCCTCCATGGGTGTGCTGAAACTGAAATCCCGGTTTAGGGGTAAAACGGGGCTTCTGCTGGGCTCCAGAGTTATACTTCCCCTGTCCATACTTCCTATTACGGTTCTCCATCTGCTCTTGCTTCCCTTCTATCATGATGGCACGATCTACCAACTCCTGGTAGTTGTTGAAACTTGCTACCATCAACTTCATGCTTAGTTCATCATTCAGTCCTTCCAGAAACTTCTCCTGCTTAGCTGCATCCGTAGCAACGTCATCTGGGGCATAACGGGCTAGCTTACTAAACTCCTCCACATACTGGCCAACAGTCCTTCCTCCTTGGCGTAAGTTGTGAAACTCACGCTTCTTTATGGACATAGCTCCTACTGAAACATGGGCAGTGCGGAAAGCTTGCTAAAACTGATCCCATGTGACAGTGTCAACTGGGTAAGTGGCCGTGAAATTCTCCCACCATGCTGCCGCGGGTCCGTCTAGCTGGTGAGCGGCAAACTTCACTTTCTCACCATCCGTGCATCCTGCAGTGGTCAACTCCCTCCCTATCTTGCGGAGCCAATCGTCTGCTACTATTGGGTTGGTGCTACTAGAAAACACCGGCGGATTCAGCCTAAGAAAACGGGCTAAGTGGTCAACATGTGGTGGTGGTGGTGGGTTGTTGTTGTTGTTCTGCTGATTCTGGACTAACATCTTCATCAACTGATTCTGCTGCTGGATCAACTGAGTGAGCTCCGGTGGAAATCCATTGTCACGTCTTGGAGGCATCTGAGGGTTTAGAAAAGACGAGAATTAAGAATAGAGGGGTCTAAAGGGAAAACACTACCCATATGCACATGAGGCAAATGCACACAAAATCACTTCAATCAATCAAACAAGGGCTTACAAACGGTCTAAAACTATCGCAAAAGTGCTCAACTATAATGTTTTACATGGGGGAAATACTACTACTATCTGGCGGTCATCTAGAAATTTGAACCGGTGGAAGACTCCATGATATCTGCTCCAGCTTCGTCTTCAAAGTCGGGTTCACTTGGATCCGAATCGGTGTCGTCGATGATGATGTAGTTGTCCGGACATGCGACGTACTCGTCTTCCTCCTGGGATGCTAACTTCCTCTTGAGTTCTTCAATCTCCTGCTTAAGATCGTTATTGTGCCTTGCTAGAGCTACTATCTCGTCCATGTAGTCCTTGCGTGTAGACTTCAGTTCTCCTTCTAGCTCGATGATCCTTGCCTTCGCATTCTTCAACTCCATCATATCGTTGCACATCTGGTTCTCGTGGCGTCGAATGTGCTAGTTTAACTCCTGGATGAATGCTGAAATGGATCTATCCTTCTTGGTGCTGACTAACTCGCATTGTTCATCTCGGCGTCCGCAAATCTGGTAGATAGTGTCCTTGAGGTCTTCTTGATAAACTTGTCCAATGCGTCCTATGGTGATATGAGCTGCCATGCTCCTTCCCAGACACCAGGTTGGTGCATTGAAAACACTATCTATGGGTTTCGTGATTGGCGCGCATGTCCTTCCCGGAACGTGAGCTTGAATCTTCCAGCGCTCCTCTTCAGGCAAAGTGGCGTTGAAGGTTCCCGTGAAGCTTGGTAATCCAATGTTCAGGTACTTGGTGACTTCCTTCAGGTGAAATCCAAATGGTGGGCCTTCATCTGGTTGAGCGTACTTAATCTTCACGTTCGTCATCCTAATAGAGTAGAAAAGATGAGGAGTTAGAAAATGAGGAGAGAATAGTGATCTATGGCTTTAACTTAGTGGTCGTGTCCTATAGTCAGCGTGTGCTCTGATACCATCTCTGTAGCGACCTGACCCGAATGGATCACGTCTACTGTGCTACGGTGTCATCCCTGGATCAGTAATGCTGACACCACACAGTACATCGAGGTTTTATAGCAGAGTTGCAATCACACACTTATTACATCGATGGCTCAAAAAGAACTTATTACAATGAATATGGCTTAAGGCCATATAATAAAGATAATAGCGGAAGACTTGGAAGATAAATGGGTCCATCAACTCCAGCGGCATCACTGAGTATAGGGCCACGACCTAAACGCACCTCAATCGTCGTCTGAAAAGTCTGCAACATTAACGTTGCAGCCCGAAAACGGGCCAGCACATGGAATATGCTGGCAATGTAACACATAGAGAGTAATGGAATGAAACAGCTATACTATATGCATATATGGCTGGTGGAAAGCTCTATGGTTACAGTTTTGCGTAAAGCCAATTTTTCCCTACTGCAAAGGAATAAATTTATTTAACTATCATGGTGGTTGTGAAACATTGAGAATGGTTGACAGCATTCTCAATCCCAATTAAAATAATTAAAACCCAACAACATTAACTAGAAGTAACATGTTGAGATTCACAATGATATTCAGGTACTAGATACTCAAGATGTCCATAACCGGGGACACGGCTAATCATGATTAGTTTGTACACTCTGCAGAGGTTTGCGCACGTTTCCCCACAAGACTCGATCGCCTCCGTTTGGTTTCTCGCACTACATGGTGTTTGAGAAGACGGATGACCGAGACACAGTCTTTCAGAAGCGCTAGCACCTTACTTGTGGGGTAGACCGTACCACCTACAACCCCTACATCTGCTAGTCCACCCTGTAAGAGTTCGCACAACTTAGTCAACTATGCCAGAGCCCATAGTGGCTTCTGGCTGCACACGGAAGTTTCTAGCATGAAAGATCTTATGATCCCTTTGAGCCTGGGTGGCGGTCCGAAAAAAACCAGGCAAGTCCTGATAGACATCAGGTGCCTCAATCCACCCAGATGTGTGTTTAAGTTGCCACCTTAGATAAACCTTTAAAATTATCAACTCACATCTGTAATGGATATCACTCACCCAATCCACGTCTACTAGCATAGCATGGCATAATAAGCAAACGTAGAAGTAACTCCCAAAGGTTTCATAGTAATACAGGTAATAGGTACTACCTCATCTACTTCCCATCCCACAATTTAATTAGATCCTAATCATGCAATGTGTGAGGATTGATCTAATGCAATAAAACTGGGTTGTAGAAAAGGTATGATCAAAGTGTTACTTGCCTTGCTGATGATCCGCGAGTCCTAGGGTTTCGAAGTAACAGGCGGCGCAATCCGGGTAATCTATCGCAGACAAACAACAAGCATACAATAAGTACTCATCTAATGCACAGGTAAAACTCGAACAAGAGAACGAACCAGAAAGTTCAATTTAAGAACTCCGGTTGAGAAGAAAGAACGAACCGAACAAAGAAACGGAAAACAAACGGCGGAAGAAAACAACTCGGTTCTAGCAAGTTGAAACTAGGTCAAATTTTTATCGGGGCAAAAGCTTGTTCAAGTTGATTAGACGGAACGGCGGTTTCGAGACGAAACTCCAGGCGCTTGAATCACCTGATTCCGATAAACGAGCGAAAAGAAAGACTAGAAAGAAAATCGGATCTAAGATCGCGATCACGGAATAAATCCGACGAAAAGAAAAAAGAAGAACGGTTAAACGAACGGACGTCGTTAACCTAGAAAAATCTGGTGATCACGTTCGTTAGGACGAACGGTCCGGCGAACGGTCCAAAGAAAACTAAATCGGAGAAGAAAACGAATCCGATCTAGGGTTTCGGAGAAGAAAACTGAACGAAAAACCGATCTAGAAAACTGGAACGGTTTAGAGAAGAAAAGAATCGGAACGATTAGAAGAAAACGATCCGAGAAAAAGAGACGCGGGGCAACCTCGGCGAGGTCTTCGATGAGGGGCTCCGGCGGCGTGGGCGTGGGGCGGCGGCGGCAAGGTGCGGCGGCGGCGTGGGTGAGGCGACGCGGCGTGGGGTGGTGGTGCGGCGGCGCGGCGTGGGGTGGTGGTGCGGTGTGGAGAAGAGGGCTTTGATTTGATGTGTTTAGAGGGGGGGGGTGCTTGGGTATTTATATTGGGGAGGGGAGGGGTTTACTTGGGGTAGAGGGCAAGGAATTAGACTAGGAATAGGAATAGAAAAGAGGGGAGGAAAAGATCTAGAAATAGAAAAGGAATATACGGAAGTAGGACCAAAGTCCTACTAGGATTTCCTAAAAGAAAGAGGCGGCGGCTCCCTGGCGCCTTGCGCCTGGCGCGGCGGCTCCCTGGGGCGCGGTGGCCTTCGGCCCGGCTTGGCTTTGGCCTGGCCGGCCTGCTCCAGATTTTTTTTTGTTTTTTTTAAATAGTTTCCGCGCGCAGAGAAAAAAAAACAAAAAGAGATCTAAACGAACTCCGAAAAATCTAAAGTAAATTTTCCCCGACTCCTAAAAATGAGCCGAACAAAATGAACTTTTCTCCGGTCTTAAAATGCAATTTTCGAAAACGCGCATTTTTCCCTATCCAAATAAAATGCAAATAAAACTCTGGCAAACAAAAATTGATCTATTTATTAAATCTTCATTTTCCTAAATTTTGGGAAAGTCATATTATTCCCTCTCTCATATTTTGACACCGGAAAATTTATTGAAGATAAAACAAATAAATCAAACGATCCTCTTTTCAAAATTTGAGAAACTCTCAAATACGAAAATAACGAAATCTCCAACTCTCTCCGGAGGTCCTTGAGTTGCGTGAAATTTCTAGGATCGACCAAGATGCAAGGAAAAAATATGATATGCATGATGATCTAGTGTATAACATTCCAAATTGGAAATTTGGGATGTTACATTAACTGATTCATTTGTGAGAAGGGTTAAATTTTCATCATCACGCAATTCTCAGAATGTACTGTTTGATCTTTATGAAAATTCTTATACTATGGACTTGGAAGATTTTAACACTGCTTGTAAACTTCCACAATGGGGTAGCACTAGTGAGCCTCGCAAATCTTAGTTTAGAGATTTTCTTGCTAGTATAACTGTGGAAGAGTCTAGAGATATAACAGAAGCTACCATAGGGAGCATTCATTTTCCTGCTATACATTATTATGCTCTCTTCATAGGTAGGTGCATCAATGGTAAGGATGAAGCATGTCACATGTGTGTCCCTGATCTCAGTGTTCTCAGGAGTGCTATATTAGTAGATAAACATTATAATTTGGGAGCCATTGTTGCACGTAGGTTGCAAAATAATCGTATTCATGGAGATTTCTTTGGTGGAATTTATGCAACTCGTATAGCTAACTTTCTTGAGATACCCATACATGGAGATGATAATGAGTTGCATCCTTCTTATTTAGATTATGAGGCTATGGTTCGTCATCAGTTTGTTGAGAGGAACCATCAGTTCCTCCAGTACCGACTAATCTTTGATAGACGACGCACCTATCACGTCGCCCTCCCTGCTCCTACTTTCTTTGACTTTCAGGCAATGGGGCGATATTTTATAACAAGGGAGGAAGTGACCGAGTACGAGAGGAGGGTGGAGACAGCTCGCCTCCAAGCTGCAGCTCATCTGGCAATTGTCGCTGCATCTCAGTATGACCCCAACTACAACTTTGGATATCTCCCAGGCCAGCCATGGCCATAGACCAACTTAGGCCAAAAGCCTATGCTTGGGGAGTATGTATCTCTCACCGACATTACATTCCTTTTCACACACTCATGCTAGTTGTTGGTGCTCACACTTTTTCATTGTAATATCCATGCTAGTATTTCCCTTTTTATGCTTTCTTCTTGTGTGTTTGATAAACCTTAAGAAAAACCAAAAAATTAGTTATAGCTTTTAGTTAGTTTACATTCCATGCTATAGTAGTACTATTTAAAAAGAAAACCCAAAAAGATTTCTCATTCTTCTTTTGCTTGTTGGGAGCTTTCCCGTGTAAATAGTTTTATTTCTTTCTTGTTGTTTGGGAGTTGAGAGGAGAAGACCATGATTAAAATGTTGAGTGGCTCTCATATGCATTATTGTTGATCTAACAAAGAGCCCATATTACCTTGTCTTCTATCTTGAATTGAATGTTTGCAGATTCCAGCTTAGTCCAATGCACGTGCACTATTATTATTTTCCACACTATTCGGTCATACAAGTGAAAGGCAATAATGATGATTATATGATGAACTTATTGATATGAGAAAAGTTGATATCAACTTGACCTCTCTTGTTTTTGTAAATATGATTAGTTCATTGTTCCTGAATCAGCCTATTATGAATGAACATGTTTGCAATGACAATTAGAGATTGTAGTTGCTTATGCCAAGCTTAACTTAATTAGCTAGGAGCTTATAATCGTTTACCTTGCGTGCCAACATGCTATTAAAATGGTTGTGATGTGGTATGATAGGGTGGTATCCTCTATTGAATGATTGGAGTGGCTTGACTTGGCACATGTTCACGCATGTAGTTGAAACAAAATCAACATAGCCTCTACGATATTTATGTTCATGGTTCATTATATACTACTCATGGTTGCATTCGGTGTTGATTAACTTTAATGCATGTTCATGACTGTTGTCGCTCTCTAGCTGGTCTCTTCCCAGTCTTTTTCTAGCCTTCGCTTGTACTAAGCAGGAATACTGCTTGTGCATTCAATTCCATAAACCCCAAAGTTGTTCCATATGAGTCCACCATACCTACCTATATATGGTATCTACCTGCCATTTCAAGTAAATTTGTATGTGCCAAACTCTAAACCTTCAAATAAACATTCTGTTTTGTATGCTCGAATAGCTCATGTATCAACTAGGGCTGTCTGTATCTTTCATATGCTAGGCGGGTTATTCTCAAGAGGAGTGGACTCCGCTCCTCACTCACAAGAACATGGCTGGTCACCGGGATGCCCAGTCCCATGCTTTATGCAAATCAAATCAAAATAACTACCAACAAAACTCCCAAGGATTGTTGTTAGTTGGAGGCACTTGGTGTTTCGAGCAAGCCATGGATTGATGCTTGTTGGTGGAGGGGGAGTACAAACTTTACCATTCTGTTTGAGAACCACCTATAATGTGTGTAGCATGGAAGATATCGAGATCTCTCGGTTGTTATGTGGACAATGAAAGTATACCGCTCAAAATATTATTCATATCTATTTCAAAACCGAGCTCTGGCACCTCTACAAATCCCTGCTTCCCTCTACGAAGGGCCTATCCATTTACTTTTATGTTGAGTCATCATCCTCTTATTAAAAAGCACCAGTTGGAGAGCACCGCTGTCATTTGCATTCATTACTGTTAGTTTACATTGAGTATGACTTCACTGGATCTCTTTTACAATGAATTACAATGTCTAGTCAGTCCTTGATCTTTAAAGGTGCTCTGCATTTATGTTTTGCGTTCTCAGAAAGGGCTAGCGAGATACCATCTTGTCATATCATATCATTATTGTTTTGAGAAGGTGTTGTCATTTGAGATTTAATATTATTGCTCGCTAGTTGATTATGCCATTGATATGAGTAACATGAGACCTAAATGTTATTGTGAATATGGTTAGTTCATAATCTTTGCTGAAACTTGAATGCTAGCTTTACATATTTACAACAACAAGAGCAAACAGAGTTTGTGAAAGTTTTTCTTTATCACTTTCAGTTTATCAACCGAATTGCTTGAGGACAAGCAAAGGTTTAAGCATGGGGGGGTTGATACGTCTCCGTCGTATCTACTTTTCCAACCACTTTGGCCCTTGTTTTTTGACTCTAACTTGCATGATTTGAATGGAACTAACCCGGACTGACGTTGTTTTCAGCAGAATTGCCATGGTGTTATTTTTGTGCAAAAATAAAAGTTCTCGGAATGACCTGAAAATCAATGGAGATTATTTTTGGAATATATAAAAAATACTAGAAGAAAGATCCACGTTAGGGGGCCCACACCCTGTCCAACAGGGTCGGGGCGCGTCCTACCCCCCTGGGCGGACCCCCTGCCTCGTGGGCCCCCTGATGCTTCATCGACCTCAACCTTGACTCCATATATTCACTTCCGGGAGAAAAAAATCAGAGGGAAGGATTCATAGCGTTTTACGATACGGAGCCGCCACCAAGCCCTAAACTCTCGGGAGGGTTGATCTAGAGTCCGTTCGGGGCTACTCAGAGGGGAATCCATCGCCATCGTCATCATCAACTATTCTCCATCACCGATTTCATGATGCTCACCGCCGTGAGTGAGTAATTCCATCGTAGGCTTGCTGGACGGTGATGGTTGGATGAGATTTATCATGTAATCGAGTTAGTTTTGTTAGGGTTTGATCCCTAGTATCCACTATGTTCTGAGATTGATGTTGCTATGACTTTGCTATGCTTAATGCTTGTCACGAGGGCCCGAGTGCCATGATTTCAGATCTGAACCTATTATGTTTTCATCAATATATGAGAGTTCTTGATCCTATCTTGCAAGTCTATAGTCACCTATTATGTGTTATGATCCGTTATCCCCGAAGTGACAATAATTGGGATACTTACCGGTGATGACCATAGTTTGAGGAGTTCATGTATTCATTATGTGTTAATGCTTTGGCCCGGTACTCTATTAAAAGGACCTCGCTGCCATGGGAGGGTAGGACAAAAGATGTCATGCAAGTTCTTTTCCATAAGCACGTATGACTATATTCAGAATACATGGCTACATTACATTGATGAACTGGAGCTAGTTCTGTGTCACCCTAGGTTATGACTGTTACATGATCGATCGCATCCGATCCATTGCCTACGAGCTTTTCCTATATTGTTCTTCGCTTATTTACTTTTTCCGCTGCTACTGTTACCATCACTACAAAACCCAAAAATATTACTTTTGCTACAGTTACCTTTTGTTATCGTTACCACTACTATCATATTACTTTGCTACAAAATACTTTGTTGCAGATATTAAGTTTCCAGGTATGGTTGAATTGACAACTCACCTGCTAATACTTGAGAATATTCTTTGGCTCCCCTTGTGTCGAATCAATAAATTTGGGTTGAATATTCTACCCTCGAAAACTGTTGTGACCCCCTATACTTGTGGGTTATCATTAGAATCATTACAATGTAATCTAGATTATTGACACTAGTACAAGTGGGAGACTGAAGGAAATATGCACTAGAGGCAATAATAAAGTTGTTATTTATATTTCCTTATATCATGATAAATGTTTATTATTCATGCTAGAATTGTATTAACTGGAAACTTAGTACATGTGTGAATACATAGACAAACAGAATGTCACTAGTATGCCTCTACTTGACTAGATCGTTGAATCAATGATGGTTATGTTTCCTAACCATAGACATGAGTTTTCATTTGATTAACGGGATCACATCATTAGAGAATGATGTGATTGACATGTCCCATCCAGTAGCTTAGCACGATGATCATTTAGTTTGTTGCTATTGCTTTCTCCATAACTTATACATGTTCCTACGACTATGAGATCATGCAACTCCCGAATAATGGAGGAACACTTTGTGTGCTACCAAACGTCACAACGTAACTGGGTGATTATAAAGGTTCTCTACAGGTGTGTCCGATGGTGTTTGTTGAGTTGGCATAGATCGAGTTTAGGATTTGTCACTCCGATTGTCGGAGAGGTATCTCTGAGCCCTCTCAGTAATGCACATCACTATAAGCCTTGCAAGAAATGTGGATAATGAGTTAGTTACCGGATGTTGCATTATGGAATGAGTAAAGAGACTTGACGGTAATGAGATTGAACTAGGTATTGAGATACCGACGAACGAATATCGGGCAAGTAACATACCGAAGACAAAGGGAACAACGTATATCGTTATGCGGTTTGACTGATAAAGATCTTTGTAGAGTATGTGGGAGCCAATATGAACATCCAGGTTCCGCTATTGGTTACTGACCGGAGACGTATCTCGGTCATGTCAATATAGTTCTCGAACCTGTATGGTCCGCATGCTTAACGTTTGGTGACGATAGGTATTATGAGTTTATGTGTTTTTGATGTACCGAAGGTAGCTCGGAGTCCCGGATGTGATCACGGACATGACGAGGAGTCTCGAAATGGTTGAGACATAAAGATTGATATATTGGATGACTATATTTGGACACCGGACGAGTTCTGGTGGTCATCGGATAATTATCGGGCTGCCGGGGGGTTATCGGAACCCATGGGGGGAACTAATGGGCCACATGGGACTTAGTGGAGAGAGAGAGAGAGGGTCGGCCAAGTGGAAGGGGGGCGGCACCCCCCTTTCCTTCTCTTATCTCCCTGTCCTTCCTTCCTCCCTTCCTCCTCCTAGTAGAACTAGGAAAGGGGAGTCCTACTCCTACTAGGACGAGGACTCCTCCTCTCCTGGCGCGCCTCTAGGACCGGTCGGCCTCCCTCCCTTGCTCCTTTATATATGAGGGCAGGGGGCACCCCATAGACACACAAGTTGATCATTAATCTCTTAGCCGTGTGCGGTGCTCCTATAGTGACCCGACCTCAAACGGTCAAGTCTCTGTGCTTCAGTGTCATCCCTAGATCGGTAATGCTGACACACACAGTCCTCGAATGATTTATAACAGTGCAGCAATCACACACTTATTACATTGAATGTCTCAAAAGAGAACTTATTACAATAAACATGGCATAAGGCCATCTAATACGATAACAGCGGAAGGCTTGGAAGATAAAGTGAGTCCATCAACTCCAGCAGCATAGTTGAGCTACACGGCAATGACCTAACGACCTTACTCTTCGTCTGAAAAGTCTGCAACATAATACGTTGTAGCCCGAAAACGGGTCAGCACATGGAATATGCTGGCAATATAACACAGTAGAGCAAGAACTGAATAATGCTATCACTACATGCATATAAGGCTGGTGGAAAGGCTCTATGGTTAAAGTTTTGCGAAAGGCCAATTTTTCCCTACAACAAAGGAATAAATTTTATTTAACTATCATGGTAGTTGAAACATCATTGAGAAGGTTCCTCCAACTCAATCCCAATTAAAAGTAATTATCAACCCAACAATATTAAGTGATGAGATACATATGATAATCCAAGTACTAGATACTCAAGATGTCCATAACTGGGGACACGACTAACCATGATTAGATTGTACACTCTGCTGAGGTTTGCGCACTTATCACCACAAGACTCGATCTCCTCCATTGGATTTCTCGCACTACATGGTGTTTGAGAAACAGATGACCGAGACACGGTCTTTCAGAAGCATTAACTCTAACCCCGGGTAGACAGTACCAACCGACATCAATCTACATCTGCTAGCCTACCACTGGAAGAGGTCATGCAACTTACTCAACTATGCTAGAGCCCATAATAGCTTGTGCCCGCACACGGAAGTTTCTAGCATGAAATATCTCAGTTCCCTTTGAGCCGGGGTAGCGGACCTTAGGATTATCACACGGGTACTCCTGGATATCCTAGGACAACACTGGATTCTCCAGGTACCCGACAAGCAATCCACCAAGATGTGTATTAAAGTTGCCACCTTAAGTTGAACCATTAGTTAACAATCTCACGTTTGTCATGGATTCACTCACCCAAACCACGTCTACGAGCATAACATAGCAATATAATCAATACGTAGAAGTAACTCCCAAGGGTTTGATAATAACAGGGCAATAGGTTCTACCTCATCAACTACTTCCCAAACCCACATGTTATATCACAACCTAATCATGCAATGTTTGAGGATTGGAACTAATGCATAAAATCTGGGTGATAAAGGGGTATGATCAAAGTGTTACTTGCCTTGCTGATGATCCGCAAAACCTAGAGACTTGTAGTAGCACGCTTCACACTCCCCGTGTTCTATCGCAAACAAAAAATATCATATATAAGCAATCAAGCAAAGATGCATGGATAAAACACGAATAATAAGATCTAAGCAGAAAGTTCAACTTAAGAACTCCGGTTTGCAAAAAGAATCAAATCAAACGGAGCAACGAAACTCAAACTGCGAAAGAAACAAGATCCGATTACTAATCTGTACTAAAGTTAAATTTCACAATACCAAAATCTTGTTCAAGTTGGTTAAACGTAAAGAGGGCTTCGAGACGAAGATCTAGGCGCTTGGATCGCCTGATTCTGATAAACGAGCGAAAAGATAAACTAAAATGAAAATCGGATCAGAAATCACGATCGAAAAATAATCGCGGAAAAACCCTGGAAAAGAAAAACTGACGAACAGGCTAAAGAGCAAACGTTCGCTGTCTGTGGCTAATGAGTGAACACCGTTTGTTAAAACGAACATACGGACGAACGTCCGCTAAATAAATAAACCGAATAAAAAAGACTAAAATCGAAATAATCTAAAAAAACTAGGGTTTAAATAAAAACCGATCAGTTATTACCTAAACCCAAAAAAACCAGCGGCGAAACGGATTGGATCGGAACGGCGGCTCCGGCGACGAGGCGGCGGCTCCGGCGGGGAGAGGTGGGGCTGCGGGGTGGCGGCGACGGCGGGGTGGTGCGGCGCGGGGCGACGGCTAGGCGCGGCGGCGACGCGGCGGCTCGGCGGCGGCGGCGGCTGTGGGCGCTGCTGCTGCGGCGGCTTGGGTGGCGAGGTGGGGCGGCGGCGGGTATTTAAGAGGGGGAGGGGGCGGGGTCGGCTTGGGGAGTTGCAACCCGAGGCGGCGGCGGTCTCCCGGACTCCGGCGGAGTCCGGTGCGGGCACGGGGCACGCGAAGGAGGCGGTGGCGCGGGGTTGGGCCAGTCGGCTCGGCTGGGCGTCGGCACAGTCGGGCTCTGATTTTTTTAAAATAACATTGTGACGAAAATAAATTCTATAAAAATAAATAAAAATCTAAAAATGCCAAAACAAATTTTCACCGTCTAAAAAAATATTTAGAACAAGATGAACATTTTCTTGGCCCTAAAATGCAATTTTGAAAACGTGCAATTTTTCTAATGCAAAAAATTTCAATAATATCTAAATAAAGCATTTATTTGATTTTAATATTTTCCCTCAAATATTTCATCTCATTGCTATGCATCACCATGATAGATCTTGCGTGTGCATAGGAAAAAAAATTAAATTACTCTGTTCCCCAACATATACAGCTCTTCTTTAAGATATCTATTAAGGAATGCAGTTTTGACATCCATTTGCCAAATTTCATAATCATAAAATGCGGCAATTGCTAACATGATTCGGACAGACTTAAGAATCGCTATGGGTGAGAAGGTCTCATCATATTCAACTCCTTGAACTTGTCAAAAACCTTTTGCAACAAGTCGAGCTTTGTAGACAGTAACATTACCGTCATTGTCAGTCTTCTTCTTGAAGATCCATTTATTCTCTATTGCTTGCCCATCATTGGGAAAGTCAACCAAAGTCCATACTTTGTTCACATACATGGATCTCATCTCAGATTTCATGGCCTCAAGCCATTTCCCGGAATATGGGCTCATCATCGCTTCCTCATAGTTCATAGGTTCGTCATGGTCAAGTAACATGACCTCCAGAACATGATTACCGTACCACTCTGGTGCAGATCTTAGTCTGGTTGACCTACGAGGTGTTGGGGAACGTAGTAATTTCAAAAATAATCCTACGCACATGCAGGATAATGGTGATGCATAGCAACGAGAATGGAGAGTGTTTTTCTACGTACCCTCGTAGACCGTTCGCGGAAGCGTTATATCAACGAGGTTGATGTAGTCGTACGTCTTCACGATCTGAACGATCCAAGTACCGAAAGCATGGCACCTCCGAGTTCTGCACACGTTCGGCTCGGTGACGTCCTCGCCGTCTCGATCCAGCAAGAGGGGCGAAGTAGTATATGAGTTCCAGCAGCACGACGGCGTGGTGACGGTGTTGGTGAAGAACAATCTCCGCAGGGCTTTGCCTAAGCACTACGAAAACTATGACGGAGGATAAACTAGAGGGGACTGGGTTGCCGGCACATGGCTTGGGGTTTCTTGATGTCTCTTTGGTGCTAGCCCTGCCCCTCTATTTATATGTTGACCCCTGGGGTCGAAACTTCCAGCAAAAGCCTCCTCAAAGTCGGTTTTGCCCGAAAGGCAAGAGTCCCACTCGGACTCCAGGACCAAATGCCACAATCCTTGGCATCTGGCCCAGACGCCATGGGCCTCGGCGTCTGGCCCAGGGCCATAAGCCAGGGTCTCTGGCGTTTGGCCCCCCGGCATCCGCAAAAATCGTTTTGCACCGACTTATAGCCCCGTGGGCCTGACCCCTTGGCCTAACCATATCAGCAAATATATGAATCTTTACCTCCAGACCATTCCGGAGCTCCTCGTTAAATCCGTGATCTCATCCGGGACTCCTAACAATATTCGGTTACCAACATACATAACTCATAAATACTATATCATCAACGAACATTAAGCGTGCGGACCCTACGGGTTCAAGAACTATGTAGACATGACTGAGACACCTCTCTGGTCAATAACCAATAGCGGGACCTGGATGCCCATATTGGGTCCTACATATTCTACGAAGATCTTTATCGATCAGACCGCATAACAACATACGTTGTTCCCTTTGTCATCGGTATGTTACTTGCGCGAGATTCGATCGTCGGTATCTCAATACCTAGTTCAATCTCGTTACCGGCAAGTCTCTTTACTCGCTCCGTAATACATCATCCCGCAACTAACTCATTAGTTGCAATGCTTGCAAGGCTTATAGTGATGTGCATTACCGAGTGGGCCCAGAGATACCTCTCCGACAATCGGAGTGACAAATCCTAATCTCGAAATACGCCAACGCAACAAGTACCTTTGGAGACACCTGTAGAGCACCTTTATAATCACCCAGTTACGTTGTGATGTTTGGTAGCACACAAAGTGTTCCTCAGGTAAACGGGAGTTGCATAATCTCATAGTCATAGGAACATGTATAAGTCATGAAGAAAGCAATAGCAACAATCTAAACGATCAAGTGCTAAGCTAACGGAATGGGTCAAGTCAATCACATCATTCTCCTAATGATGTGATCCCGTTAATCAAATGACAACTCATGTCTATGGTTAGGAAACATAACCATGTTTGATCAACGAGCTAGTCAAGTAGAGGCATACTAGTGATACTATGTTTGTCTATGTATTCACACATGTATTATGTTTCTGGTTAATACAATTCTAGCATGAATAATAAACAATTATCATGATATAAGGAAATAAATAATAACTTTATTATTGCCTCTAGGGCATATTTTTTTCAGTCTCCCACATGCACTAGAGTTCACATCACCATGTGATTTAATACCAATAGTTCACATCACCATGTGATTAACACCTATAGTTCACATCGACATGTGACAAACACCCAAAGGGATTACTAGAGTCAATAATCTAGTTCACATCGCTATGTGATTAACACCCAAAGAGTACTAAGGTGTGATCATGTTTTGCTTGTGAGAGAAGTTTAGTTAACTGGTCTGCCACATTCAGATCCGTAAGTATTTTGCAAATTTCTATGTCAACAATGCCCTACATGGAGCTACTCTAGCTAATTGCTCCCACTTTCAATTGTTGGGTTTCGTAGTAATTTCAAAAAATTTCCTACGCACATGCAAGATCATAGTGATGCATAGCAACGAGAGGGGAGAGTGTTGTCTACGTACCCACGCAGACCGACTGCGGAAGCGTTCACACGACGTAGAGGAAGTAGTCGTACGTCTTCACGATCCAACCGATCAAGCACCGAAACTACGGCACCTCCGAGTTCGAGCACACGTTCAGCCCGATGACGATCCCCGGACTCCGATCCAGCAAAGTGTCGGGGAAGATTTCCGTCAGCACGACGGCGTGGTGACGATCTTGATGCACTACAGCAGCAGGGCTTCGCCTAAACTCCGCTACAGTATTATCGAGGATTATGGTGGCAGGGGGCACCGCACACGGCTAAGGAATAGATCACGTGGATCAACTTGTGTGTCTCTGGGGTGCCTCTGCCTCAGTATATAAAGGACTAGAGGGGGGAGGCTGGCCGGCCATAGGAGGCGCGCCAGGAGAGTCCTACTCCCTCTGGGAGTAGGATCCCCCCCCCAATCCTAGTTGGAATAGGATTCCTTGAGGGGGGAAAGAGAGAGAGGGGGGCCGGCCACCTCTCCTAGTCCTAATAGGACTAGGGGAAGGGGGGAGGCACGCGGCCACCTTGGGCTGCCCCTTTCTCCTTTCCACTAAGGCCCATCAAGGCCCATATGGTTCCCGGGGGGTTCCGGTAACCTCCCGGTACTCCGGTAAAATCCCAATTTCACCCGGAACACTTCCGATATCCAAACATAGGCTTCCAATATATCAATATTTACGTCTCGACCATTTCGAGACTCCTCGTCATGTCCGTGATCACATCCGGGACTCCGAACAACCTTCGGTACATCAAAATGCCTAAACTCATAATATAACTGTCATCGTAACCTTAAGCGTGCGGACCCTACGGGTTCGAGAACAATGTAGACATGACCGAGACACGTGTCTGGTCAATAACCAATAGCGGGACCTGGATGCCCATATTGGCTCCTACATATTCTACGAAGATCTTTATCGGTCAGACCGCATAACAACATACGTTGTTCCCTTTGTCATCGGTATGTTACTTGCCCGAGATTCGATCGTCGGTATCCAATACCTAGTTCAATCTCGTTACCGGCAAGTCTCTTTACTCGTTCCGTAATACATCATCTCACAACTAACATATTAGTTGTAATGCTTGCAAGGCTTATGTGATGTGCATTACCGAGAGGGCCCAGAGATACCTCTCCGACAATCGGAGTGACAAATCCTAATCTCGAAATACGCCAACCCAACATGTACCTTTGGAGACACCTGTAGTACTCCTTTATAATCACCCAGTTACGTTGTGACATTTGGTAGTACCCAAAGTGTTCCTCCGGTAAACGGGAGTTGCATAATCTCATAGTTATAGGAACATGTATAAGTCATGAAGAAAGCAATAGCAACATACTAAACGATCGGGTGCTAAGCTAATGGAATGGGTCATGTCAATCGGATCATTCAACTAATGACGTGACCTCGTTAATCAAATAACAACACTTTGTTCATGGTCAGGAAACATAACCATCTTTGATTAATGAGCTAGTCAAGTAGAGGCATAGTAGTGACACTAAGTTTGTCTATGTATTCACACATGTATTATGTTTCCGGTTAATACAATTCGAGCATGAATAATAAACATTTATCATGATATAAGGAAATAAATAATAACTTTATTATTGCCTCTAGGGCATATTTCCTTCATCAATATGTATCCAGATTTAGACATAGAGTCATCTGGATCAGTGTCAAAATTTGCGTCGACGTAACCTTTTATGACGAACCTTTTTGTCACTTCCATAATCGAGAAGCATATCTTTATTTCACTAAGAATAATTTTGACCGCTATCCAGTGATCTACTCCTAGATAACTATTGTACTCCCTTGCCAAAAATAGATCTGGTACATAGCACGGCATATTTTATAGAACCTATGGCCAAGGCATAGGGAATGACTTTCATTCTCTTCCTATCTTCTGCCGTGGTCGGGCTTTGAGTCTTACTCAGTTTCACACCTTGTAACACAGGCAAGAACTCTTTCTTTGACTATTCCATTTTTGAACTACTTAAAAATCTTGTCAAGGTATGTACTCATTGGAAAATTATCAAGCGTTTTGATCTATCTCTATAGATCTTGATGCTCAATATCTAAGCAGTTTCACCGAGGTCTTTCTTTGAAAAAATCCTTTCAAACATTCCTTTATGCTTTGCAGAATAATTCTACATTATCTCCGATGAACAATATGTCATTCACATATACTTACCAGAAATGCTGTAGTGCTCCCAATCACTTTATTGTAAATATAGGCTTCACCGCAAGTCTGTATAAAACTATATGCTTTGATCAACTTATCAAAGCATATATTCCAACTCCGAGATGCTTGCACCAGTCCACAGATGGATCGCTGGAGCTTGCATATGTTGTTAGCACCTTTAGGATTGACAAAACCTTCTGGTTGCACCATATACAACTCTTCTTAAATAAATCCATTAAGGAATGCCGTTTTGTTTATCCATTTTCCAGATTTCATAAAATGCGGCAAGTGCTAACATGATTCAAATAAACTTAAGCATAGATACGAGTGAGAAACTCTCATTGTAGTGAACACCTTAACTTGTCGAAAACCTTTTTGCGACAATTCTAGCTTTGTAGATAGTAACACTACTGTCAGCGTCCGTCTTCCTCTTGAAGATCCATTTATTCTTAATGACTCACCGATCATCGGGTAAGTCAATCAAAGTCCATACTTTGTTCTCATACATGGATCCCATCTCAGATTTCATGGCCTCAAGCCATTTCGCGGAATCTGGGCACATCATCGCTT
This sequence comes from Triticum urartu, assembly GCF_056163025.1. NCBI lineage: Eukaryota > Viridiplantae > Streptophyta > Magnoliopsida > Poales > Poaceae > Triticum > Triticum urartu. Next base: position 524,409,260 of record NC_141877.1, read on the forward strand.
CCTCATAGTTCGTAGGTTCATCATGGTCAATTAGCATGACCTCCAGAACAGGATTATCGTACCACTCTGGTGCGGATCTCACTCTGGTTGACCTATGAGGTTCGGTAGTAACTTGATCTGAAGTTACATGATCATCATCTTTAGCTTCCTCACTAATTGGTGTAGTAGTCACATGAACAGATTTCTATGATGAACTACTTTCCAATAAGGGAGCAGGTACAGTTACCTCATCAGGTTCTATTTTCCTCCCACTCACTTCTTTCGGGAGAAACTCCTTCTCTAGAAAGGATCTATTCTCAGCAACAAATTTGCCTTCGGATCTGTGATAGAAGGTGTACGCAACAATTTCGTTTGGGTATCCTATGAAGATGCACTTCTCCGATTTTGGGTTTGAGCTTACTAGTTTGAAACTTTTTCACATGAGCATCGCTGCCCCAAACTTTAAGAAACGACAGCTTAGGTTTCTTGCTAAACCACAATTCATACGATGTCGTCTCAACGGATTTATATGGTGCCCTTTTTTAAAGTGAATGCAGCTGTCTCAAATGCATAACCCCAAAGCGATAGCGGTAAATCGGTAAGAGACATCATAGATCGCACCATATCTAGTAAAGTATGGCTACGACGTTCAGACACACCATTACACTATGGTGTTCCAGGTGGCGTGAGTAGTGAAACTATTTCACATTGATTTAATTGAAGGCCAAACTCGTAACTCAAATATTTTACTTCTGCGATCATATAGTAGAAAATTTTATTTTTTACGATGATTCTCCACTTCACTCTGAAATTCTTTGAACTTTTCAAATGTTTCAGACTTGTGTTTCATCAAGTAGATATACTCATATCTGCTCAAATCATCTGTGAAGATTAGAAAATAATGATACCTGCCGCGAGCCTCAATATCCATCGGACCACATACATCAGTATGTATGATTTCCAACAAATTTGTTGCTCACTCCATTGTTCTGGAGAACGGAGTCTTAGTCATCTTACCCATGAGGCATGGTTCGCAAGCATCAAATGATTCATAATCAAGTGATGCCAAAAGCCCATCAGCATGGATTTTCTTCATGCGCTTTACACCAATATGACCTAAACGGCAGTGCCACAAATAATTTGCACTATCGTTATTAACTTTGCATATTTTGGCTTCAATATTATGAAAATGTGTATCACCATGATAGAGATCCAACAAACCATTTTCATTGGGTGTATGACCATAGAAGGTTTTATTCATGTAAATAGAACAACAATTATTCTCTATCTTACATGAATAACCGTATTGCAATAAACATGATCCAATCATATTCATGCTCAACGCAAACACTAAATAACATTTATTTTAGGTTTAAAACTAATCATGCAAGTATAGGGAGTGTGCGATGATGATCATACTTGGAACCATTTCTAATACACATCGTCACTTCACCCTTAACTAGTCTCTGTTCATTCTGCAACTCTCGTTTCAAGTTACTATTCTTAGCAACTGAACTAGTATCAAATACTTTGGGGTTGCTATAACCACTAGTAAAGTACACATCAATAACATGTATATCAAATATACCTATGTTCACTTTGCCATCCTTCTTATCCGCCAATTACTTGGGTAGTTCTGCTTCCAGTGACCAGTTCCTTTGCAGTAGAAGCACATAGTTTCAGGCTTAGGTCCAGACTTGGGCTTCTTCTTGAGCAGCAACTTGCTTGCCGTTCTTCTTGAAGTTCCCCTTTCTTCCCTTCGTCCCTTTACTTGAAACTAGTGGTCTTGTTAAACATCAACACTTGGTGCTTTTCTTGATTTCTACCTTCATCGATTTCAACATCATGAAAAGCTCAGGAATCGTTTTTGTCATCCCTTGCATATTATAGTTCGACACGAAGTTCTAGTAACTCGGTGATAGTGACTAGAGAACTTTGTCAATTACTCTCTTGTCTGGAATAATAACTCCCACTTGATTCAAGCAATTGTAGTACTCAGACAATCTGAGCACATGCTCACTGGTTGAGCTATTCTCCTCCATCGTGTAGGCAAAGTACTGTCAGAGGTCTCATACCTCTCGACATGGGCATGAGTATGAAATAACAAGTTCAACTCTTGGAATATCTTATATGCTCCATGGCATTCAAAAATGTCTTTGAAGCCCCGATTCTAAGCCGTTAAGCATGGTGCACTAAACTATCAAGTAGGCATCATATTGAGCTAGCCAAACGTTCATAACGTCTCCATCGGCTCCTTCAATAGGTCTATCACCCAGCGGTGCATCAAGGACATAATTCTTCTGTGCAGCAATGAGGATAGTCCTCAAAGCACGGATCCAATCTGCATCATTGCTACTAACATTTTTCAACTTAGTTTTCTCTAGGAACAATAAACGCGAGATATCGATCTACAACATAGATATGCTAATACTATCAAGACTAACTTCATGATAAATTTAAGTTTGATTAATCATATTACTTAAGAGCTCCCACTTAGATAGACATCCCTCTAATCCTCTAAGTGATCACATGATCCAAATCAACTAAACAATAACTGCCCATCACGTCAAATGGAGTATCTTTCAATGGTGAACATCACTATGTTGATCATATCTACTATATGATTCACGCTCGACCTTTCGGTCTCAATATTCCGAGGCCATATCTGCATATGCTAGGCTCGTCAAGTTTAACCTGAGTATTCTGCGTGTGCATAACTGGCTTCACCCGTTGTAGATGGACGTAGAGCTTATCACACCCGATCATCACATGGTGTCTGGGCAGGACGAACTTTGGCAACGGTGCATACTCAGGGAGAACACTTTTATCTTGAAATGTAGTGAGAGATCATCTTATAATGCTACCATCAATCAAAGCAATATAAGATGCATAAAAGATAAACATCACATGCAATCAATATAAGTGATATGATATGGCCATCATCATTTTGTGCTTGTGAACTCCATCTCCGAAGCACTGTCATGATCACCATCATCACCGGTGCGACACCTTGATCTCCACCGTAGCATCGTTGTCATCTCGCCAATCTTATGCTTCTATGACTATCGCTACCGCTTAGTGATAAATTAAAGCATTACAGGGCGATTGTATTGCACACAATAAAGCGACAACCATATGGCTCCTGCCAGTTGCCGATAACTCGGTTACAAAACATGATCATCTCATACAATAAAATTTAGCATCATGTCTTGACCATATCACATCACAACATGCCCTTCAAAAACAAGTTAGACGTCCTCTACTTTGTTGTTGCAAGTTTTACGTGGCTGCTACTGGGCTTAGCACGAACCATTCTTACCTACGCATCAAAACCACAACGATTGTTCGTCAAGTTGGAGCTGTCTTAACCTTCGCAAGGACCGGGCGTAGCCACACTCGGTTCAACTAAAGTTGGAGAAACTGACACCCGCCAGCCACCTGTGTGCAAACCACATTAGTAGAACCAGTCTCGCGTAAGCGTACGGGTAATGTCGGTCTGGGCCGCTGCATCCAACAATACCGCCAAATCAAAGTATGACATGCTGGTAAGCAGTATGAGTTATATCGCCCACAACTCACTTGTGTTCTACTCGTGCATATGACATCTACGCATAAAACCTGGCTCTGATGCCACTATTGGGGAACGTAGTAATTTCAAAAAAATTCCTACACACACGTAGGATCATGGTGATGCATAGCAACGAGAGGGGAGAGTGTTTGTCTATGTACCCTCGTAGACCGTTCACGGAAGCGTTATATCAACGCGGTTGATGTAGTCGTACGTCTTCACGATCCGACCTATCCAATTACCAAAAGCACGACACCTCTGAGTTCTACACACGTTCGGCTCGGTGACGTCCTCGCCTTCTCGATCCAGCAAGAGGGGCGAAGTAGTAGATGAGTTCCGGCAACACGATGGCATGGTGACGGCGTTGGTGAAAAACAATCTCCGCCGGGCTTCGCCTAAGCACTATGAAAACTATGACGGAGGATAAACTAGAGGGGACTGGGTTGCCGGCACACGGCTTGGTGTTTCTTGATGTCTCTTTGGTGCTAGCCCTGCCCCTCTATTTATATGTTGAGCCCTGGGGTCGAAACTTGGAGCAAAAGCCTCCTCAAAGTCGGTTTTGCCCGAAAGGCAAGAGTCCCACTCGGACTCCAGGACCAAAAGCCACAATCCTTGGCATCTGGCCCAGATGCCATGGGCCTCGGCGTCTGGCCCAGGGCCAGACGCCAGGGTCTCCGGCTTTTGGCCCCCTGGCCTTCGCAAAAATCCTTTTGCACCGACTTATAGTCCTGTGGGCCTGACCCCTTAGCCTAACCATATCATCCAATATATGAATCTTTACCTCCGGACCATTCCGGAGCTCCTCGTCATGTCCGTGATCTCATCCGGGACTTCGAACAACATTCGGTTGCCAACATACATAACTCATAAATATTATATTGTCAGCGAACGTTAAGCGTGCGGACCCTACAGGTTCGAGAACTATGTAGACATGACTGAGACACCTCTCTGGTCAATAACCAATAGTGGGACCAGGATGCCCATATTGGCTCCTACATATTCTACGAAGATCTTTATCGCTCTGACCGCATAACAACATACGTTGTTCCCTTTGTCATCGGTATGTTACTTGCCCGAGATTCGATCGTCAGTATCTCAATACCTAGTTCAATCTCGTTACCGGCAAGTCTCTTTACTCGTTTCGGAATACATCATCCCGCAACTAACTCATTAGTTGCAATGCTTGCAAGTCTTATAGTGATGTGCATTACCGAGTGGGCACAGAGATACCTCTCCGACAACCGGAGTGACAAATCCTAATCTCGAAATACGCCAACCCAACAAGTACCTTTGGATACACCTGTAGAGCACCTTTATAATCACCCAGTTACGTTGTGACGTTTGGTAGCACACAAGGTGTTCCCCCGGTTAACGGGAGTTGCATAATCTCATAGTCATGGGAACATGTATAAGTCATGAAGAAAGCAATAGCGACAAACTAAACGATCATGTGCTAAGCTAATGGAATGGGTCAGGTCAATCACATCGTTCTCCTAATGATGTGATACCGTTAATAAAATGACAACTCATGTCTATGGTTAGGAAACATAACCATTTTTTATCAATGAGCTAGTCGAGTAGAGGCATAATAGTGACACTCTGTTTGTCTATGTATTCACACATGTATTATGTTTCCGGTTAATACAATTCTAGCATGAATAATAAACATTTATCATGATATAAGGAAATAAATAATAACTTTATTATTGCTGTAGGAATCACTGGAACTGATTTTTGTGATGAACTACTTTCCAATAAGGGAGAAGGTACAGCTACCTCATCTAGTTCCACTTTCCTCCAACTCACTTCATTCGAGAGAAACTCCCTCTCTAGAAAGGATCCATTCATAGAAACGAATATTTTGCCTTCGGAGCTATGATAGAAGGTGTACCCAACAGTCTCCTTTGGGTATCTTATGAAGACACATTTCTCCGATTTGGGTTCGAGCTTATCAGGTTGAAGCTTTCTCGCATAAGCATCGCAACCCCAAACTTTAAGAAACGGCAACTTGGGTTCCTTGCCAAACCATAGCTCATATGGTGTCGCCTTAACGGATTTTGGTGTTGCCCTATTTAATGTGAATGCAGCCGTCTCTAAAGCATATCCCCAAAACGATGGCGGTAAATCAGTAAGAGACGTCATAGATCGCACCATATCTAATAAAGTGCGGTTACGACGTTCGGACACACCATTACGCTGTGGTGTTCCAGGTGGCGTGAGTTGCGAAACTATTCCACATTTTTCCACTTCACTCTGAGATTCTATGAACTTTTCAAATGTTTCAAACTTATGCGTCATTAAGTAGATATACCCATATCTGCTCAAATCATCTGTGAAGGTCAGAAAATAATGATACCCGCCGTGAGCATCAACACTCATTGGACTGCAGACATCGGTGTGTATTATTTCCAATAAGTCTGTTTATTGCTCCATTGTTCTAGAGAACAGAGTCTTAGTCCTCTTGCCCATGAGGCATGGTTTGCAAGCATCAAGTTATTCATAATCAAGTGATTCCAAAAGCTCATCAGCAAGGAGTTTCTTCATGCGCTTTAGATCAATATGACCTAAACGGCAGTGACACAAATAAGTTGCACTATCATTATTAAACTTGTATCTTTTGGTTTCAATACTATGAATATGTGTATCACTACTATCGAGATTCAGTAAAAATAGACCACTCATCAAGGGTGCATGACCATAAAAGATATTACTCATATAAATAGAACAACCATTATTCTCTGATTTAAATGAATAATCGTCTCGCATCAAACAAGATCCAGATATAATGTTCATGCTTAATGCTGGCACCAAATAACAATTATTCAGGTCTAAAACTAATCCCGAAGGTAGATGTCGTGGTAGCGTGCCGATGGCGATCACATGGACTTTGGAACCATTTCCCACGCACATCGTCACCTCTTCCTTAGCAAATCTTCGTTTAATCCGTAGCCCCTGTTTCGAGTTGCAAATATGAGAAACAAAACCAGTATCAAATAGCCAGGAGCTACTACATGCATTAGTAAGGTACACATCAGTAACATGTATATCAAATATACCTTTCACTTTGCTAGCCTTCTTGTCCTCCAAATACTTGGGGCAGTTCCGCTTCAAGTGATCAGTCCCTTTGAAGTAGAAGCACTCAGTCTGAGGCTTAGGTGTAGACATGGGCTTCTTCACTTGAGTAGCAACTTGCTTGCTGTTCTTCTTGAAGTTCCCCTTCTTCCCTTTGGCCTTCTTCTTGAAACTAGTGGTCTTGTTGACCATCAACACTTGATTCTCCTTCATGATTTCTACCTCCGCAGCCTTTAGCATCGCGAAGAGCTCGGGAATTGTCTTATCCATCCCTTGCATATTCTAGTTCATCACGAAGCTTTTGTAGCTTGGTGGCAGTGATTGAAGAACTCTATCAATGATACTATCATCAGGAAGATTAACTCCCAGTTGAGTCAAGTGGTTGTGGTACCAAGATATTCTGAGTATATGTTCACTAACGAAACTATTCTCCTCCATCTTACAGATGTGGAATTTATTGGAGACTTCATATCTCTCTATCCGGGCATTTTCTTGAAATATTAACTTCAACTCCTGGAACATCTCATATGCTCCATGACATTCAAAACGTCATTGAAGTCCCAATTCTAAGCCGTAAAGCATGGCATACTGACCTATTGAGTAGTCATCACCTTTGCTCTGCTAGATGTTCATAACATGTGGAGTTGCTCCTGCAGTGGGCTTTGCACCTAGCGGTGCTTCAAGGATGTAATTCCTCTATGCAGCAATGAGGATAATCCTCAGGTTACGGACCCAGTCCGTGTAGTTGTAGCGACCCGACCTCAAACGGTCAAATCTCTGTTCTTCAGTGTCATACCTAGATCGGTGATGCTGACACACACAGTACTTGAGAACTTATTACAGTAGATATGGCTTAAGGCCATCTAATACGATAACAGCGGAAGGCTTGGAAGATAAAGTGAGTCCATCAACTCTAGCGACATAGCTGAGCTGCACGGCAATGACCTAACGAACCTTACTCCTCGTCTGAAAAGTCTCCAACATAATAAGTTGCAGCCCAAAAATGGGTCAGCACATGGAATATGCTGGCAAAGTAACACAATAGAGCAAGAACAGAATGATGCTATCATTACATGCATATTTGGCTGGTGGAAAAGCTCTATGGTTATAGTTTTGCGAAAAGCCAATTTTTCCCTACAACAAAGGATAGATTTTATTTAACTATCATGGTAGTTGAAACATCATTGAGAAGGTTCCTCCAACTCAATCCCAATTAAAGTAATTATCAACCCAACAATATTAATTTAAGAGTGATGAGATACTTAAGATACTCCAAGTACTAGATACTCTAGATGTCCATAACCGGGGACACGGCTAACAATGATTTGTTTGTACAATCTACAGAGGTTTGCGCACTTTTCCCCACAAGACTCGATCGCCTCCGCTGGATTTCTTGCACTACATGGTGTTTGAGAAACGGGTGACCGAGACATAGTCTTTCAGAAACATTAACTCTACTCCGGGCAGACCATACCAAACCTACAACCCACTACCTGCTGATCCACCTCTTCAAGAGCTTCACGTAACTTACTCAACTATGCTAGAGCCCATAATAGCTTGTGGCTGCACACGGAAGTTTCTAGCATGAATAATCTTAGTTCCCTTTGACCCTGGGTGGCGGTCCATAGGAAAATCATAGGGAACCCCGGGATTTCCAAAAATACAGGCAACACTAGGTACTCCAGGTGCCTCAATCCACCCAGATGTGTATTCAAGTTGCCACCTTAAGTTGAACCATTAATTAACTATCTCACATCTGTCATGCATTTCACTCACTCAAACCACGTCTACGAGCATAGCATAGCAATATAAGCAACACGTAGAAGTAACTCCCGAGGGTTTGAATGTAACAGGGCAATAGGTTCTACCTCATTAACTACTTCCCAACCCACAATTTAATGCTATCCAAACTATGCAATGTTTGAGGATTGGAACTAATGCATAAAAACAGGTTGATAAAGGGATATGATCAAAGTGTTACTTGCCTTACTGACGATCCGTGAAACCTAGAGACTCCAAATAACACGCTTTGCACTCCGGGAATTCTGTCACAAACAAACAATAGCATACATAAGAACTCAAGCAAAGAAACACGGGTAAAGCTCAAATAAGAATATGTAACCAGAAAGTTCAACTTAAGAACTCCGGTTTGTAAAAAGAAACTCAAACGACAAAGAAAACAAGATCCGTTTACTAATATGGACCTAGGTCAAATTTTACAGTAGCAAAAGCTTGTTCAAGTTGTTTAAACGGAAAGAGGGTCTCGAGACAAAGACCTAGGCGCTTGAATCACCTGATTCTGACAAACGAGCGAAAAGATAAACTAGAACGAAAATCAGATCAAAAATCGCGATCAGAAATAATCGCGGAAAAATCCGATTAAAGCGAACTGACGAACAAGCTAATGAACGAGCGTTTGCTGTCTGCGGCTAAATGGTGAAAACCGTCGTAAAAATGAACGGACGAACGAACGTCCGCTAAATAACTAAACCGAAAAAATAAAAACCAATCTACTAAAAATAAAACAGCCGGTTCTAAAGAAAACCGATCGGTTTTCCATAGAAAACCGACGGCGGCGGCGGCGTGCGGCGGCGTGCGGCTACGGTGGGGTCGGCGGCGGTGGCCGCTGCTCTGGTGGCTAGGGTTTCGGGAGGGGGTGCGGGGTGGGCTGAGGGGTGGCTCCCCCGGCTTATAAGGCCGGCCGGGCCGAGAGTCCTAGACGGACACGGCCCGGTTAGGTCGGTTCGCGTTTTTTTTAACAATTCGGACGTGCAGAAAAAGAAAGAAAAGAAATACTAAACGGACTCCAAAAATCCCGAAATAAATTTTCCCCGTCCTCTAAAAATAAGCTGGACAAGGTGAACATTTATTTGGGCCTAAAATGCAATTTTGAAAAATGCATATTTTTCCTAATTCAAATAAAATAGCAATAAAACTCTGAATAAAAAAAATCTTATTTGATTTTAATATTAAATGTCTGGTATTTCTTCATTTTGAGGAAGTCATTTTATCCTCGCTCTTTTATGTTTTTATAAAAGAAATATTTCAGATAAATAAAATTAAAATCAAGCGATCCTCTTTTCATAATTCGAGAAAAGCTCAAATATGAAAATAAAGAAATCCCCAACTCTCTCCGTGGGTCCTTGAGTTGCTTAGAATTTCTAGGAACAGCCAAAATGCAGTAAAATATGATATGCAATGATGATCTAATGCATAACATACCAAATTGAAAATTTGGGATGTTACAAACCTACCCCCCTTAAGATGAATCTCGCCCTTGAGATTTGGGTTGGCTAGAAAATGGGTGTGGGTGGTCTTTACGAAGGTCATCCTCTTGTTCCCAGGTGGCTTCATCCTCGGTATGGTGGCTCCATTGAACTTTGCAAAATTTAGTAACCTTGTTGCGGGTGACTCGACTGGAAAACTCCAAAATTTTAACTGGCCTCTCCTCACACTAGTAGAAAAAGGGTCAAACGTGAAGCACATTAGTGCCGGTTCCAACGGCTAGCCGGGCCACTGTCATTAGTACCGGTTCATGGCGAACCTTTAGCACCGGTTCATGCCACGAACCGGTACTAAAGTGAGTGGTGGCAGGATGTTGTGAGTCCGGGGCCCCTCCAGCACCTTTAGTATCGAGTCTAAAGGTCGTCCTACATAGAGGGGAAACGTGAAGCACATTAGTACTGGTACTAAAGGTCGTCCTACATAGACCCTTCGTCCACCAGAGCTCGCTCTATTCTTCCCCTTTCCCCTCTCCTCTTTCTATTCTTTTCCCTCTTCCTCTCAAGCTCATCACACATTTTGCCCAACATTTGAAGGCCCCCATCCATTCAAATGATCACAAAGGTTAGCAACTCTTTCCTTTCATCTCTCATTGCTAGATTAGCTCATGCAATGCTTTATATAGTGATTGATTTTTGAGTTTAGTAATTTGGGAGGAATTATATATATGTGCTAGTATTTGATTTATATGCAATTTGAGGTCAAAAATAACACTTAGTTTTGCATATGTAGGTGTGGTTTACTTAGTACCTTCTAAATCTCCGTCGTAACCACCGTCGATGGCTCGCAACGTCCCGTCGCCGGCACCACCTTGTGGTGAGCCTCTTGTTCATGAAGTTTTATACAAAAAATTATGTTTGTGTGATTTGGACATATAGTTACTCGTATAATTATCTTACCCATATGTTGTTTGTTATGCATAGTGCCATGGTTTTGATATCCGTCCCCGTCGGCCCTCGTCCGGGTTATGATTCGGATGTGGTATATTCTCTTTTAAAACTATTCATTGCATTTCGTGTTTATGACAAATTATGCCCATCAAGTTGACATAGATATTTGTATGTAGGAGGTAGTTGAACCCGAAATTCCAACCGACCCTATTGTCGAGAGGTAAATTTAGTTGAAAGAGAAAACAAGGATTTGAAGGAAAAATTGAAAAGAATTGAGGGGGAGAAGATGGAATTGGAGTTGCATGTTGCCGATGTCATCGATGATCACAAGATTAAGATGGAGAAAATGCGCTTGAAGATTAGAAAGATTAGAAAATATGCCATTCATAGTGAGGCTTGGTATCATTATGCTATTGGATCAATTGTTACCTTAGTTGCGATCTTGATCGCATTTGTTGTTGCATTTAAATTCTTTAGCTAGAGAGTTATTTGTTTGTTGCATTGAAGTCTTGTATGCTCTTTATGTATGAACTTTATGTATTGTATTAATTTGATGTTTTCGCTGCTGTGTATTGAAGATGAGCCGGCAATGGATGTACGATGACCGATGCTCTCCCGAGTTCATTAATGGCGTGCGTATTTTTCTGCTTGCGGCTGAGGCAAACAAGCGAGCGGATGGTTTTATGCATTGTCCATGTGCTGGCTGTAAGAATGGTCGCAATTACTGTACGTCAAGAACCATTCACGTCCACCTGTTTGAGTCCGGTTTCATGCCCCACTATAATGTTTGGACCAAGCATGGAGAAAGAGGGGTTATGATGGAAGACAATGAAGAAGAAGAGGACGACGACAGCTATCCTGGCTTGGGTTCCCTGAATACGATGATACAACAATGAGGGAAGAAGCTGAGCCGGTAATGCGGGAAGAAGCTGAGCCGGCAATGCGGGAAGAAGCTGAAGAAGAGGCATCGGATGAGACTGTTGATGATCTAGGTCGGGCCATTGCCGATGCAAAGAGAAACTGTGCAAGTGATTTGGAGAAGAAGAAGTTGCAGCGCATGTTAGAGGATCACAAAAAATTGTTGTACCCGAATTGCGAAGGTGACAAGAAAAAGCTGGGCACCACACTGGAATTGCTGCAATGGAAGGCAGAGAATGGTGTATCTGCAAGGGTTTTGGAAAGTTGCTGGTAATGATAAAGGATATGCTTCCAAAGGAAAACGAATTGCCTAAGAGTACGTACCAAGCAAAGAATGTTGTCTGCCCTCTAGGGTTAGAGGTGCAGAAGATACATGCATGCCCTAATGATTGCATCCTCTACCACGGTGAGTACGAGGATTTGAACGCTTGCCCGGTATGCGGTGCATTGCGCTATAAGATCAGCTGCGATGACCCTGGTGATGTCGAGGGAGAGCGCCCCAGGAAGAAAATTCCTGCCAAGGTGATGCGGTATGCTCCTATAATACCACGGTTGAAATGTTTGTTCCAAAACAAAGAGCATGCCAAGGAGATGCGATGGCACAGAGAAGACCGTAAGAAAGACGGAAAGTTGACAGTACCCGCTGACGGGTCGCAGTGGAGAAAGTACGGGAAGGAGTTTGCAGATGACGCAAGCAACGTATGGATTGGTCTAAGCGCAGATGGCATTAATCCTTTTGGGGAGCAGAGCAGTAACCATAGCACCTGGCCTGTGACTCTATGTTTGTATAACCTTCCTCCTTGGTTGTGCATGAAGCGGAAGTTCATTATGATGCCAGTGCTCATCCAAGGCCCTAAGCAACCCGGCAACGACATTGATGTGTACCTAAGGCCATTAGTTGAAGAACTCTTACAACTGTGGAATGGAACAGGTTTACGTGCGTGGGATGAGCACATGGGGGAAGAATTTGACCTAAAGGCGTTGCTGTACGTGACCATCAATGATTGGCCTGCTCTCAGTAACCTTTCAGGACAGACAAACAAGGGATACCATGCATGCACGCACTGTTTGGACGATACCGACTGCCGGGGTTGCTGATCCACGGGCACCTATGGGACCGGCGGACCGGGTCCCTTTCAGTTCGGCGGGGGCGGAGGTCGCGCAAAGAGCAGATCGAGGCGAAGCACGCGTGCGATTTCCCCAGGTTCGGGCCGCACGGATGCGTAAAACCCTACTCCTGCTTTGTGGTGTTGTATTGATTTCTAGCTCGGGAGCGCGGAGTGCTACAGTACACACCAGCGGCTGGCAGGACCGAGCGTGAGTGTTCGAAGTGGCTAACCCCCCCCCCCCCTCATTGCACTCGGGCCTCCTTTTATATGCTCAAGGGGTTACTGACATAGCAACGGAGGTAAAGGGCAAAAATGGAAAGGTGCTGTGGTAGGTACAGCTACCTGCTACAGTGTTATCATACCTAACCCTGGCGGAAGGGGACAAGGGCATTAATTGCCCGTCTGTGTCACCTAAACAGTACCGAAAGGGACCGCTAGGGACGCCACCGTTTGCCACGATGGTTATCTTGTCAGCGCCTGCTTGCCACCTCGCACCCCTAGCTGCACGGCCTCCTGCCACGTGTGCTTGGGAGGGTCCTAGAGCGACACGTTGGCAGGTGAGCTGGAGCGCGGGCACGAAGTGGGGGTTTCCCGCGGCAAGCTCCTTGCCGTGGTCGTCGTCTTGTCGTGTTCGGGAGCTTGTCGCTCACCGGGCCTTGCCGGAACGCGTGGTGCATCGTGGCAAGCTTTCTCGGTATGCCTTGAGTGGCCTTCCCGGCAAGCTCCTCTTGCCGGGGTCCTGTCTTCTTCCCGGCCAGCTTCTCTTGCCGGGGCCTTGGTTGGCCTTCCCGGCAAGCTCCTCTTGCCGGGGCCTTGGTTGGCCTTCCCGGCAAGCTCCTCTTGCCGGGGCCTTGGTTTGAGTACTTTGTTCTTGAATGGTCTTCAAAGTAACCGCGGAGGGTCTTGGCGGTCACCCGGCAAGCCTTGCCGCGGGATGCTGCGACTGCCCTTGCACGAGTTCGGGATACTAGGGTACCCCTACTCTAGTACACCGACAGGAGCCCCCGGACCTGGGCCAGACACGGTGCCGAGCGCTGTTGGGCCAGGCCCAAAATAGTGCACGGGCACGCGCGGCCTAGGTCACGTCGCATATCTCTCCGCTTCCACCGCGCACGTCCAGAACGGCATGCGTCAAATGCGGCATCGTGGGTGACGTGGGCGGCGTGCGCGGGGCTAAGCCCCGCGAGCATGCGTCAAGCCATGATGAAGGGGACGGTCCACGCCCTCCTACCTAAACGGAGGTAGGCGTGGGGACGTGGTGCATTTACTGCACGGGGCCGGTGCGTGGTTTTCGAGGCGTCCACTCCCCGTGATCATGGGGTGGGGCGAGGCCGCCTCATCCGTCGCCTCGGCTCTGCATCCCCGCCACGCGGCTCCCATGCGCTTGGGGTCGCGGACGGTGGAAGTAGGAATCTGGGCCGTCGCGAGCAGAGGCAGCGGGTCAGCCCTGACTCCCTGCTCTTCCCGTGCCTTGATTCGCTGAGCGGGGCGGCCGAGCCCCCACCTCGCTCCTTTATAAAGAGCGGGAGGGGAGCACAGAAGCCCGCACTCTCTCATCTCCTCGTTTCTTCAGCTTCTGCTCCCCTTTCTCTCATTCGCTATGGAGAAAGGGAACCCTGGCCCTTCATCGGTGGCGGCGAGGGTCACCGCCAGACAGCGCACCCCTTCCTCTCCCGCGCCCGTGGTGGCAGAGCCAGCCACAAGGGGAAGAGGGAGGGGGCGAGGTCGTGGACGAGGTCGAGGACGAGGTCGAGGCGCTCGGGGAAGAGGCGGATGGGGCGGCGCGCCAGCTTCGCCTCCGCCGGCGGCTCCTCCCCCCGCGGCGGTCCATATAGGGGACGACCCTTGCGAGTTCTTCGTCAGGCTGCGCCGGGCGCCTCGTCGTCGCCTCCGGCTTCCAGCTCCGCTTGCGAGCGCGATGGAGTTGGACCCGCCCAAGACACTGAGACTGCACATGAGGGGCTGTGGGATTAGCGGCACGCGAGTCCGCGTTGTATTCCCAGCCCCTAGTGTGATGTATCTTGATCGAGGGTGGAAGACGTTCGCCCGTATCCACAGCCTGATGGAGGGGTTTAGCCTCCATTTTAAGTTGATGGAGGGCGATCTCCTCTCCGTCAAGGTCTTCGGGTGCTTCGGCACTCGGGCGAAGTGCTGCGTGGACAGCTCCTCCGATAGCGAAGGCTCCCCCTCGAGCGAGAGTGACGAGGAGGAGAGCGACAGCGACGATGAGGGTAGCAGGCGGCGGGATGGCGGGTCCGACTAGGTGTCGGGCGCCGCTTCGTGCGGCACCGGCGATCCCATCATCCGTGTCGCCGGCTCCTTGAACTCCCCGGGGCCGTCTCCTTGGGCGGCTGGCGTAGGGAGGCTGCGGAAGGGGAAGAGGGCTGGCGACATGGCCGTCAAGCCGGAGTACGAGGGCGTGGTGCCCTCGACAGCGTGCTGACGTCCTGCCGCCCCGTCTTCGAGCCCCGCTTCCGGCGCCGCCATCACCGTCCAGCCTTCGGACGGCCCCCGGGATGTTCTCTTGGTGTCTTCTGGCACCCGTAGCTCGCCTAGGCACCTCTTTTGCCCTTTTCGCCTCCTTGACCTACCTCTTGAAGAGAGGGACACGAAAGGGATTACGGGCATCTTATCTTTTTAATTTGTAAGCCTTCGGGCCTTAGCTGCATCTAAAACTTGTAATCCTCTCTTTCATGTTTTTCATCCTCTATGGACTGTACCTGAGTGGGATGTTTTTTAATGAAAAGGGGATGTTTGCCGAGTTATTTGTCTCGCGGGTTCAACCCACGCCAAGGAGCAAATCCTTGGTATCCTTCGGACAGACATTTCATCTCCCGGCAACAGGCCCTGCCGCCTTCCCACGTCGCTCGACCTTCCTCACGCCTTTGACGGAGACGGGAACGAGGTGGGTGCGGCCCCCTTGTTTCATCCCTTTGTTGCCACGACTACGACCGAACTTGGCCCCGGGGCCTAGAGTTGAGGGAGCACGGAAGTTTTCGGGAAGAAACGCGGTTTCGCATTCCCCAGTCCATAACAGGACGCATGATGAGGGACGAAAGACTTATCTGATATTGCAGCCCCCGGCAACTCTGGCTTGCCGTGGACGAATCTTGGCACTCGCAGCCCCCAGCAATACTGGCTTGCCGGGGCCTAGGTGCCGGCACGCCCTTCTTTTCCTTTCCGTCCTCAAGCAGTCTGGCCAGGATATGCGAGCCTTGCGAACGAAAGAAAAGCAAAGGGACGGACACTCGACCTCTAAGCTAGGGGTTAGCTGCTGTTAGGCACTAAAAACCCTAACCAAGGACGAGACTCGACCTAGCATGCATGCTATAACCCCGGGGTGTCAGCGCTTCATTTACTTGTGCTCAGGGTCTGCGCCTGGCTCTGTACAAAGGATTACATGCAACAGCGGCAAGACATGTACAGAAGGGTGGTTGCCGGACAGGGTCCGACAACCGCGCCTTACGGGTAAAACTTACAAAGATGCTCGATGTTCCAGGAGTTGCTCACTGGTACGCCATCTTCGGTCTCAAGGCGGACAGCGCCGGGCCTTGTGACTCGCTTCACCCGGTAAGGGCCTTCCCACTTCGGCGTCAACTTGTTGGAATTCTTGGCGGACTGAACGCGCCGAAGAACAAGGTCGCCTTCCTCGAGACTCCTGGCATTGACTCTGTGGCTATGGTAGCGGCGCAGAGCCTGCTGGTAGCGAGCAGCTCGCACAGCAGCCTGGAGACGGTCTTCCTCAAGGAGCAGCGCGTCATCTTGTCACAGCCGCTCTTGCTCGAGCTCATCATAAGCGAGCACTCGAGGTGACCCGTATACGAGTTTCGTGGGGGTAACTGCCTCTGCTCCATAGACTAGAGCAAAGGATGTCTGTCCAGTGGCTCGATTTGGCGTCGTTCTGATCGACCAAAGAGCCACCGACAGCTCCTCGATCCAGTTTCTTCCGCACTTGTGCAGCCTGCCGAAAGTTCTGGTCTTGAGCCCGCGCAGCACTTCAGCATTTGCCCTCTCCGCTTGACCGTTGCTTCTTGGGTGAGCAACAGAAGCGAAGCAGACTTTGGCGCCAATATCTTGGACGTACTGCGTGAAGGCGCGGCTCGTAAATTGCGTTCCGTTGTCGGTGATCATCCTATTAGGGATCCCGAAGCGGCAAACAATCGACCTGAAGAACTTGATGGCTGACTGTGCGGTCACCTTCCTCACTGGTTCCACTTCCGGCCACTTTGTGAACTTGTCGATTGCGACGTACAAGTACTCAAAGCCCCCGACAGCTCTGGGAAAGGGGCCGAGGATGTCGAGCCCCCAGACCAAAAATGGCCAGGATAAAGGGATCGTCTTGAGAGCTTGAGCTGGCTGGTGTATCTGCTTGGAATGGAACTGGCACGCTTCACACTTGGTTACTTGTGCAGTTGCATCCTGGAGGGCTGTTGGCCAGAAGAAACCTTGCTGGAACGCTTTGCCGACAAGTGCTCTTGCGCCAATGTGATGACCACATATGCCTCCGTGTATCTCTGCCAACAGCTTTTGTCCGTCTTCCCGGTGAATACACTTCAATTTCACACCGTTGAGTCTTCTTCTGTACAGTGTCTTGTCGACAAACTGGTACATACTTGACTGCCGGGCTACTCTTTCCACTTCTTCTTGCTCTTCGGGAAGTTCTCCTGTCTGAAGGAAACGGACAATCTGCTGCGCCCATGTTGGAGCTTGTGGCTCGACAACAAGGACTAAAGGCAACTCTGCTGCTGCGGGAACATCCGCTTCTACGGCAAGAACTTGCGGTTCTGCCGGAGCTTGACTTTCCCCGACAAGCTTGCCGGAGCAAAACTCATCGGGAGCTTCTACTTCAACGGAACAAACCCTAGGGCTTGCCGGAGCATCTTGCTCCTCAGCGCTCTTAGTGTTGATCTTGGAGGCTGCTGCGGGAACATCCGCTTCTACAGCGAGAAGCTGCGTCTCTGCCGGAGCTTGACGTTCCCCGACAAGCTTGCCGGAGCGAAACTTATCGGGAGCTTCTGCTTCGACGGAACAAACCCTGGGGCTTGCCGGAGCAGACTGCTCCTCAGCGCCTTCAGCGTTGATCCTAGGGACCTTCTTGGCGGCGGCTTCGGGAAGCTCTGCCGGCAGGCAGTCACCAGGAATCAACTTCCTCTTCTTGCTCTATCCAGTTGATGGTCTTACGGATGGTTGAGTCAGCTTGAGCACAAAGATCCCTAGTTCCACAGGTAGCTTAAGTGCGGCGCACTTTGACAGGCCGTCAGCAATGGCGTTCTGAGCTCTTGGAACGTGCTCCATTTGTAGGCCGTCAAAGCGCTCTTCTAGCTTTCTCACTTCGTCAACGTAAGCTTCCATCAACGGACTCTGATAATTCTTGTTTACTTGGCGGACGACAAGCTGTGAGTCACCCCTGACAATGAGCTTCTTGATCCCAAGGTCTGCCGCGATCCTGAGACCAGCAAGCAATCCCTCATACTCTGCAGTATTGTTTGTTGCTTGCTCCTTGGGAAAGTGCATCTGGACTATGTACTTGAGGTGCTCTCCGGTGGGTGCGATAAGCAGCACACCAGCGCCGGCGCCTTGCAGCGAGAAGGCACCATCAAAGTACATTAGCCACTCTTTGCTTGCTTCCTTGTCGGGGATGCTCGTTTCTGGAATTTCTTCATCTGGTGTTGGCGTCCATTCTGCTATAAATTCTGCCAATGCTCTGCTCTGGATAGTCGAAGTACTTTCAAACTTGAGGCCAAAGCTTGACAGTTCCAGTGCCCACTCAACAATCCTGCCCGTCGCTTCTGGATTCTGCAGTATCCTCTTCAGCGGAAAGCGAGTGACGACTATGATCTCATGTGCTCGGAAGTAATGGCGCAGCTTTCTCGAGGCCATGCGAAGGCCGAAAAGCAATTTTTGCACACCAGGATACCTTGACTTAGCCCCCTGCAGGAGGGAACTGACAAAGTAAACTGGGCGCTGCACCATTTTCTTCCGTGTCTCCTCGTGCATCTGCGCAGATCCATCTTTGTCGGGACCAGAGCTTGTCGGGGAAGCCTCCTGCTTGTTGCTGGACGCGCTTGCCGCGGTTGCTGGCTCATCGTCTGCCTCCCTCTCTGCTACTAACGCAGCACTAACCACTTGATTGGTTGCCGCTATGTACAGCGGCAACTTCTCTTGTGGCTTAGGTGCGACACGTATTGGAGGGGAGGATAGGTATCTCTTCAGGTCTTGCAGCGCAGCCTCCGCTTCCGGAGTCCATTTCATTGGACCTGCCTTTTTCAATAATTTAAAAAACGGCAGGGCGCGCTAAGCAGACCGAGAGATAAACCTGCTGAGAGCAGCCACGCAACCGGCAAGTTTCTGTACATCCTTGACGCGCTTTGGTGCTTCAATCTGCTCAATGGCCTTGATCTTGTTGGGGTTGGCTTCAATTCCCCACTGAGACACGAAGAACCCGAGAAGCTTGCCGGAGGGAACTCCAAACACACACTTCTCTGGGTTGAGCTTGAGGCTGATCTTGCGCAGATTTGCAAAGGTCTCGTCTATGTCTTGAATCAGGGTTGCTCTGTCCTCGCTCTTGACCACTATATCATCCATGTAGGCTTCCACATTTCTGTGTACTTGTGGCTCAAGAGCAATGTGGACTACCCTTGCAAATGTCGAACCAGCATTTTTTAATCCGAAAGGCATCCGCACGAAACAGTACGTGCCACATGGAGTAATAAATGCGGTCTTCTCCTCATCCTCTTCTGCCATGAAGATCTGATGATATCCTGAGTATGCGTCAAGGAATGAAAGCAAATCACATCCGGCTGTGGAGTCAACAATCTCGTCAATGCGCGGCAAAGGAAATGGGTCTTTGGGACAAGCTTTGTTAACATCGGTAAAATCGATGCAAAGTCTCCATTTCCCGTTTGCCTTGCGCACGACTACAGGATTGGCCAACCACGTGGGATGGAGCACTCCTCTGACAAGGCCTGCTGCTTCCAGTTTCTTGATCTCTTCTGCAATGAATTCTTGGCGCTCCACTGCCTGCTTCCTGACTTTCTGCTTGACGGGCCGCGCATGAGGACAAACGGCAAGGTGGTGCTCAATCACTTTCCTGGGAACACCGGGGATGTCAGACGGCTGCCATGCAAACACGTCGACATTCGCCCGCAGGAAAGTAATGAGCGCGCTTTCCTACTTAGGGCCGAACGTGGCACTGATGGTGAAGGTACCACCAGTGCCATCCTCCTTGGCGGACACCTTCTTCGTCTCTGGCGGAGCTGCCATCGTCTTCTTGTACTTGCCGGTGGAGCTCGATGGTGCGTCCTCGACGGCAGGGCAGCACTCCGAAGAGGTGCGCTTGCCGGAGTGGGCATCAGAACTCTTGCCGGACTTGGTCTTGCCAGTGGAGCTCGATGGTGCGTCCTCGACGGCAGCGCAGCACTCCGAAGAGGTGCGTTTGCCGGAGTGGGCATCAGAACTCTTACCGGACTTGGCCTTCTTCCCCCCGGGAGCTTCAGCGGCAAGTGGATTGCGATCTGCCGTGGCTGCTGCTTCCCGGTAGATCTTGTCGGCATAGATAAGAGCATCTTTCTTGTCGCCAGGGACAGAAATGACGCTTACCGGGCCTGGCATCTTCAGCATGTTATATGCGTAGTGAGAGGCCGCCATGAACTTGGCGAGTGCTGGACGGCCAAGTATCCCATTGTAGGGCAATGGGATATCGGCAACGTCGAATGTGACCTTCTCAGTCCAGAAGTTTAGCTCGCTGCCAAATGTTACCGGCAGCGTGACCTTCCCCTTTGGCTTGCTCCTTCCCGGGTTGATTCCTTGGAATGTGCCGGTCTCTTCGAGCTCGCTGTCAGGGATTTGGAGTTTCTGGAGTACAGCGGAGGAGATCAGGTTCAAGCCGGCCCCGCCGTCAACTAACATCTTAGTGACCTTGAGGTTGCGGATAGTTGGTGAAACCAACATCGGCAGGCACCCGACCGCCGTTGTGCGATCAGGGTGGTCCTCAATGTCAAAGATGATAGGCGTGCTGGACCATTTCAGAAGCTTGCGCGATTCGACAGGTGGTTCCGCTACATTGACTTCCCGCGCCCACTGCTTGAGTTGGCGGTGTGAAGTGTGCAGAGAAGCACCACCGTCAACGCACAAGACCTCTGTGGCTTTCTGAAACTCTTGCTCACTGGTCTCAACATCATCCATGTCTTCGTCGTCGTCATCTTCATCATTGTCGCGGCCGCGGGGAGGCCTGTCCACTTGCCGCTGCTTGGCCTTGCCGCTGCGTCCTCCCCGTCCGGCACGCTTCTTGCCGGATTATCCAGCACCCCCTTGGGCCCTCTCCTTGTCGCACCGCTCACACTCAGCTTTTTGCTGCTGGACAAGCTGCTCGACTTTCTTGCAGCTCCGGAGGTCATGGCCCTTGGTGCGGTGAATCTTGCAGTATTGGTTGTCGGAGCCGTCCTGCTTGTCGGCGGCCGCCACAGCCTGGCAGTTGGCGCATGCGGCAACTTCCTTGCCGGAGCTACTGACCTTGGCTCGCTTGGCGCCGCCGTCGCTGCCGGACTGCTCAACGACCAGCACCTCTTTGTTCTCCTTCTTCCTGTTGTTGCGCCGCCGGTTTTTCTTTGCCGGGGCGGCATCTTCGCTGTCAGATCCCCCTGCTCCAGTGCTTTCTCCGGGGAATTTCCTCCCTTCCTCAGCGCGTGCACACCTGTCGGCCAGGGCATATAGCTCGCTGACGTCCCGAATCTTGCAAATCGCCATCTCCTCCCGCATCCTGCGGTTACGCATGTTCTGATGGAACGCGCTGATTACCGCGGAAGGGTGGATATTTGGGATGTTGTGCTGTACACGGCTGAACCTCTGGATATACTTGCGTAGGGGCTCTCCTTCCTTCTGGACGAGCAGATGAAGATCGCTCTCTTGGCCATGGGGTTTGTGGCCGCCTGTGAAGGCGCTGACAAACTGATGGCATAGATCAGCCCAGGAGGATATGGAGTTGTCCGGCAGGTGCATGAGCCAGGACCTGACGTTGGGCTTAAGCACAAGCGGGAAGTAGTTGGCAAGGATCTTGTCGTCCCGTCCCCCAGCGGCCTGCACCGCGATGGTGTAGATGCTGAGGAACTCCGACGGATGCGACTTGCCGTCGTACTTCTCCGGCACGTCCGGCTTGAAATTTTTCGTACTGGGCCACTGGACTTGCCGCAGCTCACGAGTGAACGCAGGACAACCTACAGCGTGCGGCAAGTCGCCTGGTTCCCCTGGCACATGCATGTCAACAGAGGGCCCAGCGCGCTGGTCTGATTGACGTCGCGCTTCTCTTCGCCGCTCGATGCGAGTACGAGCGTCTTCTTGTTGTCGTTCTTGAAGAACTTGGCGCTGATCGCGACGAGCCCGCGGATCTGACGACGCGGTGGAGTCGCTGTCGAGGTGGACCCGGCGAGTCGGCGATCTTGGCCTTCGGAGTGGGGAATGCACAGTAGTTGCACCCCCACCAGTCTTGTCGTCTCTGGCTCGTGCCTGGCTGGCTTGCCGCGGCTGAGACGTGCTCGGCTGCCGTGGAGCGTCGCCGTTGGCGAAGCGGATGAGACTCTGGATAGTGGCCCTCCAGTCGTCGATCTTGTCCGCCGCTGGAGGGTAGTCTAGGAGAAGCTGATCTCGCGCCAAAGCTTCTGCTGCGGTGGCGGGTGGCAGTGGCGAACGGTGCGAGGAGCGGGATATGCTCGGACTTCTAACTACGTTAGAAGGAGCAGTATCTCGTCCAGGCGACCGTGTCTCGCTCGCGCCAGCAGGTTGGCGTGCATGGTGGTCCTGAGCGCTTCGAGATCCACCAGCTCGATCTTGATCTAGCGAACGCATGGCACCGTGAGTACCATGACGCTGCTGGTCCCGCGCTTCCTGAGATGGGCGCGGTGCATGCACGGACGCCGAGGTCTTGGAGTGCGCCCGGTCATTGTGGGAGCCGGCTACGCCGCCGATGGGCAGCGCAGCCTTGTCCTGGGACCTGGCAGCACCGTGAGTTCCCTCGTCGACGCGTGTTCTTCCGCCGGTGCCTGCCCCACCAACAGTTCGCTCCGGCGGTGGCTGGCTCGGCGCGGATGGAGCAGCTGCCTCCGAAACTTTCTTCTTCGGCGGCATGTTGATGAAGATGATGAAGATCTAGCTCGCAAGAACGCCGGATCTGGTTCACACAACTTCGACGACCCGTACCTGGCGCGCCAGAGATGCCGGGGTTGCTGATCCACTGGCTGGCAGGACCGAGCGTGAGTGTTCGAAGTGGCTAACCCCCCCCTCGTTGCACTCGGGCCTCCTTTTATATTCTCAAGGGGTTACCGACATAGCAACGGAGGTAAAGGGCAAAATGGAAAGGTGATGAGGTAGGTACAGCTACCTGCTGTAGTGTTATCATACCTAACCCTGGCGGCAGGGGACAAGGGCATTAATTGCCCGTCTGTGTCGCCTAAACAGTACCGAAAGGGACCGCTAGGGAGGCCACCGTTTGCCACGATGGTTATCTTGTCAGTGCCTGCTTGCCACCTCGCACCCCTAGTTGCACGGCCTCCTGCCACGTGTGCTTGGGAGGGTCCTAGAGCGACACGTTGGCAGGTGAGCTGGAGCGCGGGCACGAAGTGGGGGTTTCCCGCGGCAAGCTCCTTGCCGTGGTCGTCGTCTTGTCGTGTTCGGGAGCTTGTCGCTCACCGGGCCTTGCCGGAACGCGTGGTGCATCGTGGCAAGCTTTCTCGGTATGCCTTGAGTGGCCTTCCCGGCAAGCTCCTCTTGCCGGGGTCCTGTCTTCTTCCCGGCCAGCTTCTCTTGCCGGGGCCTTGGTTGGCCTTCCCGGCAAGCTCCTCTTGCCGGGGCCTTGGTTGGCCTTCCCGGCAAGCTCCTCTTGCCGGGGCCTTGGTTTGAGTACTTTGTTCTTGAATGGTCTTCAAAGTAACCGCGGAGGGTCTTGGCGGTCACCCGGCAAGCCTTGCCGCGGGATGCTGCGACTGCCCGTGCACGAGTTCGGGATACTAGGGTACCCCTACTCTAGTACACCGACACCGACAGTATATATGTGGCTAATTGTAAGAAGAATGTGTACCTCGGACATCGTCGATTTCTTCCGAGCAGGCATCCCGTAAGAAAGAAAGGCAAGCATTTCAAAGGTGAGGCGGATCACCGGACGAAGCCTCGCCACCGTACTGGTGCTGATGTACATGATATGGTCAAGGATTTGAAGGTGGTCTTTGGAAAGGGTCCTGGTGGACAACCTGTTCCGAATGACGCTGACGGACGCGCACCCATGTGGAAGAAGAAATCTATATTTTGGGACCTGCCCTATAGGAAAGACCTAGAGGTCCGCTCCGCAATCGACGTGATGCACGTGACGAAGAATCTTTGTGTGACCCTGCTTGGCTTCTTGGGCCTGTATGGGAAGACAAAAGATACACCTGAGGCACGGGAGGACCAGCAACTTATGCACAGAAAAGACGGCATACATCAGGGTCATGCAACCACGCTCTTACCAAAGAAGAGAAGGAAATCTTCTTTGAATGCTTGCTTAGTATTAAGCTACCATCTAGCTTCTCGTCGAATATAAAGGGAATAATAAACATGGCAGAGAAAAAGTTCCAAAACCTAAAGTCTCATGACTGCCATGTGATTATGACGCAACTGCTTCCGGTTGCATTGAGGGGGCTTCTACCGGAAAACGTTCGATCAGCCATTATGAAGCTATGTGCATTTCTCAATGCAATCTCTCAGAAGGTAATCGATCCAGAAATCATACCAAGATTAGAGAATGATTTGGTGCAATGTCTTGTCAGTTTCGAGTTGGTGTTCCCACCATCCTTCTTCAACATCATGACGCACGTCCTAGTTCACCTATGCGAAGAGATTAACGTTTTGGGTCCTGTATTTCTACACAATATGTTCTCCTTTGAGAGGTTCATGGGTGTCTTAAAGAAATATGTTCATAACCATGCTAGGCCAGAAGGAAGCATCTCCAAGGGCCATGAAAATGAGGAGGTCATTGAGTTTTGTATTGACTTTATTCCTGACCTTTAGCCGATTGGTGTTCCTGAATCGCGGCATAAGGGCAGACTGGATGGAAAAGGCACGCTAGGAGGGGAACACATAATATGTATGGACGGACATTCTCTCACTGAAGCACACTACACAGTTCTACAGAATTCCGCCTTGGTGGCTCCGAATATGGATGAACACAAGAATTTGCTACGCTCCAAACACCCGGAGCTGTCTGATGACTGGATTACACGTGAACAAACCAGGAGTTTTGCCAGCTGGTTGCAGACATGTACCATGCATGACATCTCTATTGAAGATCACCTGTACTTGCTGTCCCAGTTACCATCTTCGAATATAATGACTTTCAAAGGGTATGAGATAAATGGTAATACATTTTACACGATCGCCCAAGATAAGAAGAGCACGAACCAAAACAGTGGTGTCCACTTTGATGCAGAAACCATGACAGGAAAGGAAACATATTATGGTTATATACAGGACATACGGGAACTTGACTATCGACGTGGTTTGAAGGTCCCATTGTTTCGGTGCAAATGGGTCAATATGACACGAGGCGGGGTAACGGAAGACCCACAGTACGGAATGACAACAGTGGATCTCAAAAATCTTGCGTATGCAGACGAACCATTCGTCCTAGCCAATGATGTGGCACAGGTTTTCTATGTGAAGGACATGTCTACCAAGCCAAGAAAAGGAAAAGATAAGGAAGCGAATGCATCGTACGATGAGCCAAAGCGGCACATAGTTCTTTCTAGAAAGAGAAACATCGTGGGAGTGGATGACAAGATAGAGATGTCAGAAGATTATGAAAAGTTTGATGAAATTTCTCCATTCACAGTAAATATTGACCCGAGCATCCCTTTAAATGATGAAGATTTCCCATGGTTACGGCGCAAAGGGACACACACGAAGAAAAAGTTTCACACCCAAGGATCTGGGATGTGATCGGCTTCACTATCATCACTTTCTTCTGTGTTTCACACCCAGGAGGGAATCTCTATAATAGTTAGGGTAGTTATGTGTTTTGACATTTGAAACGCGAAGAAATTTTATGTGCAAACAATTTCTTTCATGCCTTTACTGATTTTTTTAAGCTAAATGACCCTGAAATTGAAAAGCATTTCAAATGAACTCAGAATAGGTTGAAAGTTGGCATGGTATCATAATTTCACCCACATAGCATGTGCAAAAAATCGAGAGGGTACCGCAAAAACTGGATGCACTTCGTGTACTAAATGGACAATCTCTTTCGAAGTATCAGGGTTTCGGACGAAAACTCATCCATTACAAAAGGCATTTCATTTTTTTAAATAACCTAAGCATTACCAAATTGAATATAATGATAAAACACACTAATATTAAACATAAGAAAAAAGAATCACTGAAAAATCTTTTCTCAAAGTTAAGTTATTCACAAACTAGTGATTCACACAAATTTCAAATAAATCAAAATTTAAACTATTCAAATTTGTAAACTACCGGTACTAACAGAAAGTTTGTAATTTTTTGTACCTAAAGCAAAAATATTCACAAAGAAACTCTAAATACAGCAAAAAAACAACTCAAACAAAAATAAATAAAGAAAAAAAAAATTAGAAAAAAAAGCCCACCTACTGCGCCACAGCGGCCTGCATACGACTAGAAACCCAACCTGTTGTTGGGCCAGGATGCAGGCCCGCAAAGGCCTAGTAGGCCCACAGGGCAGCACAGAACATTTAGGCCCAGTAGGCCTGCTTTGGAGAGGAGCTCGAGGGAGCTACCGCACTGGGGTTTATAAACTAGTGCGGACGCCCCTTGGCTAGCGAGGTGGGACTAAACATTTCGCACCGCACCTGTGCTAGTGCACCCCCTTTAGTGCCGGGTGGTAGCACCAACCGGTACTAAAGGGGGGCCTTTAGTACCGGTTGGAGCCACCACCCGGCACTAAAGGGGGTGCGGTTCCCGCCGCTTGGCCTGGCCAAAACAAGCCTTTAGTACCGGTTGGTGGCTCCAACCGGTACTAAAGGTCCATCCTATATAACTAAACATTTCAAAAATTTCAGTTTCTCCTCTGCTTCTTCTCCTCTGCCCCGTCGCCCGCCGCCCCCGTCTCCATAACCCTCGTCGCCGCCCCCGTCCCCGTCGTCGCCGCCCCGTCGTCCCCGTCGTCACTACTGCCCCATCCCGGCCCGTCCCGCGTCGTCCCCGTCCCCGTCATCGCCGCCCCGGCCCCGTTGTTGCCGCCTCGGCCCGTCCCCGTCGTCGCCGCCCCGTCCCTGTCCCCGTCGTCGCCATCCCCGTCGTCGCCATGCCCGTCGCCGTCCCCGTCGCCGCCCCCCGTCGCCTCTCGCCTCGCCGGTGAGCGCACACACACACACACACATAGCATTGTAACGGATGAGCTTTCGTCCGAAACCATGATACTTCGAAAGAGATTGTCCATTTTGTACACGAAGTGCATCCAGTTTTTGCGGTAGCCCTCTCTACTTTTTTGCACATGCTATGTGGGTGAAATTATGATACCATGCCAACTTTCAACATGTTCTGAGTTCATTTGAAATGCTTTTCAATTTCAGGGTCATTTAGCTGAAAAAATCAGTAAATGCATGAAAGAATTTGTTTTCACATAAAATTTCTTCGTGTTTCAAATGCCAAAACACATAACTACCCTAACTATTAAAGAGGTTCCCTCCTGGCTGTGAAACACAGAAGAAAGTGATGATAGTGATGCCGATCACATCCCAGATCTCTGGGTGTGAAACTTTTTCTTCGCGTGTGTCCCTTTGCGCCGTAGCCATGGAAAATCTTCATCATTTAACAGGATGCTCGGGTCAATATTCACTGTTAATGGAGCAATTTGATCAACCTTTTCATAATCTTCTGACATGTCTGTCTTGTCATCCACTCCCACGATGTTTCTCTTCCCAAAAAGAACTATCTGGCGCTTTGGCTCATCGTATGATGCATTCGCTTCCTTATCTTTTCTTTTTCTCGGCTTGGTAGACATATCCTTCACATAGAAAACCTGTGCCACATCATTTGCTAGGACGAATGGTTCATCTGCATATGCAAGATTGTCGAGATCCACTGTTGTCATTCCATACCGCAGGTCTTCCGTTACCCTACCTCGTGTCATATTGACCCATTTGCACCGAAACAAAGGGACCTTCAAACCACGTCCATAGTCAAGTTCCCATATCTCCTCTATGTAACCACAATATGTTTCCTTTCCTGTCTTGGTTGTTCAATCAAAGTGGACACCACTGTTTTGGTTGGTGCTCTTCTTATCTTGGGCGATCGTGTAAAATGTATTACCATTTATCTCGTACCCTTTGAAAGTCATTATATTCGAAGATGGTAACTGTGACAGTGAGTACAGGTCATCTTCAATAGAGGCGTCATGCATGGTACGTGTCTCCAACCAGCCGGCGAAACTACTCATTTGTTCACGTGTAATCCAGTCATCAGACCGCTCCGGGTGCTTGGAGCGTAGAAAATTCTTGTGTTCGTCCATATACGGAGCCACCAAGGTGGAATTCTGTAGAACTGTGTAGTGCGCTTCGGTGAGAGAATGTCCGTCCATATATATATATTTTTTGATTCCCTCCTAGCAAGCCTTTTCCATCCAGTCTGCCCTTATGCCACGATTCAGGAAC
This sequence comes from Triticum urartu, assembly GCF_056163025.1. Classification (NCBI taxonomy): domain Eukaryota; kingdom Viridiplantae; phylum Streptophyta; class Magnoliopsida; order Poales; family Poaceae; genus Triticum; species Triticum urartu. Next base: position 524,437,728 of record NC_141877.1, read on the forward strand.
ACCAATCGGCTTAAGCTCAAGAATAAACTCAATACAAAACTCAATGACCTTGTCATTTTTCATGGCCCTTGGAGATGCTTCCTTCTGTCCTAGCACGGTTATGCACATATTTCTTTAAGACTCCCATGACCCTCTCAAAGGGGAACATATTGTGTAGAAATATAGGACCCAAAACGTTAATCTCTTCGCATAGGTGAACTAGGACGTGGTTCATGATGTTGAAGAAGGATGGTGGGAACACCAACTCGAAACTGACAAGACATTGCACCAAATCATTCTCTAACCTTGGTATAATTTCTGGATCGATTACCTTCTGAGAGATTGCATTGAGGAATGCACATAGCTTCACAATGGCTAATCGAACTTTATCCGGTAGAAGCCCCCTGAATGCAACCGGAAGCAGTTGCATCATAATCACGTGGCAGTCATGAGACTTTAGGTTCTGGAACTTTTTCTCTACCATGTTTATTATTCCCTTTATATTCGACAAGAAGCCAGACGGTACCTTAATACTATGCAGGCATTCAAAGAAGAATTCCTTCTCTTCTTTGGTAAGAGCGTAGCTGGCATGACCCTGATGTATGCCGTCTTTTCCATGCATACGTTGTTGGTCCTCCTGTGCCTCAGGTGTATCTTTTGTCTTCCCATACACGCCCAAGAAGCCAAGCAGGGTCACGCAAAGATTCTTCGTCACGTGCATCACGTCGATTGCAGAGCGCACCTCTAGGTCTTTCCAATAGGGCAGGTCCCAAAATATAGATTCGTTCTTCCACATGGGTGTGCGTTCGTCAGCGTCATTCGGAACAGGTTGTCCGCCAGGACCCTTTCCAAAGACCACCTTCAAATCCTTGACCATATCATGTACATCAGCACCAGTACGGTGGCGAGGCTTCGTCCGGTGATCCGCCTCGCCTTTGAAATGCTTGCCTTTCTTTCTTACGGGATGCCTGCTTGGAAGAAATTGACGATGTCCTAGGTACACATTCTTCCTACAATTATCCAAATATATATTGTCGGTATCATCCAAACAGTGCGTGCATGCGCGGTATCCCTTGTTTGTCTGTCCTGTAAGGTTACTGAGAGCAGGCCAATCATTGATGGTCACGAACAGCAAGGCCTTTAGGTCAAATTCTTCCCCCATGTGCTCATCCCACGCACGTACACCTGTTCCATTCCACGGCTGTAAGAGTTCTTGAACTAATGGCCTTAGGTACACATGAATGTCATTACCGGGTTGCTTAGGGCCTTGGATGAGCTCTGGCATCATAATGAACTTCCGCTTCAAGCACAACCAAGGAGGAAGGTTATACAAATATAGAGTCACAGGACAGGTGCTATGGTTGCTGGTCTGCTCCCCAAAAGGATTAATGCCATCTACGCTTAGACCAAACCATACGTTCCTTGCGTCATCTGCAAACCCCTTTTCGTACTTTCTCTCAATTTTTCTCCACTGCGACCCGTCAGCGGGTACTCTCAACTTTCCGTCTTTCTTACGGTCTTCTATGTGCCATCGCATCGCCTTGGCATGCTCATTGTTTCGGAACAAACGTTTCAACCGTGGTGTTATAGGAGCATACCACATCACCTTGGCAGGAATCTTCTTCCAGGGGCGCTCGCCCTCGACATCACCAGGGAAAGAGTCCAAATCCTAGTACTCACCGCGGTAGAGGATGCAGTTATTAGGGCATGCATGTATCTTCTGCACCTCTAACCCTAGAGGGCAACCGGCCTTCTTTGCTTCGTACGTACTCTCGGGCAATTCGTTGTCCTTTGGAAGCATATTCTTTATCATTACCATCAACTTTCCAAATCCCTTGTCAGATACATAATTCTCTGCCTTCCATTGCAGCAATTCCAGTGTGGTTCCCAACCATTTCTTGTCAGCTTCGCAATTCGGGTACAACAATTTCTTGTGATCCTCTAACATGCGTTGCAACTTCTCCTTCTCCAAATCACTTGTGCAGTTTCTCTTTGCATCGGCAATGGCCCGCCTAGATCATCAGCGGGCTCATCTGATGCCTCTTCTTCAGCTTCTTCCCGCATTGCCGGCTCAGCTTCTTCCCCCATTGTTGTATCATCGTATTCGGGGAACCCATCAGGGCCAGGATAGCTGTCGTCGTCCTCTTCTTCTTCATTGTCTTCCATCATAACCCCTCTTTCTCCGTGCTTGGACCAAACATTATAGTGGGGCATGAAACCGGACTCAAATAGGTGGACGTGAATGGTTCTTGACTTAGAGTAATTGTTATCATTCTTACAACCAACACATGGACAAGGCAAAGAACCATCCGCTCGCTTGTTTGCCTCAGCCGCAAGCAGAAAATTTTGCACGCCATTAATGAACTCGGGAGAGCATCGGTCATCGTACATCCATTGTCGGCTCATCTTCCTTACACAACACCGAAAAGACCAAATTAATACAAGTTCATACATAAAGTTCATACAACACTTAAATGCAAGAAGCAAATAACTCTCTAGCTAAAGAATTTAAATGCAACAACAAATGCGAACAAGATCGCAACTAAGGTAACAATTGATCCAACATCATAATGATACCAAGCCCCACTATGAACGGCATATTTTCTAACCTTTCTAATCTTCAAGCGCATTTTCTCCATCTTAATCTTGTGATCATCAACGACATCGGCAACATGCAACTCCAATTCCATCTTCTCCCCCTCAATTCTTTTCAATTTTTCTTTCAAATCCTCATTTTCTCTTTCAACTAAATTTAACATCTCGACAATAGGGTCGGTTGGAATTTCCGGTTCACATACCTCCTACATACAAATATCTATGTCAGCTTGATGGGCATAATTTGTCAAAAACACGAAATGCAACAAATAGTTTTAAAAGAGAATATACCACATCCGAATCATAACCTGGACGAAGGCCGACGGAGATGGATATCAAAACCATGGCACTATGTATAACAAACAACGTACGGGTAAGATAACTATACGTGTAACTATATATCCAAATCACACAAACATCAATTTTTTATATAAAACATTCATGAACAAGAGGCTCACCACAAGGTGGTGCCGGCAACGGGACGGTGCGGGCGATCGACGGTGGTTACGACGGAGATTTAGAAGGCACTAAGTAAACCACACCTACATATGCAAACTAAGTTTTAATTTTGACCTCAAATTGCATATAAATCAAATACTAGCACATATATATAACTTCTCCCAAATTACTAAACTCACAAATCAATCACTATATAAAGCATTGCAAGAGCTAATCTAGCAATGAGAGATGAAAGGACAAAGTTGCTATCCTTTGTGATCATTTGAATGGATGGGGGCCTTCAAATCTTGACAAATTTTGAGCAAAATGTGTGATGAGCCTGAGAGGAAGAGGGGAAGAACAGAGCGAGCTCGGGTGGACAAAGGGTGTATGTAGGACAACCTTTAGTACCGGTTCGTGATACGACCCGGTATTAAAGGTGCTGAAGGGGCTCCGGACTAACAACATCCTGCCACCACTCACTTTAGCACCGGTTCATGGCACGAACTGGTGCTAAAGGTTCGCCACGGACCGGTACTAATGAGAGCGGCCGGCTAGCCGTTGGAACCGGCACTAATGCACACATTAGTGCCGGCTTCACATTTGACCCATTTTTACTAGTGTGGGCACATGTGCATGGTGTAAGAAGCAGCCTGTACCAACGATTTTTAGCACAAGTTGCTAGATCATGAAGCACCCTGTCCGGATGATGATCAGGATGAGCGGATAAGTTGATTATTATTTTTGGACGAAAAGACGGCCCTAAAGCTATACTTTGTTTGAGCAATAAGCAGGTGAGACACGAGAGAAATCTCAAAAGAAAGAGGAAAACAAAAATAATTAACCGGAGCTGGTTTCTGGCGAATACAACCAGCAAGCAAATAAGTGTACTTCAAGGCGGCTAGAAGCAACTAGCGATTTTGTTTAGTGACTTGGAAGTTTGCTGTTTCCTCTTGTGCTTTTGCATGCCCCCTCTACCCACACCTCTCCTCCACAATGTTCCAAGGTCTAAGCTGATGAGGCAGTTTCTTTACATACTGCCTTCAATTTTTCTAGATAGTCCGTGCATGGTTCCACCGCCAATATATTGTTGCTGCAATATAATACAAGTACTATTGATGCATGATAGGCATGCAAGTGTGTAGTGTGTGGGCTTGATTTATGTGAAAAGTTGTAATTTCATGTGATTCTACTTTTTTTCACCGGAAACTGTGATTCTACTTGCACGTACGGTGGATATTGGATCACGAAAAAGATGAAAATGGGTACAGTCGTACACTCGCCGCTTCATCGATTAAAACAGAGGAGAGCCCTCCGGCCACGCCCAGCACTCCTCGATCGTGCCGCCTTCTTCCATGCTTCTACTGACAACTGTGCCCAGAAAGTCAAAGGGACAATACTTTCCTATTTTGAGTTGTCACCACAAAAAGCAATTATTATATGTAAATGAATTCCTGCTAGTTTCAGACCCAATTTGGAGAGGAGTGCGGAGCCCCTGCGAGTTTCAGCCAAATATTGGAATCGGCGCCACCCTGGAATCCTGGATAACTATTGAAGCGAATGAATTCCTGCCATAAAAAGCTGGAGCCACCAACCCGCAGCGACTATAAGTACCCTCCTAGGACAGAGTCCCAGACCATCAAACAAAGAGACGCAATGTCGCAATACGCTAGTAAGACTAAAACCCTAGAGAATAGTGAGCCCGAGTCGGAGCCAGAGCCAGTGCCGGCACCGGCGGCAGTTCAGGCCTCCACTGATTGGAAGGAGTACGAGGAGCACCAGGTTGACGGCATTCAGCGGATGGTAAAGCGCTACCGCATGATCAAGGAGCTCTACGCGGCGACGGAGAAGGTTGTCCCGGCGAGAAGCAGAAGCAGAAGAAGAAATAGATGAGTGATAGGGCGACATACGAGAGGCTAGATGGAGGGCCCTTCTCTTGTAATTCACGTAGTTGCTAGAGGGGAAGAGATTGCTCTCGCCGGGGATGGGTCGCCAATCGATATCTGGCTTGGTTGCAAACGCTGAATCTCTGCCATAAGAAGAAATTATAGTTGATTGAACTGCTTTTATATCGTAGTAATGTGTTGCTTCACTAGTAGAAAAAGGGCCTTCAGTCCCGGTTCTGGAACCGGGACTAAAGGGTCGGTACTAATGCCTATCCCTTTAGTCCCGGTTCAATCCAGAACCGGGACTAAAGGGCGCGGCCACGTGGAGCTCCACCTTTAGTCCCGGTTGGTAACACCAACCGGGACTAAAGGAAATTTTATGAATTTTGTTTGAAATTTTTTTTTGATTTTTTTTTCAAATTTCTAAATTTTTTTAACCTCTAGTCTGTAATCACCACCCCTCATCACTTCTCAATTTATCCTCTAATCACCCCTCATCATTCCAAATCATCTAACTTCCCGAACGGTCACCCATCCTCCCACTCCCCCAGCCTGAGCACGCTTAACTTCCGGGTTCTATTCTCCCTCGCTCCAAGTCTGCACTTGTTGTTTTCCTGACAATACTAAGATGTCAATCCTATTAACCTTCAGGAATTTTGCTTGAGCATGAAGTGACACATTTCATAGTTTTATTTTGAAACTATTGTTTTAAAAAACAATAATTATTTAGTAACACTAATATTTCTTGAATAATTAGTTTGACCATTGTTTGACCACAGTTTGACCATATTTGAACAAAATTGAAATAACAAAAATAATTATTTAGTAACACTAATATTCTAGAATAATTAGTTTGACCATTGTTTGACCATAATTTGCCCACTGTTTGAATTTTTTTCAATTTTTTTCACTCTAGATCTTAAAAGCCCCGTAACTTTTTTTCTATTATGTTTTTGAGGATTTTGAAAATGTTTAACGGATGTAACTTTTCGAGTAGATGATTTTTCATATAAAAAACTTTTTCATCCGAGTTAGTATGCAAAAGTTATGCCCATTTTTACAAATTTCAGAGAGATTTTGCAAATAAAGTCAAAATTCACATTTGCAAATTTTCCCAACAACTAGACCACATATCACAAGGGAAACTTATTTTCTTTTATTTTTTTGACATTTCCATCATTTTCTTTTATTTTTCTAAAACTAAAAAGGCGATCCACGAGGGGGTAGAGTTTGAAAATGGGACCTTTAGTACCGGTTCGTGGCACGAACCGGGACTAAAGGTCTCAACCCCATTAGTCCCGGTTCGTGCCTCAAACCGGGACTAAAGGTCTAATCTTTAGTCCCGCTTTGAGGCACGAACCGGGACCAATGGTTGTGGGACCGGAGCGAGGCCCATTGGTCCCAGTTCATCCCACCAACCGGAACCAAAAGGTCCAGATGAACCGGGACCAATGGCCCACGTGGCCCGGCCGGCCCCCTGGGCTCACAAACCGGGACCAATGCCCCCATTGGTCCCGGTTCTGGACTGAACCGGGACTAATGGGCTGACCCGGCCTGGACCAAAGCCCTGTTTTCTACTAGTGCTTCCTGGCTTGGAGGGCTGGATCTCATTCGGTCATCCTTTGCTGATGGTCTCCTCAGATTGACGTGAGAGCAGCTTTTAGGCCTGATCTGGTAGTCAATTTCGGGCATTTTGTGTGGGGGCGATGAACCTTGCATGCGTCACTACAGCCAAGATGAGGAGCTACGCTGGATAAGAAAAATAAAAAAAATGATAGGGGAAGAAGGAATCTTCTAGAAGCTTCATTGACACATCCCAGCGGTGGAACAAATAACAAAGCTGTCAGTCGTATATACCGTGGATAATTTACCATAATTCTTCAGGTGGAAGAACATATCAGATCGGTTACGTTCGGCGCCGACCATGCATGCAGGGACACAGGGACGCCTGCCCGGGGCCTGCCTCTCAAGCTTCAGATCATCATCAAAGCCATACAAGTAGAGTACAAACCAGAGAACTGAAAAGAGAGAAAACGGTATGGTGCCGGTTGCCATACCCATAAACTAGAGAACTGAATATGTTCATGGTGGTTCAGAAGAACTGACGAGGATTTCTTAAATCATTTTCATATAGATGACAGTTTTAATTTCTTGCACCCGTGGAACACCGAGATGGTGGTTTTTGGGTGGAATTACTCTACTCACAATGCAATCCTAATGTTACTTGCTGTAACTTCTACATTTCCTTATTTCGCAAAAAAAACTTCTACATTTCCTTAGTTTGTGTTTTATGCTGATCCTGAATTATTCCTTATCACCTTAGAAATATGAAAATATGGAGTCAAATTGAAGCTTTTGTGTCTTCCTTTCCTTGGATGACGGTTTTCCCATGGGTGAATTAAATGATATTGTTTTCTTGCGGGAAAATTTGATTTTTATTGCTTAACCTTTAGGATTACAATCATGTTGATGTAGCAAACCAATCTCATTTGGTCCAAACTGCCTACGCATGTGATGATGCCCTATCTGAGCTAAACGATATGCAACGTTATTATAGGCATGGCGCACATGACCAATAAAAATGTCTACCCCGTGCGAGTAGACTGTTGATTTCGCCAGTGATGGACGACGTCGGAGATTGATCAATCTCCAGCTGCTTGATCATGTTGGCTGCCACTTGGGAATCTATTTCGACAATGAATGGCTTCGTGCTCCACTCATAGGTCAGCGAAATTCCTTCCATACATGCAGCCTTTGTCAAGCTAGTAAGCATCAAATGAATAATTTAATCACGGTGTGAAATTATTTGGCTTAAGAGACATGGCATATAACGGCCCTTCTTACACTTGGTGTAAAATGCATTTTTATTATCTGGTACCAAGGCATGAGTGCAAAATTTAGGGGGCGTTGGGAAATCGTTTTGGACAATCTCAAATTGCTCCCATGCAAAACACTCCATATTAGAGCTTTAATTTTGCAGTCTGCTTCAAAATATGGCCAATCCAAAAAGCCTTTACCACAACTACCTGATTTAATCCAAGATGAATTGAGGCAATTTGGTCTTCTTCCTTTCATTAGTGAAATAATACTCCCATGATACAGGTATGTGAGGACTATTTGATATTATCTGGTACCAAGGCATCAGTGCAAAATTTGGGTGGTTTTGGGAAATCATTTTGGACAATCTCAAATTGCTCCCATGCAAAAAAATTAAATTGGCAGTTCTTACGAAGCGTTTTCTCATGGAAGTGCTTTACAAGATAGTGACTGAGAGTGCTGAGAAATTAGGCTCTACATAGTCAAATACAAAAATTTGGAATTGGGACCTACTTACCCGGGTGCGGATGCAGGGAGTAGTCATGAATCATAGCTTATTGAACAGTATGAAAAAACTAGACCGACTTACAAAATTTATATGCAAGAATAGAAAGCCATCGGGGTTCGCATGGGGATAGAGATACTATTTTCATTTCATAACATAGTGCTGAAAATACAAAATGCTTATGATATTGCATCTTGCTTCATTCAATACTTCTACATGAAACCCTATTCATTGTGGCGCCATGCCTAATTCAATAAATATTGTCGGTTGTGCATCACCTTACTTTTGTAATCCAAACAAAGATGAAATCTCCCAGCGTCGGGAGTTGAACAAATATTTTGATGGTTTAAATGTAGTGGCTTGGCGTTCGGATGATGTAAACTGTACTGTTCAATAGTTCTATCAGGTAGGTTAGCTACCTTCTCAGATCAATGAAATTTTCATCATGATAATCACAAAAAAGGTCAATTCTACTGTTCCCCATAACTTTCAGTTAATCAACTTGCAATGCAACTTGTAGAATCATCACCCGGTGCTTTGCTAACACGGTCCATGAGCAATTATCCGAATAAATCATGAAAATCATAAAGCTTCTATCCAAGTGGTCGTAGAATTTCTAATAATATTATTCTTTTCCAGGAAATCACTCCTTCCAACAAACATCCCGGAAGCATAACGCTTTTTTGTTGAAAGTAGACTTGAACAAATCTTTTGATAAAATTGAATGGGGATTTTCCTATAGCCTTGGTATGTAAAGGGTTGCATGGTCATTTCATAAAATTGATCTATGAGTGCATTTTCTTTTCTTAATTTCCTCTCAACATTTGTGGTGTTCGGGAATGCAGTATTTCAAAAAAATTCCTACGATCACGTAAGATCTATCTAGGAGATGCATAGCAACGTGTGGGGAGAGTGTGTCCGCGTACCGAAAGCGGAAGCGTTTAGTAATGCGGTTGATGTAGTCGAACGTCTTCACGATCCAACCGATCCAAGTACCAGACATATGGCACCTCCGCGATCAGCACACATTCAGCTCCATGACTTCCTTCGAACTTCTGATCCAGTTGAGGCCGAGGGAGAGTTCTGTCAGCAAAACGGCGTGGTCACAGTGATGATGAAGTTTACCGACGCAGGGCTTCGCCTAAGCACTACGACGATATGACTGAGGTGTGTTACTATGGAGGGGGGCACCACACATGGCTAAGAGAAACTTTGGTGTGCCTTTGGGGTTCCCCCTCCCACATATATAAAGGGGGGGAGGAGAGGTGGCCCGCCCTAGAGGGGGACGCGCCATGGGGGGAGTCCTACTTGGACTCCCGGTCCAAGTAGGATTCGTCCCGCCCCCTCCCCTTGTCCAATTTGGACTGGGCAGGGGGGGCGCCACCTCTAGCCGGCCCTCTCTCTTCTCCTCTAAGTCCCATGATGGCCCATTAACTTCCAGGGGGGGGGTTCCGGTAACCCCTAGTACTTTGAAACTTATCCGAAATGCCCCGAACCAATTCGGTGTCCGAATGTAACCTTTCAACATGTGAATCTTTATGTATCGACCGTTTTGAGACTCCTCGTCATGTCCATGATCTCATCTAGGACTCCAAACAAACTTCGGTTCATCAAAACACAAAACTCATAATACAAATCGTCATCGACGTTACGCGTGTGGACCTTACGGGTTCGAGAATTATGTAGACATGACCGAGGCACATCTTCGGTCAAAAACCAATAGCGGAACCTGGATGCTCATATTGGCTCCTACATATACTACGAAGATCTTTTATCGGTGAAGCCGCATAATAACATACATTGTTCCCTTTGTCATCGATATGTTACTTACCTGAGATTCGATCGTCGGTATCATCATACCTAGTTCAATCTCATCACCGGCAAGTCTCTTTACTCGTTCCATAATGCCTCATCCCGTAACTAACTCATTAGTCGCATTGCTTGCAAGGCTTATAGTGATGTGCATTACCGAGAGGGCCCAGAGATACCTCTCCGAAACACAGAGTGACAAATCCTAGTCTCGATCTATGCCAACTCAACAAACACCATCGAAGACACCTGTAGAGCATCTTTATAATCACCTAGTTACGTTGTGACGTTTGACAGAACACAAGGTGTCCTCCGGTATTCGGGAGTTCCATAATCTCATAGTCTGAGGAACATGTATAAGTCATGTAGACAGCAATAGCAGAAAAACTAAACGATCATTATGCTAAGCTAATGGACAGGTCTTGTCCATCACATCATTCTCTAATGATGTGATCCCGTTCATCAAATGACAACACATGTCTATGGCTAGTGTGACACCCCCGATTCAATCGTACACTAGTCATACCCACAAACATGATGAGGGACTCACGGGAAGATATCACAACACAACTCTACAAATAAAAATAAGTCATACAAGCATCATATTACAAGCCAGGGGCCTCGAGGGCTCGAATACAAGAGCTCGATCATAGAAGAGTCAGCGGAAGCAACAATATCTGAGTACAGACATAAGTTAAACAAGTTTGCCTTAAGAAGGCTAGCACAAACTGGGATACAAATCGAAAGAGGCGCAGGCCTCCTGCCTGGGATCCTCCTAAACTACTCCTGGTCGTCGTCAGCGGGCTGCACATAGTAGTAGGCACCTCCAGTGTAGTAGGAGTCGTCGTCAACGATGACATCTGGCTCGTGGACTCCATCGTCTGGTTACAGCAATCGGGTATAGGAAAGGGGGAAACGGGGGAGCAAAGAAACCATGCGTACTCATCCAAAGTAATCACAAGCAAGGAACTACACTACCTATGTATGCATTGCTATCAATTGGAAAAGGGGGGTAACATATGTGGACTGAACTGCAGAATTCCAAAATAAGAGGGGGATAGCTAGTCCTTTCGAAGACTACGCTGCTGGTAACCTAAATCTAGGAGCAGAAGAAGAGAATAGATGGTAAGTTCACCAAGTATCATCGCATAGAATAATCCTACCCGGCGATCCTCTCCTCGTCGCCCTGTCAGAGAGCGACCACCGGGTTGTATCTAGCACTTGGAAGGGTGAATTTTATTAAGTATCCGGTTCTAGTTGTCATAAGGTCAAGGTACAACTCCAAGTCGTCCTGTTACCGAAGATCACAGCTATTCGAATAGATTAACTTCCCTGCAGGGGTGCACCACATTTCCCAACACGCTCGATCCCCTTTGTCCGGATACACTTTTCTAGGTCATGCCCGGCCTCAGAAGATCAACACGTCGCAGCCCTACCTAGGCACAGCAGAGAGGTCAGCACGCCTGTCTAAATCCTATGTTGCAGGGGTCTGGGCCCATCGCCCTTTGCACACCTGCACGTTACGAACGTGGCCGGTGAGCAGACCTAGCAACCTCCATTACAAAGGAAGTTGCGTTACGCGGTCCAACCCGGCGCGCGCCGCTCAGTGTTGACGTCACGAAGGCTTCGGCTGATACCATGATGTCGAGTGCCCATAACTGTTCCCGCGTACTTGGTTAGTGCGTATAGGCCAGTGGCCAGATTCAGATCAAATACCAAGATCTCGTTAAGCGTGTTATCTTCAAGTAACCGTGGACGCCGACCAAGGCCAGGCCCACCTTTCTCCTAGGTGGTGTCAACCTGCCCTGTCATTCAGCCACAGTGTAACAGTCGAGGGCCTTCGGGAACTCAGGCCCACCTCTACCGGGATGGAGCCACCTGCCCCTTCAGCCCCAACATCGGAATCACTCGCAGGTACTCAACGAGCCGACCCGACTTTAGTCATCACCTGTATAGTATGTATATATGTATAAGTAATATACCCATGATCACCTCCCAAGTGATCACGGCCTGATAGTATAGCATGGCAGACGAACAAGAATTTAGGGCCACTGATGATAAACTAGCATCCTATACTAAGCATTAGGATTGCAGGTAAAGGTAACAAGAGTAGTAGTAAGGACAGGCTATGCATCAGGAATGGAAGCAGTAACATGCTACACTACTCTAATGCAAGAAGTAGAGAGAAGAGTAGGCGATACCTGGTGATCAAAGGTGGGACTTGCTTGGTTGCTCTAGCAAGAGAGAGGGGTCGTCAACACCATAGTCGTACTGGGTAGCAGCGGCGTCGGTCTCGTAGTCTATCGGAGAGAAGAGGGGGAAGAAACAACAAATATTAAGCAAACATATGCATAGCGATGCATGACATGACAAGTATCGGTGCTAGGGGTGCCCTAACGCGGTATGAGGTGGTATCGGTGAAGGTGGGGAATCATCCGGGAAAATATCCCCGGTGTTTCGCGTTTTCGGACAGATGAACCGGAGGGGGAAAGTTGCGTGTTCGGATAGACGAACGGGCTCCATATCCGGATTCGTCTCATTGTTTTGAGCAACTTTCATGTACAAAGTTTTTCCATCCGAGCTACGGTTTATTTAATACTAATTTTAAAAGGTTTTAAATCATTTTTAGGATTTATTTAATTATTTAAATCAACATTATCCAGAATAGTCTTTGCTGACATCATCATGACGTCAGCATGACGTCAGCAGTTGACCTGGTGAACCTGACAGGTGGGTCCCACCTATCAGTGACCCATTTTAATTAAAGACATTAATTAACCTAATCAAGATTAATTAAGGGGGTGGGCCTATTGTCATTGAGTGATTAATTTACTAACGATGGTTAGTTTAATTAGTTATTAGATTAATCTAATTATGATTAATTAGTTTAATTAATTATTTAGTTTAATTAATCAAAATTAATTAAGTTAATTAATTAATTAGTTAATATTTTTATTTGTTTTTTATTTTTAATTTTTTTTAAATCGTTTTCGTTCTCTGGGCATGGGGCCCATATGGCAGCAGCACAAGGGCCTAGCGGGGCGGTTGTTATCGGGTGCGGGCGCGTGTGCAGGGGCGCCCGAAGCGGACGCGAGTGACGGCGTGTGCCGCAGGGGCCGAGTGGGCGAGGCCAGGGAGGACGGCCAAGGGCGCGGTCGGTGGTCACAACCGGCCGGGAACGCACGACCGGGCGAAGGAGGCGGGGCGACGCCGCTGGCGGACACGATCGGCCAGACGGGGTGGCTAGGTAGCAGGGCGGTAGCGGGGCGCGCGACGAGTGGTCAGGGCGCGACCGACGGGGAGAGAGGCGCGGTGAACGTGCAATGGGCGCAGCTGAAGCGCACGGGGCGGCGCGGTGCAGCCGCGGTGGCAGCGCAGGCGGGTGGCGGCGCGGGCAAGCAGGGAGGAAGAGACGCGCCTGGGTGCGTCGCCGGGAGGCGCGGGGCACGCGGTCGAGTGCGGCGACCACGATGCAGGGGCGCTGCAAGCGCGGGTGTAGGACGCGCACGGGCGCGGCGAGGCGTGCGCGAGCTCGGGCGCGGGTCAGCGGCAGCGGGCGCGGTGAGCAGGGACAAGGGAGAGAGGAGGAGGCGCGCGGGGCGTGCTCACGGGGGGTGTAGGGATGAGGAGGCAGTCCGGCGAGGTCCACAGGGGCGGCTCAGGTGGAGGAGGCGCGCGGGGTGTTCTCATGTGGCAGCGGTGCGCAAGGAGGGTAACGGGGACGACGACGCCGGAGAGGAAGACCGGCGGGGATGAGGAGGCAGTCCGGCGAGGTCCACAGGGGGCGGCGGGCGCGATCAATCCGGGTGGCGGGGTCGTTCCCCCGATCTGGATCAGGGAGGAGGAGGTGAAACGTGGGGGAGGGGGAGGCGGTTTGGTGGACGGTGGGTTAGGGTTTCGGGGGGAGCGGGGGTTTAAGGCGGGTTGGGGTGGGCCTCCTGGTGGCCTCGTTGGCTAGTTGGGCCGTTCGACCCAGGGAGAGGGGGAGAGGGCTTTGCTCTCTTTTTGTGTTCTTTTCTGTCTTTTCCTTTTATTTATTTTGTTCCTTTACTATTTTAACTCATTTTAAATATTTAGGTCTTTTATAAAAGCATGGATCCCACACCATAAATTCCTAGGCATTTATATGCACACACCGAACATTTTTGTTTTAAATTTCAAAAACTTTTATTATTTAACTTTATTTTAAATTTGAATTTGAATCGGTTTTGAAGTAACCCGAGATTAACTATAGTGACAGAGGTGACGTGGCATCGTTAACGTGGGTTTACTATAGCATGATTATCCGGGCATTACAGCTAGGAAACTTAACCATCTTTGATTAATGAGCTAGTCAAGTAGAGGCATAGCAGGGACACTCTATTTGTCTATGTATTCACACATGTACAAGGTCTCCGGTTAATATACAATACTAGCATGAATAATAAACATTTATCATGATATAAGGAAATATAAATAACAACTTTATTATTACCTCTAGGGAATATTTCCTCCAGTCTCCCACTTGCACTAGAGTCAATAATCTAGATTACATAGTAATGATTCTAACACCCATGGATTCTTGGTGCTGATCATGTTTTTCTCGTGAAAGAGGCTTCGTCGATGGGTCTGCAATATTCAGATCCGTATGTATCTTACAAATCTCGATGTCTCCCTCCTTGACTTGATCACGGATGGAATTGAAGTGTCTCTTGATGTGCTTGGTTCTTTTGTGAAATTTAGATTCCTTTGCCAAGGCAATTGCACCAGTATTGTCACAAAAGATTTTCATTAGACCCGATGCACTAGGTATTACACCTAAATCGGATATGAACTCCTTCATCGAGACTCCTTCATTTGTTGCTTTCGAAGCAGCCATGTACTCTGCTTCACACTTAGATCCCGCCACGACGCTCTGCTTGGAACTGCACCAACTGATAGTTCCACCATTGAATATAAATACGTATCCGGTTTGCGACTTAGAGTCATCCGGATCAGTGTCAAAGCTTGCCATTTACGACGAGATATTTGTCACCTTCATAAACGAGAAACATATCCTTAGACCTTTTCAGGTATTTCAGGATGTTCTTCACAGCGGTCCAGTAATCCAATCCTGGGTTACTTTGGTACCTACCTGCTAAAATAATAGCAAGGCACACATCAGGTCTGGTACACAACATTGCATACATGATAGAACCTATGGCTGAGGCATAGGGAATGACTTTCATTTTCTCTCTATCTTCTTCAGTGGTCGGGCATTGAGTCTAACTGAACTTCACACCTTGTAACACAGGCAAGAACCCTTTCTTTGGCTGATCCATTTTGAACTTCTTCAAAACTTTATCAAGGTATGTGCATTGTGAAAGTCCAATCAAACATCTTGATCTATCTCTATAGATCTTCATGCCTAATAAATAAGCAGCTTCGACGAGGTCTTTCATTGAGAAATTCTTATTCAAGTATCGTTTTATGCCATTCAAAAATTTAGTATCATTTCCGATCAACAATATTTCATCTACAGAGCTCCCACTCACTTTCTAGTAAATACAAGCTTCTCCAAAAGTCTGTATAAAACCATATGCTTTGATCACACTATCAAAGCGTATATTCCAACTCCGAGAGGCTTGCACCAGTTCATAAATGGATCGCTAGAGTTTGCACATTTTGTTAGCACCTTTTGGATCGACAAAACCTTTCGGTTGCATCTTATACAGAAGGAAATATGCCCTAGAGGCAATAATAAAGTTGTTATTTATATTTCCTTATATCATGATAAATGTTTATTATTCATGATATAATTGTATTAAACGGAAACTTAGTACATGTGTGAATACATAGACAAACATAATGTCACTAGTATGCCTCTACTTGACTAGCTCGTTGAATCAATGATGGTTATGTTTCCTAACCATAGACATGAGTTGTCATGATTAACAAGATCACATCATTAAAGAGTGATGTGATTGACTTGACCCATCTGTTAGCTTAGCACGATGATCGTTTAGTTTGTTGCTATTTCTTTCTCCATAAACTATACATGTTCCTATGACTATGAGATCATGCAACTCCCGAATATCGGAGGAACACTTTTTGTGCTGCCAAATGTCACAACGTAACTCGGTGATTATAAGGGTGCTCTACAGGTGTCTCTGAAGGTGTTTGTTGAGTTGGCTTAGATCGAGATTAGGATTTGTCACTCCGATATTCGGAGAGGTATCTCTGGGCCCTCTCGGTAATGCACATCACTATAAGCCTTGCAAGCAATGTGACTAATGAGTTAGTTACGGTATGTTGCATTACGGAACGAGTAAAGAGACTTGCCGGTAACGAGATTGAACTAGGTATTGAGATACCGACGACCGAATCTCGGGCAAGTAACATACCGATGACAAAGGTAACAACATATATCGTTATGCGGTTTGACAGATAAAGATCTTTGTAGAATATGTGGGAGCCAATATGAACATCCAAGTCCCGCTATTGGTTATTTACCGGAGACGTGGCACGTTCATGTCTACATAGTTCTCGAACCCGTAAGGTCCGCACGCTTAACGTTCGGCGACGATCGGTATTATGAGTTTATGTGTTTTTGATGTACTGAAGGTAGTTTGGAGTCCTGGATGTGATCACGGACATGACGGAGACTCTCGAAATGGTCGAGACATAAATATTGATATATTGGATGACTATATTCGGACACCGGATGAGTTCCGGGGGTCATCGGATAATTATCCGAGTGGCGGGGGTTATCGGAACCCCCGGGGGGAACTAATGGGCAACATGGGACTTAGTGGAGAGATAGAGGGTCGGCCAAGGCAGGGCCGCGTGCCCCCTCCCCTCTAGTTCGAATTGGACTTGGGAAGGGGGCGGCGCCCCCCTTTCGTTCTCTGCTCTCCCTCTCCTTCCTTCCCGCTTCCTCCTCCTAGGAGGACTAGGAAAGGTGAGTCCTACTCCTAATAGGAGGAGGACTCCTCGTCTCCTGGCACGCCTCTTGGGCCGGCCGGCCTCCCCTTATATACGGGGGCAGGGGGCACCCCATAGACACAGAAGTTGATCATTGATCTCTTAGCTGTGTGCGATGCCCCGCTCCAGCATAATCCACCTCGGTCATATCGTCATAGTGCTTAGGCGAAGCCCTACGCCGGTAGCTTCATCATCACCGTCATCATGCCGTCGTGCTGACGAAGCTCTTCCCTAACACTCAGCTGGATTGAGAGTTTTGTGGGACATCACCGAGCCGAACGTGTGCAGATCACGGAGGTACCGTATTTTCGGTACTAGGATCGGTCGGATCGTGAAGACGCATGACTACATCAACCGCGTTTTTATAACACTTCCACTTACGATCTACGAGGGTACGTGGACAACACTCTTCCCCTGTCGTTGCTACGCATCACCATGATAGATCTTGCGTGTGCGTAGGAAATTTTTTGACATTACTGCATTCCCCAACAGTGGCATCCGAGCCAGGTTTATGCGTAGATGTTATATGCATGAGTAGAACACAAAGGAGTAGTGGGCGTGGGTATATACATATTGCTTACTGTCACTAGTTGATTCTTGATTCGGCGGTATTGTTGCATGAAGCGGCCCAGACCGACATTACGCGTACGCTTACGCGAGACTGGTTCTACCGACGTGCTTCACACATAGGTGGCTGGTGGGTGTCAGTTTCCCCAACTTTAGTTGAATCGGATTCAATGAACAAGGTTCTTTCTGAAGATCAAATGCAATCACTATACCGCATTGTGGTTTTTGATGTGTAGGTAAGTCCGTAGCAGCCACGTAAAACTTGCAACAACAAAGTAGAGGGCATCTAACTTGTTTTTGCAGGGCATGTTGTGATATGATATGGTCAAGACATGATGCTAAATTTTATTGTATGAGATGATCATGTTTTGTAACACAGTTATCGGCAACTGGCAGGGGCCATATGGTTGTCGCTTTAATGTATGAAATGCAATCACCATGTAATTGCTTTACTTTATCACTAAGCGGTAGCGATAGTCGTAGAAGCAATAGTTGGCGAGACAACAATGATGCTTCGATGGAGATCAAGGGGTCAAGCCGGTGATGATGGTGATCATGATGGTGCTTTGGAGATGGAGATCAACGACACAAGATGATGATGGCCATATCATATCACTTATATTGATTGCATGTGATGTTTATCCTTTATGCATCTTATTTTGCTTAGTTCGGTGGTAATATTATAAGATGATCTCTCACTAAATTTCAAGGAATAAGTGTTCTCCCTATAACGAGTATGCACAATTGCTACAGTTCGTCGTGCCGAGACACCACGTGATGATCGTGTGTGATAAGCTCTATGTTCACATACAACGGGTGCAATCCAATTTTGCACACGCAGAATACTCGGGTTAAACTTGATGAGCCTAGCATATGCAGAAATGGCCTCGGAACACGGAGACCGGAAGGTCGAGCGTGAATCATATAGTAGATATGATCAACATAGTGATGTTCACCATTGAAAACTACTCCATCTCCCGTGATGATCGGACATGGTTTAGCTGATATGGATCACGTGATCACTTAGATGATTAGAGAGATGTTTATCTAAGTGGGAGTTGTTTAATAATTTGAATAATTGAACTTTAATTTATCATGAACTTAGTACCTGACAGTATTTTGCATCTCTATGTTGTTGTGGATAGATGGCCCGTGTTGTTGTTCCGTTGAATTTTAATGCATTCCTAGAGAAAGCTAAGTTGAAAGATGACGGTAGCAACTACACGGACCGGGTCCGTAAATTGAGGATTATCCTCATTGCTGCACAAAAGAATTACATCCTGGAAGCACCACTAGGTGACAAACCTGCTGCAGGAGCAACGCGAGATGTTGTGAACACCTGGCAGAGCAAAGCTGATGACTACTCGATAGTTCAGTGTGCCATGCTTTACGGCTTAGAACCGGGACTTCAACGATGTTTTGAACATCGTGGAGCATATGATATGTTCCAGGAATTGAAGTTAATATTTCTAGCAAATGCCCGGATTGAGAGATATGAAGTCTCCAATAAGTTCTACAGCTGCAAAATAGAGGAGAATAGTTTTGTCAGTGAACATATACTCAGAATGTCTAGGTACCACAACCACTTGACTCAGCTAGGAGTTAATCTTCCTGATGATAGTGTCATTGACAGAGTTCTTCAATCACTGCCACCAAGCTACAAGAGCTTCGTGATGAACTATAATATGCAAGGGATGGATAAGACTATTCCCGAGCTCTTCACAATGCTAAAGGTTGCGGAGGTAGAAATCAAGAAGGAGCATCAAGTGTTGATGGTCAACAAGACCACTAGTTTCAATAAAAAAAGGTAAGGGAAGAAGGGGAACTCTAAGAAGAACAGCAAGCCAGTTGCTTCTCAAGTGAAGAAACCCAAGTCTGGACCTAAGCCTTAAACTGAGTGCTTCTACTGCAAAGGAACTGGTCACTGGAAGCGGAACTGCCCCAAGTATTTAGCGAAGAAGAAGGATGGCAAAGGGAAAGGTATATTTGATATACATGTTACTGATGTGTACCTTACTAATTCTCGCAGTTGCACCTGGGAATTTGATACTGGTTCTGTTGCTAATATTTGCAACTCGAAACAGGGGCTACAGATTAAGCAAAGATTGGCTATGGACGAGGTGATGATGCGTGTGGGAAATGGTTCCAAAGTCGATGTGATCGCCATTGGCATGCTACCTCTACATCTACCTTCGGGATTAGTTTTAGACCTAAATAATTGTTATTTGGTGCCAGTGTTGAGCATGAACATTATATCTGGATCTTGTTTGATGCGAGACGACTATTCATTTAAATCAGAGAATAATGGTTGTTCTATTTATATGAGTAATATCTTTTATGGTCATGCACCCTTGATGACTGGTCTATTTTTACTAAATCTTGATAGTAGTGATACACATGTTCATAGTATTGAATCCAAAAGATGCAGGGTTGATAATGATAGTGAAACTTATTTGTGGCATTGCCGTTTGGGTCATATTGGTGTACCTCTGGAAACTCCATTCTGATGGACTTCTGGAATCACTTGACTATGAATCACTTGGTACTTGCGAACCATGCCTCATGGGCAAGATGACTAAAACTGTGTTCTCCGGAACAATGGAGCGAGCAACAGAGTTATTGGAAATCATACATACTGATGTATGTGGTCCAATGAACATTGAGACTCGCGGCGAATATCGTTTTTTTCTCACCTTCACAGATGATTTAAGCAGATATGGGTATATCTACTTAATGAAACATAAGTCTGAAACATTTGAAAAGATCAAACAATTTCAGAGTGAAGTGGAAAATCATCGTAACTAGAAAATAAAGTTTTTACGATCTGATCGTGGAGGAGAACATTTGAGTTATGAGTTTGGTCTTCATTTGAAACAATGCAGAATAGTTTCGCAACTCACGCCACCCAGAACACCACAGTGTAATGGTGCGTCCGAACGTTGTAATCGTACTTTACTATATATGGTGCGATCTATGATGTCTCTTACTGATTTACCGCTATCGTTTTGGGGTTATGCTTTAGAGACGGCTGCATTCATGTTAAATAGGGCACCATCAAAATCTGTTGAGATGACACCTTATGAACTATGGTTTGGCAAGAAACCCAAGTTGTCATTTCTTAAAGTTTGGGGCTGCGATGCTTATGTGAGAGGAAGATTCAAGCTGATAAGCTCGAACCTAAATTGCAGAAATGTGTCTTCATAGGATACCCAAACGAGACTGTTGGGTACACCTTTTGTCATAGATCCGATGGCAAGATATTCGTTGCTAAGAATGGATCCTTTCTAGAGAAGGAGTTTCTCTCGAAAGAAGTGAGTGGGAGGAAAGTAGAACTTGATGAGATAATTGTACCTGCTCCCTTATTGGAAAGTAGTTCATCACTGAAATCAGTTCCAGTGATTCCTACACTAGTAAGTGAGGAAGCTAATGATGATGATCATGAAACTTCTGATCAAGTTACTACCGAACCTCGTAGGTCAACCAGATTAAGATCCGCACCAGAGTGGTATGGTAATCATGTTCTGGAGGTCATGTTACTTGAGCATGATGAACCTACGAACTATGAAGAAGCGATAATGAGCCCAGATTCCGCAAAATGGCATGAGGCCATGAACTCTGAGACGGGATCCATGTATGAGAACAAATTGTGGATTTTGGTTGACTTACCCGATGATCGGTGGGCCATAGAGAATAAATGGATCTTCAAGAAGAAGACTGACGTTGACGGTAATGTTACTGTCTACAAAGCTCGACTGGTTGCAAAAGGTTTTCGACAAGTTCAAGGAATTGACTATGATGAGACCTTCTCACTCGTAGCGATGCTTAAGTCCATCCGAATCATGTTAGCAATTGTCGCATTTTATGAATATGAAATTTGGCAAATGGATGTCAAAACTGCATTCCTTAATGGATATCTTAAAGAAGAGTTGTATATGATGCAACCAGAAGGTTTTGTCAATCCAAAAGGTGCTAACAAAGTGTGCAAGCTCCATTGATCCATTTCTGGACTGGTGCAAGCCTCTCGGAGTTGGAATATACGTTTTGATAGTGTGATCAAACCATATGATTTTATACATACTTTTGGAGAAGCATGTATTTACAAGAAAGTGAGTGGGAGCTCTGTAGCATTTTTGATATTATATGTAGATGACACATTGTTGATCGAAAATGATACTCAATTTCTGAATAGCATAAAAGGATACTTGAATAAGAAATTTTCAATGAAAGACCTCGGTGAAGCTACTTATATATTAGGCATCAAGATCTATAGAGATAGATCAAGACGTTTAATTGGACTTTCACAAAGCACATACCTTGATAAAGTTTGGAAGAAGTTCAAAACGGATCAAGCAAAGAAAGGGTTCTTGCCTGTGTTACAAGGTGTGAAGTTGAGTCAGACTCAATGCCCGACCATTGCAGAAGATAGAGATATAATGAAAGGTGTTCCCTATGCTTCAGCCATAGGCTCTATCATGTATGCAATGATGTGTACCAGACCTGATGTGTGCCTTGCTATCAGTTTAATAGGGAGGTACCAAAGTAATCCAGGAGTGGATCACTGGACAGCAGTCAAGAACATCCTGAAATACCTGAAAAGGACTAATGATATGTTTCTTGTATATGGAGGTGACAAAGAGCTCGTCGTAAACGGTTACATCGATGCAAGCTTTTACACTGATCCGGATGACTCTAAGTCACAAACCGGATACGTGTTTTTATTAAATGGTGGAGCTATCAGTTGGTTCAGTTCCATGGAGAGCATTGTGGCGGGATCTACGTGTGAAGCAGAGTACATAGCTACTTCGGAAGCAGCAAATGAAGGAGTCTGGACGAAGGAGTGCATATCCGATCTAGGTGTCATACCTATTGCATCGGGTCCAATGAAAATCATTTGTCACAATACTGATGCAATTTCCTTGGCAAAGGAATCCAGATTTCACAAGAGAACCAAGCACATCAAGAGACGCTTCAATTCATCTGCGATCAAGTCAAGGAGGGAGACATAGAGATTTGCAAGATACATACGGACCTGAATGTTGCTGACCCGTTCACTAAGCCTCTCTCATGAGCAAAACATGATCATAACCAAGACTCCATAGGTGTTAGATGATATGTCTCCATCGTATCTACTTTTCCAAACACTTTTGCCCTTGTTTTGGACTCTAACTTGCATGATTTGAAGGGAACTAACCCGGACTGACGCTGTTTTCAACATAATTATCACCGTGTTATTTTCGTGCAGAAATAGAAGTTGTCAGAATGACCTGAAAATCAACGGAGATTATTTTTGGAATATATAAAAATACTGGAAGAAATATCTATGTCAGCGGGCCACACACCCTGTCCACGAGGGTGGGGGGAGCGCCCTACCCCCTAGGCACGCCCCACTGCCTCGTGGGCCCCCTGACGCTCCACTGACCTCAACCTTGACTACATATATTCAATTTCGGGGAGAAAAAAATCAGAGTGAAGGATTCATCGCGTTTTACGATACGGAGCTGCCACCAAGCCCTAAACTCTCTTGGGAGGGCTGATTTGGAGTCCGTTCCGGGCTCCGGAGAGGGGAATCCGTCGCCATCGTCATCATTAACCATCCTCCATCACCAATTTCATGATGGTCACCGCCGTGCATGAGTAATTCCATCGTAGGATTGCTAGATGGTGATGGGTTGGATGAGATTTATCATGTAATCGAGTTAGTTTTGTTTGGGTTTGGTCCCTAGTATCCACTTTGTTCTGAGATTGATGTTGCTATGACTTTGCTATGCTTAATGCTTTGATCCGGTACTCTAGGGCCCGAGTGCCATGATTTCAGATCTGAACATATTATGTTTTCATCAATATATGAGAGTTCTTGATCCTATCTTGCAAGTCTATAGTCACCTATTATGTGTTATGATCCGTTAACCCCGAAGTGACAATAATCGGGATACTTACCGGTGATTACCATAGTTTGAGGAGTTCATGTATTCACTATGTGTTAATGCTTTTGTCCGGTACTCTATTAAAATGAGGCCTTAATATCCCTTAGTTTCCAATAGGACCTCGTTGCCACGAGAGGGTAGGACAAAAGATGTCATGCAAGTTCTTTTCCATAAGCACATATGACTATAATCGGAATACATGCCTACATTACATTGATGAACTGGAGCTAGTTCTCTGCCACCCTATGTTATGACTGTTACATAATCGATCGCATCCGGCATAATTCTGTATCACCAATCCATTGCCTACGAGCTTTTCCTATATTGTTCTTCTCTTATTTACTTTTCCGCTACTACTGTTACCATCACTATAAAACCCAAAAATATTATTTTTGCTACCATTACCTTTTGCTATCGTTACCACTACTATCATATTACTTTGCTACTAAATACTTTGTTGCAGATATTAAGTTTCCAGGTGTGGTTGAATTGACAACTCAGCTCCTAATACTCGAGAATATTCTTTGGCTCCCCTTGTGTCGAATCAATAAATTTGGGTTGAATACTCTACCCTCGAAAACTGTTGTGATCCCCTATACTTGTGGGTTATCAAGAACATTTTCTGGCGCTGTTTCTGGGAGCGTAGCTCTATTCTTTGAGTCACTTGGGTTTTGTATATGCTTATCATTATCAAGAACTTGAAAGATCAAAGAACCAAGATTTTTCCCTCAACTACGAGGGGAGGTAAGGAACTGCCATCTAGCTCTGCACTTGATTCACCTTCTCTTTTGAGTAAACTTGCGACACCTAAACCTGCTTCTTCTATTAATTCTTATATGTCGCATGTTATTGATGATGCCACTTCTGCTATGCGTGATACTTATGATGAAACTACTTCTATGCTTGATACTACTATGCCACTTGGTGAATTTCTTGATGAACAACTTGCTAGGGCTAGAGAGAATGAAATTATTGAAACTGATAATATTGATGAAAGTGACGATGAAGATTCTCCCCCTAGATATGAATTACCTGTTGTTCCTGAGGGTTACAATATGGATGAAGAAAATGCTGGAGACTTTCTTGCTTGCAATGATAGGAGTGATCTTAAGAAACTATTAGCTAAGCTGAAGCAAAAATCTCTGAATGCTAGAATGAAATATGACCCCGCTTATTCTAATTCACCTATCTTTGTTACTGATAAGGATTATGAATTCTCTGTCGACCCTGATATAATTGCTTTGGTTGAATCTGATCTTTTCTATGGCTATGAATCTGAAACTATTGTGGCACATCTTACTAAATTAAATGATATAGCCACCCTGTTCGCTAATGATGAGAAAACTCGCTACTACACTGGTAGAAAAAGGGCCTGTTGTCCCGGTTCTTAAGGGCCTTTTGTCCCGGTTCTGGAACCGGGACTAAAGGGTCGGTACTAATGCCCTGTCCCTTTAGTCCCGGTTCAATCCAGAACTGGGACAGATGGGCCTCCACGTGGCCTCTGCGCGGAGCCCAGGCAGGAGACCCTTTGGTCCCGGTTGGTGGCACCAACCGGGACCAATAAGCATCCACGCGTCAGCATTTCTGTGGTTGGGGTTTTTGTTTTTTTAAAGGGGGGGGGGGGTTGGGGGTTTTGGGGGGTTAATTTAGGTGTTTCATATATTGTGTTAGCTAGCTATAATTAATAGAGAGAAGTGTCCTCTCTTATGTCCGTGCTTGGTCGACGCTACGTACTATACATACGTATAGAGAGGACTAGACACGCTAGCTAGCTAGTAAGCAAACGAAGGAAACAGAAGATCGTCATGAACATATATGCATACAGAGAGAAGTGATATCGACCACCTCTCCTTCTCCGAGAGATTGGTCGAACAACAAGTTCTCGTATATCTATCCTACACTACCGGCTACATATATACAATAATTATCTCTTACAAATATAATCATACGCACTCAGGGTCCACATACTATTCTCCGTCTTCAGGGATTATGTGGTCAAGAAAGAATGCCGCCAATTCCTCTTGAATTGCTCGCATGCGAGCTGGTGCTAGGAGTTCATCCCGCTTTCGAAACATCTAATTTAAAGAAGCGGGTCAATACATATATATATATGAATGAATGAAACTCAACACAAATGATGGTAATAAAATAAAATTGTGAATGTTGTTATTTACGTACTTCATATTGTTCGTCCATGTAGCCCCGCTCACAGGTCGTGTGGCGGATGGACTCGCAAACGTAGTATCCACAGAAATCATTCCCTTGTTCCTGCCACAACCACATTACAAGAAATAGAGGTCAATCAAACTGATAAGCAAGAATGTCAAATGGTATTGATGAAACTAGCGCTTGAATGACTAGTAGATGCGCGGAACATGCTACTATAGTACTTACTTTCGGGGGTCTAAATTGCAGCTCCTTCGGCTGTCCCGGAGCTTTTCTGGTGAATTTTCTCCAAACCCTGCTGGACAAAGAAAACAATTACTTGATATATCAGGAAATGAACAAAGTTGCTGATATGGTGGATAATGATCGATTTAACTTACTTCTCAAGTATTTGATTCATGTCTACATAGTCCTGGGGATCTTTTCGTCTTGAGTCTAAGACGGTTACTAGGCCCTGCTCAAGCTTAATCTCTAGGAGAATATAGTGGAAACTGCACACGCTTGCATAACTCATCAATTACATTACTATAACCTTGACTAATATATAAGGGAAACTGAATACGCACAAGACAGTAACACTCACTTGAAGTTGTAAGGAAAGAGTATTATATCTTTGTTTTCATCTATTACCAACGGTCGTAGTAAGTTGGCCTCGGTAGCTGCGGCATGAAGTTTAACCTGAGTTGCATCTATGAGATATGTGTTAATGAACCCAATATCACCGACTTGTCTTTTCTTCAATTCGGCGATCTTCAATCTGCATAACATAGTGAGGATGATTATAAATACATGCAATGAAAGAGCTGAGCTATATAGAGAGACTTGATGACAGAAGTAGTACTACTTATAGACAGTAGCAGGCGACCGTTGTTTTATCGAGGGCCAATTGATTGAAAAACTGATAGAACTCCTCGAATGGAACAGGCAACAGTTCAATTCCAACGAGGTCATGCTCCTTTTTTACTTTCACATACAAAGTACTCCTCCCCCCAGAGTCTCTGCAGATTTTCAAGTACCAATCATGGAATCTTCGCATCATCGTTGATAGAGATCTTTCATCTTTGTATCTGCACCTCCATGGGTTCATAATGTACATCGTCGGGCAGGTAATCTTCAAGATTGCTATAACCGGGCACCATCCTCGGATCATTAGCGACGTTGTGGCTAGGCACCTTGAGCGGGGGGCACGATTGCTTCGCTTGTTCGCCGAGCTGGGCAATTTGTTTCCCAGCTCGTCGTTCTTTCAGCCTTTGATCACTGACAGTACTTCCCGACCGCTCCGCTTCGGCAAATTCCTTTCCAATAATGCGCTCGTAGTTTCCTTTCGGCGAAGACTTGGGTGGTTTTGTCAGGGCAACCAGAATGCGCTTCGCTTTCACCGGATCTACCTTCTCCTCCAGAAGTGGATTTCTCTTTGCTTTCAACCCTTGAAACTAGTCATCCACTTCGGTTCGTGCGATCTCGGCGTTCTCCTCCGGGGTCCTCTCGTATGGTAACTTCTCTGGAGTCTTCAGAGAAGGACCGAATCTGTATGTCCTCCCGCCTCTGGCAGTACTGCTAGACGCTGGCCGAGCAGACGGAGCGGTTGTCTTCTTTACTTGCTTACGAGGCGGAGGATAGGGACTACGATGCGCCGGAGCTGCCGAAGCGGCGGTAGGTCTCTTCCGCCCTTGCTGACGAGGCGGAGAAGGAGGAGGCTGGCTGCTCGGGCGCGTCGGCGCAGGCGGAGAAGGAGGCGGAGTGCCGCCACGCACTGGAGAAGGAGCCGGTCGAGTGCCCTGATCGTCACTCACTGGAGGAGGAGGCGGTGGAGGAGGCGGAGTGCCCTGACTCGCCGAGGAGGAGGCGGTGGAGGAGGCGGAGTGCCCTGACTTGCCGGAAGAGGAGGCGGAGGCGTCCAGTTCGGAAGGTTGATGAGCTCCTTCCGCCATAGGCATGGAGTCTTCAGAGCAGACCCCAGCCTAGTCTCCCCTTCACCGGTAAGGTGGTCAAGCTGGAGGTCCTCAAATCCCTCCGTTATTTCATCCACCATCACCCTAGCATATCCTTCTGGAATCGGCCGGCAGTGAAAAGTTGCGCCGGGTTCAGCAGGATAAACAGAGCCAACAGCCGCCTTGACCTTCAAATTCATCCATTGCGTCATAAGGTGGCAATTTTGAGACTCCGTGATAGCATCCACGGGATAGCTGGCAGGAGCCGTCAAGGCATGCTCCGGCTGAAGCAGCTCGGTGGAAGCCACGCTGCTTCTCCGCTGAGATGGCGGGGTAGCTTCGGCAGTACGTTTGCTGCGATTTGCTTCTCGTTCCTCTATCGCTTCTACCCTTGCTTGCAGTGCCTGCATTTGGGTCTGCTGCTCTTTTGTCCTCCTCTCATGGGATTTGTAACCGCCTGCGTCCGGAAACCCAACCTTCCATGGAATGGTGCCTGGCGTGCCTCGTGTCCATCCAATGTGCTCAGGATTCCCGAGGGCCAGTGTGAGCTCGTCGTTCTCTCTGTCTGGAAAGAACATCCCTTGCTGCGTTGCTTCGATATAGTGCTGAAGCTTCCTGGCTGCTATGTCCATTTGATCGTTCGTCCAAATGCACTTTCCTGTTACAGGGTCCAAGGTTCCGCCAGCCCCGAAGAACCAAGTCCGGCAATGGTCTGGCCAGTTAATTGTCTCTGGTTCGATCCCTTTATCAACCAGATCATTCTCAGTCTTGGCCCACTTAGGCCGGGCTACGAGGTAGCCACCTGACCCCGTGCGATGGTGATGCTTCTTCTTTGCATTATTTTTCTTGTTTGTCACCGACATCTTCTTACTCTTTTCTGATGTCTTGTGGGCCACAAATGCGGGCTAGTGATCTCTGATCTTCTCATATCTGCCCTTGAATTCTGGTGTCTCATTATTTTCGACAAACTTATTCAGCTCTTTCTTCCACCTCTTGAATAGTTCTGCCATCCTCTTAAGAGCAAAAGACTTGATTAATTGCTCTTTAACTAGCTTCTCTAGATTATCCTCTGGCGATAGGGTGAAATTTGACTTCAGCTCAGTCCAAAGATCATTTTTCTGCATATCATTGACATAAGACACCTCAAGGTCTTCTGTAGCCGGCTTAAACCATTGATGGATGCTGATCGGGATCTTGTCCCTAACCAAAACCCCGCACTGAGCAACAAATGCGCTCTTTGTCCGGAGGGGTTCAATCGGTTGGCCGTCGGGCGCGATTGCTATGATCTCAAACTTTTCATCCGAGCTCAACTTTTTCTTCAGGCCTCGTCTCTTTACCGAAGTTGTGCTCGATCCGGAGGGCTAGAAAAAAGAACAAAGACTTAATTAATATGTGTATATACCAAAATAATGAATGCATCAATTAACTAGTCAGCAGAAGCTTAACTAATATATATACCTGGCCGGACTCGGTTCGGTCACCGGAGATGTCATCACGGTCTCCTTCTTGCACCGGCATTGGGTCACCGGAGCTGTCCTCACGGTCTCTTTCTTGCACCGGCATTAGGTCACCGGAGCCGTCATAATCAGCTGCTTCCAGACCATCGGTCTCGTTGAGAAACAACGAGCAGATGGCATCACTTCCTCGTGCGATTATGTCCCCCAACAACTCTTCTTGTACATCGTCTCGGGCGGTGTCCATAGTTTCTACAAATATTGACAACATGGCAAATATTATTCAAACATGACAGATGGATATATTAGTGGCAAAAACGTAGAACTAATATTAATTAGTGGCCTCGACGCTGCTTCTCTAGGGTTTGGCGTGGCCTTGAAAATGCTTCAAGGATAAAAAAAGAAGAGGAAGAAGAAAAAAAGAGGAGAAGAAAGAATAGAGGAGTATCTTTTTCTTCTTCTTCTCTTCTTCTCTTTTTTTCTTCTTCTTCCTCTTTATTTTATCGGAAACGAGGGTCGTCGAGGGTCAGGGTCGCCGAACGGTAGAGGAAACCCTAAATAGCAAGTATCGTGTGTGTGAGATACATGTGGCCGTCGGTGTCGGACACTACATCCACGTCCCACAAGTGACGTGGGCGTCGAAGCCCGCGCCACTTGTGGGACGTGGATGTAGTGTCCGACACCGACGGTTCATATATCTCACACCGACGATACTTTCTATTTAGGGTTTCTCCTGTACCACTCGGCGACCCTCGACGACCCTCGTTCCCGATAAAATAAAGAGGAAGAAGAAGAAAAAAAAGAGGAGAAGAAAGAATAGAGGAGAAACTCCTCTATTCTTTCTTCTCCTCTTTTCTTTCTTCTTCCTCTTCTTTTTTTATCCTCTTCTTCCTCTCATGCTCGAGAGGATCGAGGGGTCGGGAGGTTGCCTAGTGTCAAAGAATTCAACAAAACCATGTCTTCATCATTAGACGAAAGTAACAGGTGCATGACGGTACGAAGCTCTCCAAAGTTATTTTGGAACGGAGTCCCAGATAAGATAATTCGCTTTTTCATACAATGTTCAGCAAGAACCTTCCAAATATCTTTATTTGGAAGGCCTTTGCTGAAATTCATACAAAAAGGCAAATTATCCTATCCGGGACACCATTCCAAAATAACTTTGGAGGACTTCGTCATGCCCTGGTTACTTCCGGCTAATGATGAAGCCATGGATTTCTTCAATACTTTGACACTAGGAAACCTCTCTCGACCCCTCGGCGATCCTCGACCCCTCGAACCCTCGACGACCCTGGACCCCACGACCCCTCGAACCCTCGATGACCCTAGACCCCCTCTCGACCCCCTCATGTCGAAGTTATCGGGTAGGGGGTATATCGACAACGACATACCCAATACATGCATACATACATACATATCACATGCATCCATACATATATGAACAAAATTAATATCTACTAATTAACAACCTAAATAAAAAAAACTAATACATATAGGAAGAAGAAGAAAAAAAAGAGAAGAAAGAATAGAGGAGAAGACTTGCTCTTCTTCCTCTCCTCTTCTTCTCCCTCTTCTTCTCCCTCTTCTTCCCCTTCTTCCCTCGACCCCCTAAACTAGTTCTCAACCCTTGACCCCCTAAACTAGTTCTCGACCCCCCCTGATGTCGAAGTTATCAGGGAGGGGGTATATCGACCCCCCCTCATGTCGAAGTTATCGGGGAGGGTTATATCGACCCCCCCTCCTGTCGAAGTTAACGGGGAGGGGGTATATCGACAATGACATGCATACATGGAAAAAAATGCTATCCATCTATACATACATAGCCACATACATATATACATGGAAATAATGCTATGAAAAAAATATGAACAAAAAATTGCTATGAACAAAAAAATTAATACACATAAACAAAAAAAATACATATATGAACAAAAAATGCTCTGAACAAAAAAAATAATACACATATATGAACATCTATACATACATATAGCCACATACATATATACATTATATATATGTACAAAAAAATGAAAAAAATGATAAACAGGTGGAGGCGGCTCACAGCAGCGAGGTTGACTGGCGAGGGTGACGATGGGGGCGGCGAGGGCGGCGGCGAGGGCGTCGGCGAGGGCGGCGGATGGCTCGGGGAGGAGGGCAGCGAGGGTGGCACGGGCTCTGGGAGGAGGGGCGGTGCAGGCTTGGGGACGACGGCGAGCTCGAGGGGCGGCGCGAGCTCCGGGGCGACGCGGGCTCGAGGGCGGCAAGGGCTCGGGGCCGGCAAGGGCTCGAGGAGCGGGCGGCGACGGCGACGAGGAGTGGGCGGTGATGGCTACGGCGACCTCGGGGCGGCGACGGCGAGCACGGGCATCCTGGCAGCGTCGTCGGGGCGGGATCGAAGAAACTGAACCAAAATTTTCACAAGTGTGGATAATATAGACGGAGCATTGGTCACGGTTCGTGGCACAAACTGTGACCAATGTCCCCGTTTAGTCCCGGTTGGTGCCACCAACCGAGACCAAAGGCCTCTTTTCAGCAGCCCAAAGGGCGGGAAGCGGTGGCCTTTGGTCTCGGTTGGTGGCACCAACCGGGACTAAAGGGGGCAATTGGTCACGGTTTGTGCCACGAACCGTCACCAATGGCCCCCTTTAGTCCCGGTTGGTGCCACCAACCGGGACCAAATGCCTTGTGCGGCTGCTGCGTCGAAAGTTTAGTCCCACCTCGCTAGTTGAGAGGGGTGCGCAGTGGTTTATAAGGCCCACTGCCGCACCCCTCTCGAGCTCCTCTCCATTGCAGGCTTACGGGCCTAATTGTCGCTGCTATGCCTGTGGGCCTACTTGGCATCCTGCGGGCCTGAATCTTGGCCCATAGATGGGTTTCTAGTCGTATTCAGGCCATGGGGGCCAGTAGGTGGCATTTTTTTTGTTTTTTTGTTGCTTTATTTATTTTCTTTTGTTTTTTGCTTTATTTTTTTATTCTTTATGCTTTTAGTTTTATAAAAATTATAAACTTTTTGTTAATGCTATTAGTTTTCAAATTTGAAAACATTTTTTTGTTTTCTTTGTTGCTTTATTTATTTTATTTTGTTTCTACTTACAACAAAATACTTATTGTTGCTACTTTTTTCCAGTTTTTTGTTTTGTTTTCTGCATTATTTATTTTATTTTGTTTTTTCCTTTATTTTTTTATTCTTTTTGCTTTTAGTTTTAGAAAAATTATAAACTTTCTGTTAGTGCCATTAGTTTTCAAATTTGAAAACACTTTTTTAGTTTTTTTGTTTTCTTTGTTGCTTTATTTATTTTATTTTGTGATTAACTTTACTAGAAAAATAGTTTTTTTCCTGTTTTTTTGATTCATTTTTTGCATTATTTATTTTCTTTTGTTTTTTCTTTAATTTTTAATTCTGTTTGCTTTTAGGTTAGAAAAATTATAAACTTTCTGTTAGTGCCATTAGTTTTCAAATTTGAATAGTTAAAATTTGAATTCTTTGAAAATTGTTTGAATCACAAGTTTGTGATTAACTTACTAAAAAAATGAGAATAGATGCGCTTATAGAGAAAGTTCAACCTAAATTCCTAGTAAATTTCTATGAATTTTAGATAAATTCACTATGAATTTAGGTTAAACTTTTCTCTATTAGGGCATCTATTTTCACTTTGAGAGGAGCTCAACAAGGCAGAGAGGGTAGGGGTTATAAACCGGTGTGAGCCCCCTTCGGTTGGCGAGGTGGGACTAAACTCTGCTCGCAACAAGGACCAACCCTTTAGTCCTGGATTGTGGCACAAACCAGGACTAATGGTCATGGGCCAGGGGCGAGGAGCAAAATTATAAACTTTCTGTTAGTGCCATTAGTTTTAGAAAGTTGAAAGTTGAAAGTTGGCATGGGCCAGGGACTAATGGTCGTGGTATTACGAGGGCGGAACCATAAGACATAAAAGCATTTCAAATGAATTCTGAAAAAGTTGAAAGTTGGCATGGTATCATAATTTCACCCACATAGCATGTGCATGTACAAAACAGACAATGGTAGCAGGTTCATGTGTTACAAAGTTGGCATGGTATCATCATAATAGTTGCGGGAGAAAGTCTTCACTTTTTCTTCGCTTGTGTCATTTGCTTATTGCGCCATAACCATGGATAATCTTCATTGTTTATCAGGATGCTTGGGTCAGCCTTGACATTAAAGGGAGGAATTTCATGAAACTTTTCATAATCTTCAGACATGTCTGTCTTGCCGTCCACTCCCAGGATGTCCCTTTTTCCTGAAAGAACTATGTGGCGCTTTGGCTCATCGTATGATGTATTCGCTTCTTTATCTTTTCTTTTTCTCGGTTTGGTAGACATGTCCTTCACATAGATAACCTGTGCCACATCATTGTCCAGGACGAACGGTTCGTCAGTATACCCAAGATTTTTTAGGTCCACTGTTGTCATTCCGTACTGTGGGTCTACCTGTACCTCGTCGCCTAACAGATTGATCCATTTGCACTCAAACAAAGGGACGTTAAAATCAGGTCCGTAGTCAAGTTCCCATATGTCCACTATGTAACCATAATATGTGTCCTTTCCACTCTCGGTTGCTACATCAAAGCGGACACCGCTGTTTTGGTTGGTGCTCTTTTGATCTTGGGCGATCGTGTAAAATGTATTCCCATTTATCTCGTATCCTTTGTAACTCAATACAGTCAAAGATGGTCCCCTGGACAACAAGTACAACTCATCACAAACAGTGTTGTCACCTCTGACACGTGTTTCCAAACAATTGCTGAAAGTCCTGATGTGTTCACATGTAATCCAGTCGTCGCACTGCTCCGGGTGTTTGGAGCGCAGACTGTTCTTGCGTTCATCGACATACGGGGTCACCAAGGTAGAGTTCTGTAGAATTGTGTAGTTTGCTTGAGACCAAGAATATTCGTCCCTGCATATTATTGATTCTCTTCAAAGAGTGCCTTTTCCTTGCAGTCTGCCCTCATACCGCGATTTAGGGAGACCTATCTTCTTAAGGCCAGGAATGAAGTCAACACAAAACCCGATAACATCCTCTGTTTGATGGCCCATGGAGATGCTTCCTTCTGGCCTAGCGCGGTTACGGACATATTTCTTTAGGACTCCCATGAACCTCTCAAAGGGGAACATATTGTGTAGAAATACGGGCCCCAGGATGACAATCTCGTCGACTAGATGAACTAGGACGTGCGTCATGATATTGAAGAAGGATGGTGGGAACACCAGCTCAAAACTGACAAGACATTGCGCCACATCACTCCTTAGCCTTGGTACGATTTCTGGATCGATCACCTTCTGAGAGATTGCATTGAGGAATGCACATAGCTTCACAATGGCTAATCGGACGTTTTCCGGTAGAAGCCCCCTCAATGCAACCGGAAGCAGTTGCGTCATAATCACGTGGCAGTCATGAGACTTTAGGTTCTGAAACTTTTTCTCTGGCATATTTATTATTCCCTTTATATTCGACGAGAAGCCAGTCGTGACCTTCATATTGAGCAGGCATTCAAAGAAGATTTCTTTCTCTTCTTTCGTAAGAGCGTAGCTGGCAGGACCTTTATACTTCTTCGGAGGCATGCCGTCTTTTTTGTGCAAACGTTGCAGGTCCTCCCGTGCCTCAGGTGTATCTTTTGTCTTCCCATACATACCCAAGAAGCCTAGCAGGTTCATGCAAAGGTTCTTCGTCACGTGCATCATGTTGATTGAGGAGCGGACCTCTAGGTATTTCTAGTAGGGTAGGTCCCAAAATATAGATTTCTTCTTCCACATGGGTGCGTGTCCCTCAGCATCATTCGGAACAGCTAGTCCACCAGGACCCTTTCCAAATATTATGTAGTGTAAATCATTAACAATAGCAAGCACGTGATCACCGGTGCGCATGGCGGGCTTCTTCCGGTGATCTGCCTCGCCTTTGAAATGCTTGCCTTTCTTTCGACAGTGATAGCTGGTCGGAAGAAATCGACGATGGCCCAGGTACACGTTCTTCCTGCATTTGTCCAGGTATATACTTTCAGTGTCATCTAAACAGTGCGTGCATGCGTGGTATCCTTTGTTTGTCTTTCCTGAAAGGTTACTGAGAGCGGGCCAATCGTTGATGGTCATGAACAACAACGCCTTAAGGTTAAATTCCTCCTGTCTGTGCTCATCCCACGTACGTACACCGTTTCCATTCCATAGCTGTAAAAGTTCTTCAACTGATGGCCTTAGGTACACATCAATTTCGTTGCCGGGTTGCTTAGGGCCTTGGATGAGAACTGGCATCATAATGAGCTTCCGCTTCATGCACATCCAAGGAGGAAGGTTATACATACATAGAGTCACGGGCCAGGTGCTGTGATTGCTGCTCTGCTCCCCGAAAGGATTAATGCCATCCGCGCTTAAAGCAAACCATACATTCCTTGGGTCCTTTGCAAACTCATCCCAGTACTTTCTCTCCATTTTTCTCCACTGCGACCCGTCAGCGGGTGCTCTCAACTTCCCATCTTTCTTTGAGTTCTCACTGTGCCATCGCATCAACTTGGCATGCTCTTCGTTTCTAAACAGACGTTTCAACCGTGGTATTATAGGAGCATACCACATCACCTTCGCAGGAACCCTCTTCCTGGGGGCTCGTCGTCAACATCACCAGGGTCATCTCGTCTGATCTTATACCGCAATGCACCCATACCGGGCATGCGTTCAGATCCTTGTATGCACCGCGGTAGAGGATGCAGTCATTAGGGCATGCATGTATCTTCTCCACCTCCAATCCTAGAGGGCATACGACCTTCTTTGTTGCGTACGTACTGTCGGGCAATTCGTTATCCTTTGGAAGCTTCTTCTTCAATATTTTCAGTAGCTTCTCAAATCCTTTGTCAACCACAGCATTCTTTGCCTTCCACTGCAGCAATTCCAGTACGGTACCGAGCTTTGTGTTGCCATCTTCGCAATTGGGGTATAACCCTTTTCTGTGATCCTCTAACATGCGATCGAACTTCAGCTTCTCCTTTTGACTTTCGCATTGCGTCCTTGCATCGACAATGACCCGGCGGAGATCATCATCATCGGGCACATCATTTGGTTCCTCTTTATCTTCAGCAGCTTCGCCCGTTGCAGCATCATTGGGCACATCGTCTGGTTCCTCTTGATCTTCACCAGCTCCCCCCGTTGCAGCATCACCGTATTCAGGGGGCACATAGTTGTCATTGTACTCTTCTTCTTCACCGTCTTCCATCATAACCCCTGTTTCTCCGTGCCTCGTCCAAACATTATAGTATGGCATGAAACCCTTGTAAAGCAGGTGGGAGTGAAGGATTTTCCGGTTAGAGTAAGACCTCGTATTCCCACATTTAGTGCATGGACAACACATAAAACCATTCTGCTTGTTTGCCTCAGCCGCATCGAGAAACTCATGCACGCCCTTAATGTACTCGCGGGTGTGTCTGTCACCGTACATCCATTGCCGGTTCATCTGCGTGCACTATATATAATTAAGTGTCCAAATTAATAGAAGTTCATCATCACATTAAAACCAAAGTGCATACATAGTTCTCATCTAACAACATATAGCTCTCCAGAGCATCTAATTAATTAAACCATACATTGAAACTATGTAAAACATTTCAATGCAAAAACAAATGCGATCATAATCGCAACCAAGGTAACAATTGATCCAACGGCATAATGATACCAAGCCTCGGTATGAATGGCATATTTTCTAATCTTTCTAATCTTCAAGCGCATTGCATCCATCTTGATCTTGTGATCATCGAAGACATCCGCAACTTGCAACTCCAATATCATCTTCTCCTCCTCAATTTTTTTTTCCTTCAACAAATTGTTTTCTTCTTCAACTAAGTTTAACCTCTCGACAATAGGGTCGGTTGGCATTTCCGATTCACATACATCCTACATAAATAAAATCTATGTCATGTTGGTCGGCATAATTTTCATAAACAATAAATGAACCAATAGTTATAAATATAATATATATACCACATCCAAATCATAGACAGGACGAGGGCCGACGGGGGCGGATACCAAAAGCATCGCACTATATAAGATGCAATAATAAAAGTAAGAAAATAATACAAGTATCTATGTAAACATACAAGTAAGAATATTTTTCCTTTTAGATAGAAGATTAAACAAGAGGCTCACCACGGTGGTGCCGGCGATGAGCTCGGCGCGGGTGATCGACGGCGGTGAAGACGGGGACGGGGTGTGACGGACCGCTAAACCTAGACAAATATTATGGAAAATGGAGCTTGTAGGTCGAGCTTGGAGAGGAGAAAGCTTAAGTAGTGTGGCTCAGGCATTCCATCGAACACCTTGTGTGCATAGGAGGTGAGCTAGAGCACCACCAAGCCCTCTCCCCCTCGGCCAGAGAAAAACAGAGCACTGGGGTGCTCTGCTCGCGAGCGAGGGGTATATATAGGCACCTCATTGGTCCCGGTTGGTGACATGAGCCAGGACTAAAGGGGAGCCTTTGGTCCCGGTTCAAGCCACCATCAAGGACCAATGGTGGTGGGCCAGGAGCGAGGCCCATTGGTCCCGGTTCATCCCACCAACCGGGACCAAAAGGTCCAGATGAACCAGAACCAATGGCCCACGTGGCCCGACCGGCCCCCTGGGCTCACGAACCGGGACCAATGCCCACATTGGTCCCGGTTCTGGACTGAACCAGGACTAATGGGCTGACCCGGCCTGGACCAAAGCCGTGTTTTCTACTAGTGCTACTATATCCTTAAAATATTTCCATTCTCATTAAAGGGTGATGCTAAGATATGGTTTAATTCTCTTGATCCTGGTTGTGTGCGTAGTCCCCGGGATATGATTTATTACTTCTTTGCTAAATATTTCCCTGCTCATAAGAAACAAGCTGCTTTAAGGGAAATATATAAATTTGTGCAAATTCAAGAAGAGAGTCTCCCACAAGCTTGGGGGAGGCTTCTCCAATTACTTAATGCTTTGCCTGATCATCCTCTCAAGAAAAATGAAATACTTGACATATTTCATAGTGGACTAACCGAAGCTTCCAGAGACCACCTGGATAGTTGTGTTGGTTGTGTATTCAGGGAAAAAACTGTTGATCTAGCTGAAATTCTATTGAATAATATGTTGACTAATGAAAATAATTGGACAATTCCTAAACCAACTCCTAAGCCAACTTCGAAGAAAAGGGGTATTCTATTTCTCAGTCCTGAAGATATGCAAGAGGCAAAGAAATCTATGAAAGAAGAAGGTATTAAAGATGAAGATGTTAAGAATTTACCGCCTGTTGAAGAAATACATGGTCTTAATTCATCACCTATTGAAGAAACACACAGTCTTGATAACCCAACACAGGTACTAAAGGTAAATTCTCTCTATAGATATGATAAAGTTGAAATCCCTCCTACTAAGTTTGCTAGCCAATGTTTGGATGAATTTGATTACTTTATGGTTAAGCAAGAAGATTTTAATGCTTATGTTGGTAGACAATTGAAACATAATGCTTATATGATCAAACAATTGAGTGATTATATGGCTAATGTTAAAGGTGAACTTAAACTTATTACTAAACATGATTTTATGGTTACCACTCAAGTAGAACAAGTACTTAAAGCTCAGAATGATTTGCTCAATGAATTAAATAGTAAGAAAAATAATAATGATGTTAGACTTGTGACTAGAGGTGGTAAAATGACTCAGGAACCTTTGTATCCTGAAGGCCATCATAAGAGAATTGAGCAAGATTCTCAGAGAACTAATGTGGATGCACCTAGTCCTTATAAAAGGAAGAAAAAGAAAAATGATAGGACTTTGCATGCTTCTAGTGAACCTGTTGTTGACACACCTGAGAATCCCAATGATATTTCTATTTCTGATGCTGAAACACAAGCTGGTAACGAACATGAACCTAGAGATAATGTTAATGATGATGTTCATGTCGATGCTCAACCTAGCAATGACAATGATATAGAGGTTGAACCTGTTGTTGATATTGATAACCCACAATCAAAGAATCAACGTTATGATAAGAGAGACTTTGTTGCTAGGAAGCACGATAAAGAAAGAGAACCATGGGTTTAGAAACCCATGCCTTTTCCTCCTAAACCATCCAAGAAAAAGGATGATGAGGATTTTGAGCGCTTTGCTGAAAGGATTAGACCTATCTTTTTGCGTATGTGTTTGACCGATATGCTTAAAATGAATCCTTATGATAAGTACATGAAGGATATTGTTACTAATAAAAGAAAGATACCGGAAGCTGAAATTTCCGCCATGCTTGCTAATTATACTTTTAAGGGTGGAATACCAAAGAAACTAGCAGATCCAGGAGTACCAACTATACCATGATCCATTAAAAGAAAATATGTTAGAACTGCTTTATGTGATCTTGGAGCTGGTGTTAGTGTTATGCCTCTATCTTTAAATCATAGACTTGATTTGAATAAGTTGACACCTAGTGAAATACCTTTGCAAATGGCTGATAAATCAAATGCTATACCTGTTTGTATTTGTGACGATGTGCCTGTTGTGGTTGCAAACGTTACTATTTTAACGGACTTCATTATTCTTGATATTCCCGAGGATGATAGTATGTATTATTCTGGGAAGACCCTTTTTGAATACTGTAGGGGCTGTTATTGATTGCAACAAAGGCAATGTCACTTTTCATGTTAATGGCAATGAGCATATGGTAACCGCCTGCGTCCGGAAACCCAACCTTCCACGGAATGGAGTCTGGCGTGCCTCGTGTCTGTCCAGGGAGCTCAGGATTCCCAAGGGCCATTGTGAGCTCGTCGTTCTCTCTGTCTGGAAAGAATGTCCCTTGCTGCGCTGCTTCGATATAGTGCTGAAGCTTCCTGACTGGTATGTCTATTTGATCGTTCGTCCAAATGCACTTCCCTGTTACAGGGTCCAAGGTTCCGCCAGCCCCGAAGAACCAAGTTCGGCAACGGTCTGGCCAGTTAATTGTCTCTGGTTCGGTCCCTTTATCAACCAGATCATTCTCAGTCTTGGCCTACTTAGGCCGGTCTCGAGGTAGCCACCTGACCCCGTGCGATGGTGATGCTTCTTCTTCGCAGCATTTTGCTTGTTTGTCGCCGACATCTTCTTACTCTTTTCCGATGTCTTGTGGGCCACAAATGCGGGCCAGTGATCTCTGATCTTCTCATATCTGCCCTTGAATTCTGGTGTCTTATTATTTTCTACAAACTTATTCAGCTCTTTCTTCCACCTCCAGAATAGTTCTGCCATCCTCTTAAGAGCAAAAGACTTGATTAATTGCTCTTTAACTGGCTTCTCTGGATTATCCTTTGGCGGTAGGGTGAAATTTGGCTTCATCTCAGTCCAAAGATCATTTTTCTGCATATCATTGACATAAGACACCTCAGGGTCTTCTGTAGTCGGCTTAAACCATTGCTGGATGCTGATCGGGATCTTGTCCCGAACCAAAATCCCGCACTGCGCAACAAATGCGCTCTTTGTCCGGAGGGGTTCAATCGGTTGGCCGTCGGGCGCGATTTCTATGATCTCAAACTTTTCATCCGAGCTCAACTTTTTCTTCGGGCCTCGTCTCTTTACCGAAGTTGTGCTCGATCCGGAGGGCTAGAAAATAGAGGAGTAAGAACTCCTCTATTCTTTCTTCTCCTCTTTTTTTCTTCTTCTTCTTCCTATTTTTTTATCGGGAACGAGGGTCTTCGAGGGTCACCGAGCGATAGAGGAAACCCTAAATAGCAAGTATCGTGGGTGTGAGATACATGTGGCCGTCGGTGTCGGACACTACATCCACGTCCCACAAGTGACGTGGGCGTCGAAGCCCGCGCCACTTGTGGGACGTGGATGTAGTGTCCGACATCGACGGTACATGTATCTCACACCGACGATACTTTCTATTTATGGTTTCTCCTCTACCGCTCGGCGATATTCGACGACCCTCGTTCCCTATAAAATAAAGAGGAAGAAGAAGAAGAAGAAAAAAGAGGAGAAGAAAGAATAGAGGAGAAGAACTCCTCTATTATTTCTTCTCCTCTTTTTTTTTCTTCTTCCTCTTCTTTTATCATCCTCTTCTTCCTCTCATGTTCGAGAGGATCGCCGAGGGGTCGGGAGGTTGCCTAGTGTCAAAGAATTCAAAAAAACCATGTCTTCATCATTAGGCGAAAGTAACAGGTGCATGATGGTACGAATTTCTCCAAAGTTATTTTGGAACGGAGTCCCAGATAAGATAATTCGCTTTTTGGTACAAAGTTCAGCAAGAACCTTCCAAAATAACTTTGGAGGACTTCGTCATGCCCTGGTTACTTCCGGCTAATGATGAAGCCATGGATTTCTTCAATACTTTGACACTAGGAAACCTCTCTCGACCCCTCGAACCCTCGACGACCCTCGACGACCCTAGACCCCTCGACCCCTCGAACCCTCGACGACCCTGGACCACCTCTTGACCCCCTCATGTCGAAGTTATCGGGTAGGGGGTATATCGACAACGACATACCCAATACATGCATACATACATCCATATCACATGCATCCATACATATATGAACAAAATTAATATCTACTAATTAACAACCTAAATAAAAAAACTAATACATATAGGAAGAAGAAGAAAAAAGAAGAGAAGAAAGAATAGAGGAGAAGACTTCCTCTTCTTCCTCTCCTCTTCTTCTCCCTCTTCTTCTCCCTCTTCTTCCCCTTCTTCTCTCGACCCCCTAAACTAATTCTCAACCCTCGACCCCCTAAAC
Organism: Triticum urartu; assembly: GCF_056163025.1. Lineage (NCBI taxonomy): Eukaryota > Viridiplantae > Streptophyta > Magnoliopsida > Poales > Poaceae > Triticum > Triticum urartu. The sequence goes on from NC_141877.1 coordinate 524,479,454, forward strand.
TAGTTCTCAACCATCGACCCCCTAAACTAGTTCTCGACCCCCCCTGATGTCGAAGTTATCAGGGAGGGGGTATATCGACCCCCCCTCATGTCAAAGTTATCGGGGAGGGTTATATCGACCCCCCTCCTGTCGAAGTTAACGGGGAGGGGGTATATCGACAATGACATGCATACATGGAAAAAATGCTATCCATCTATACATACATAGCCACATACATATATACATGGAAATAATGCTATGAAAAAAATATGAACAAAAAAATGCTATGAACAAAAAAATAATACACATAAACAAAAAAATACATATATGAACAAAAAATACATATATGCTCGGGGAGGAGGGCGGCGAGTGCGGCACGGGCTCTGGGAGGAGGGCTCGGGGACGACGGCGAGATCGCGGGCGGCACGGGCTTGGGGACGACGGCGAGCTCGAGGGGCGGCGCGAGCTCCGGGGCGGCGCGGGCTCGAGGGCGGCGCGGGCTCGAGGGCGGCAAGGGCTCGGGGGTGGCATGGGCTTGAGGAGCGGGCGGCAGCGGCGACGAGGAGCGGGCGGTGACGGCGACGGCGACCTCGGGGCGGCGACGGCGAGCACGGGCAGCCTGGCGGCGTCGTTGGGGCGGGATCAAAGAAACTGAACCAAAATTTTCACAAGTGTGGCTTATATAGACGGAGCATTGGTCACGGTTCGTGGCACAAACCGTGACCAATGCCCCCCTTTAGTCCCGCTTGGTGCCACCAACCGAGACCAAAGGCCTCTTTTCAGCAGCCCAAAGGGCGGGAAGCGGCGGCCTTTGGTCTCGGTTGGTGGCACCAACCGGGACTAAAGGGGGGCATTGGTCACGGTTTGTGCCACGAACCATGACCAATGGCCCCCTTTAGTCCTGGTTGGTGCCACCAACCGGGACCAAAGGCCTTGTGCGGCTGCTGCGTCGAAAGTTTAGTCCCACCTCGCTAGTTGAGAGGGGTGCGTAGTGGTTTATAAGCCCCACTGCCGCACCCCTCTCGAGCTCCTCTCCATTGCAGGCTTACGGGCCTAATTGTCACTGCTATGCCTGTGGGCCTACTGGGCCTCCTGCGGGCCTGAATCCTGGCCCTTGGATGGGTTTCTAGTCGTATTCAGGCCGTGGGGGCCTAGTAGGTGGCATTTTTTTTGTTGCTTTATTTATTTTCTTTTGTTTTTTGCTTTATTTTTTAATTCTTTATGGTTTTAGTTTTAGAAAAATTATAAACTTTTTTTAATGCCATTAGTTTTCAAATTTGAAAACACTTTTTTTGTTCTTTTGTTTTCTTTGTTGCTTTATTTATTTTATTTTGTTTCTACTTACAACAAAATACTTATTGTTGCTATTTTTTCCAGTTTTTTTGTTTTGTTTTCTGCATTATTTATTTTCTTTTGTTTTTTGCTTTATTTTTTATTCTTTTTGCTTTTAGTTTTAGAAAAATTATAAACTTTCTATTAGTGCCATTAGTTTTCAAATTTGAAAACACTTTTTTAGTTTTTTTGTTTTCTTTGTTGCTTTATTTATTTCATTTTGTGATTAACTTTACTATAAAAATAGTTTTTTCCTGTTTTTTTGATTTGTTTTTTGCATTATTTATTTTCTTTTGTTTTTTGCTTTAATTTTTAATTCCGTTTGCTTTTAGGTTAGCAAAATTATAAACTTTCTGTTAGTGCCATTAGTTTTAGAAAAATTATAAACTTTCTCTTAGTGCCATTAGTTTTAAAATTTGAATAGTTAAAATTTGAATTCTTTGAAAATTGTTTGAATCACAAGTTTGTGATTAACTTACTAAAAAAATGAGAATAGATGCGCTTATAGAGAAAATTCAACCTAAATTCCTAGTAAATTTCTATGAATTTCAGAGAAATTCACTATGAATTTAGGTTAAACTTTTCTCTATTAGGGCATCTATTTTCACTTTGAGAGGAGCTCAACAAGGCAGAGAGGGAAGGTCTTATAAACCGGTGTGAGCCCCCTTCGGTTGGCGAGGTGGGACTAAACTCTTCCCGCAATGAGGACCAACCCTTTAGTCCCGGTTTGTGGCACAAACTGGGACTAATGGTCATGGGCCAGGGGCGAGGAGCAAAATTATAAACTTTCTGTTAGTGCCATTAGTTTTAGAAAGATGGAAGTTGAAAGTTGGCATGGGCCAGGGACTAATGGTCATGGTATTACGAGGGCCGAACCATAAGACATGAAATCATTTCAAATGAACTCTGAAAAAGTTGAAAGTTGGCATGGTATCAGATTTCACCCACATAGCATGTGCATGTACAAAACGAACAATGGTAGCAGCTTCGTGTGTTACAAAGTTGGCATGGTATCATCATAATAGTTGCGGGAGAAAGTCTTCACTTTTTCTTCGCTTGTGTCATTTGCTTATTGCGCCGTAACCATGGATAATCTTCATTGTTTATTAGGATGCTTGGGTCAGCCTTGACATTGAAGGGAGGGATTTCATGAAACTTTTCATAATCTTCAGACATGTCTGTCTTGCCGTCAACTCCCAGGATGTCCCTTTTTCCTGAAAGAACTATGTGGCGCTTTGGCTCATCGTATGATGTATTCGCTTCCTTATCTTTTCTTTTTCTCAATTTGGTAGACATGTCCTTCACATAGATAACCTGTGCCACATCATTGGCTAGGACGAACAGTTCGTCAGTGTACCCAAGATTTTTCAGATCCACTGTTGTCATTCCGTACTGTGGGTCTACCTGTACCCCGCCGCCTAACAGATTGACCCATTTGCACTTAAACAAAGGGACCTTAAAATCAGGTCCGTAGTCAAGTTCCCATATGTCCACTATGTAACCATAATATGTGTCCTTTCCGCTCTCGGTTGCTGCATCAAAGCGGACACCGCTGTTTTGGTTGGTGCTCTTTTTTTCTTGGGCGATCATGTAAAATGTATTCCCATTTATATCGTATCCTTTGTAACTCAATACAGTCAAAGATGGTCCCCTGGACAACAAGTACAACTCATCACAAACAGTGTTGTCACCTCTGACATGTGTTTCCAACCAACTACTGAAAGTCCTGATGTGTTCACATGTAATCCAGTCGTCGCACTGCTCCGGGTGTTTGGAGCGCAGACTGTTCTTTTGTTCATCGACATACGGGGTCACCAAGGTAGAGTTCTGTAGAACTGTGTAGTTTGCTTGAGACCAAGAATATCCGTCCCTGCATATTATTGAGTCTCTTCCAAGAGTGCCTTTTCTAGTCAGTCTCCCCTCATACCGCGATTTAGGGAGACCTATCTTCTTAAGGCCAGGAATGAAGTCAACACAAAACCCGATAACATCCTCTGTTTGATGGCCCATGGAGATGCTTCCTTCTGGCCTAGCGCGGTTACAGACATATTTCTTTAGGACTCCCATGAACCTCTCAAAGGGGAACATATTGTGTAGAAATACGGGCCCCAGGACGACAATCTCGTCGACTAGATGAACTAGGACGTGCGTCATGATATTGAACAAGGATGGTGGGAACACCAGCTCGAAACTGACAAGACATTGCGCCACATCACTCCTTAGCCTTGGTACGATTTCTGGATCGATCACCTTCTGAGAGATTGCATTGAGGAATGCACATAGCTTCACACTGGCTAATAGGACATTTTCCGGTAGAAGCCCCCTCAATGCAACCGGAAGCAATTGCGTCATAATCACGTGGCAGTCATGAGACTTTAGGTTCTTAAACTTTTTCTCTGGCATATTTATTATTCCCTTTATATTCAACGAGAAGCCAGTCGTGACCTTCATACTTAGCAGGCATTCAAAGAAGATTTCTTTCTCTTCTTTCGTAAGAGCGTAGCTCGCAGGACCTTTATACTGCTTCGGAGGCATGCCGTCTTTTTTGTGCAAACGTTGCAGGTCCTCCCGTGCCTCAGGTGTATCTTTTGTCTTCCCATACACGCCCAAGAATCCTAGCAGGTTCACGCAAAGGTTCTTCGTCACGTGCATCACGTCGATTGAGGAGCGGACCTCTAGGTCTTTCCAGTAGGGTAGGTCCCAAAATATAGATTTCTTCTTCCACATGGGTGCGTGTCCCTCAGCGTCATTCGGAACAGCTAGTCCACTGGGACCCTTTCCAAAGATTACGTAGTGTAAATCATTGACCATAGCAAGCACGTGATCACCGGTGCGCATGACGGGCTTCTTCCGGTGATCTGCCTCGCCTTTGAAATGCTTGCCTTTCTTTCGACATTGATGGTTGGTGGGAAGAAATCGACGATGGCCCAGGTACACATTCTTCCTGCATTTGTCCAGGTATATACATTCAGTGTCATCTAAACAGTGCGTGCATGCGTGGTATCCTTTGTTTGTCTGTCCTGAAAGGTTACTGAGAGCGGGCCAATCGTTGATGGTCACGAACAGCAATGCCTTAAGGTTAAATTCCTCCTATCTGTGCTCATCCCACATACGTACACCGTTTCCATTCCACAGCTGTAAAAGTTCTTCAACTAATGGCCTTAGGTACACATCAATTTCGTTGCCGGGTTGCTTAGGGCCTTGGATGAGAACTGGCATCATAATGAACTTCCGCTTCATGCACATCCAAGGAGGAAGGTTATACATACATAGAGTCACGGGCCAGGTGTTGTGATTCCTGCTCTGCTCCCCGAAAGGATTAATGCCATCCGCGCTTAAAGCAAACCATACATTCCTTGGGTCCTTTGCAAACTCATCCCAGTACTTTCTCTTGATTTTTCTCCACTGCGACCCGTCAGTGGGTGCTCTCAACTTCCCATCTTTCTTTCGGTTCTCACTGTGCCATCGCATCAACTTGGCATGCTCTTCGTTTCTGCACAGACGTTTCAACCGTGGTATTATAGGAGCATACCACATCACCTTCGCAGGAACCCTCTTCCTGGGGGGCTCGCCGTCAACATCACCGGGGTCATCTCGTCTGATCTTATACCGTAATGCACCGCATACCGGGCATGCGTTCAGATCCTTGTATGCACCACAGTAGAGGATGCAGTCAATAGGGCATGCATGTATCTTCTCCACCTCCAATCCTAGAGGGCATACGACCTTCTTTGCTGCATATGTACTGTCGGGCAATTCGTTATCCTTTGGAAGCTTCTTCTTCAATATTTTCAGTAGCTTCTCAAATCCTTTGTCAGCCACAGCATTATCTGCCTTCCACTGTAGCAATTCCAGTACGGTACCGAGCTTTGTGTTGCCATCTTCGCAATTGGGGTATAACCCTTTTTTGTGATCCTCTAACATGCGATCGAACTTCAGCTTCTCCTTTTGACTTTCGCATTGCGTCCTTGCATCGACAATGACCCGGCGGAGATCATCATCATCGGGCACATCATCTGGTTCCTCTTGATCTTCAGCAGCTTCACCCGTTGCAGCATCATTGGGCACATCGTCTGGTTCCTCTTGATCTTCACCAGCTCCCCCCGTTGCAGCATCACCGTATTCAGGGGGCACATAGTTTTCATCGTACTCTTCTTCTTCGCCGTCTTCCATCATGACCCCTATTTCTCCGTGCCTCGTCCAAACATTATAGTGTGGCATGAAACCCTTGTAAAGCAGGTGGGAGTGAAGGATTTTCCGGTTAGAGTAAGACCTCGTATTCCCACATTCAGTGCATGGACAACACATAAAACCATTCTGCTTGTTTGCCTCAGCCGCATCGAGAAACTCATGCACGCCCTTAATGTACTCGCGGGTGTGTCTGTCACCATACATCCATTGCCGGTTCATCTACGTGCATTATATATAATTAAGTGTCCAAATTAATAGAAGTTCATCATCACATTAAAACCAAAGTGCATACATAGTTCTCATCTAACAACATATAGCTCTCCCGAGCATCTAATTAATTAAACCATACATTGAAACTGTGTAAAACATTTCAATGCGAAAACAAATGCGATCATAGTCGCAACCAAGGTAACAATTGATCCAATGGCATAATGATACCAAGCCTCGGTATGAATGGCATATTTTCTAATCTTTCTAATCTTCATGCGCATTGCATCCATCTTGATCTTGTGATCATCGACGACATCCGCAACATGCAACTCCAATATCATCTTCTCCTCCTCAATTTTTGTTATTTTTTCCTTCAACATATTGTTTTCTTCTTCAACTAAATTTAACCTCTCGACAATAGGGTCGGTTGGCATTTCCGATTCACATACATCCTACATAAATAAAATCTATGTCACGTTGGTCGGCATAATTTTCATAAACAATAAATGAACCAATAGTTATAAAGATAATATATATACCACATCCGAATCATAGACAGGACGAGGGCCGACGGGGGCGGATACCAAAACATCGCACTATATAAGATGCAACAATAAAAGTAAGAAAATAATACAAGTATCTATGTAAACATACAAGTAAGAATATTTTTCCTTTTAGAAAGAAGATAAAACAAGAGGCTCACCACGGTGGTGCCGGCGATGAGCTCGGCGTGGGTGATCGACGGCGGTGAAGACGGGGACGGGGCATGACGGACCGCTAAACCTAGACAATATTATGGAAAATGGAGCTTGGAGGTCGAGCTTGGAGAGGAGAAAGCTCAAGTAGTGTGGCTCGGGCATTCCATCGAACTCCTTGTGTGCATAGGAGGTGAGCTAGAGCACCACCAAGCCCTCTCCCCCTCGGCCAGAGAAAAACAGAGCACTGGGGTGCTCTGCTCGCGAGCGAGGGGTATATATAGACACCTCATTGGTCCCGGTTGGTGACATGAGCCGGGACTTAAGGGGAGCCTTTGGTCCCGGTTCAAGCCACCAACCGGGACCAATGGTGGTGGGCCAGGAGCGAGGCCCATTGGTCCCGGTTCATCCCACCAACCAGGACCAAAAGGTCCAGATGAACCGGGACCAATGGCCCACGTGGCCCGGCTGGCCCCCTGGGCTCATGAACCGGGACCAATGCCCACATTGGTCCCGGTTCTGGACTGAACCGGGACTAATGGGCTGACCCGGCCTGGACCAAAGCCCTGTTTTCTACTAGTGCTACTATATCCTTAAAATATTCCCGTTCTCATTAAAGGGTGATGCTAAGATATGGTTTAATTCTCTTGATCCTGGTTGTGTGCGTAGTCCCCGGGATATGATTTATTACTTCTCTGCTAAATATTTCACTGCTCATAAGAAACAAGCTGCTTTAAAGGAAATATATAAATTTGTGCAAATTGAAGAAGAGAGTCTCCCACAAGCTTGGGGGGGGGGGTTCTCCAATTACTTAATGCTTTGCCAGATCATCCTCTCAAGAAAAATGAAATACATGATATATTTCATAGTGGACTAACTGAAGCTTCCAGAGACCACCTTGATAGTTGTGCTGGTTGTGTATTCAGGGAAAAAATGTTGATCTAGCTGAAATTCTATTGAATAATATGTTGACTAATGAAAATAATTGGACACTTCCTAAACCAACTCCTAAGCCAACTTCGAAGAAAAGGGGTATTCTATTTCTCGGTCCTGAAGATATGCAAGAGGCAAAGAAATCTATGAAAGAAGAAGGTATTAAAGATGAAGATGTTAAGAATTTACCGCCTGTTGAAGAAATACATGGTCTTAATTCATCACCTATTGAAGAAACACACAGTCTTGATAACCCAACACGGGTACTAAAGGTAAATTATCTCTATAGATATGATAAAGTTGAAATCCCTCCTACTAAGTTTGCTAGCCAATGTTTGGATGAATTTGATTACTTTATGGTTAAGAAAGAAGATTTTAATGCTTATGTTGGTAGACAATTGAAACATAATGCTTATATGATCGAACACTTGAGTGATTATATGGCTAATGTTAAAGGTGAACTTAAACTTATTAGTAAACATGATTTTATGGTTACCACTCAAGTAGAACAAGTACTTAAAGCTCAGAATGATTTGCTCAATGAATTAAATAGTAAGAAAAATAATAATGATGTTAGAGTTGTGACTAGAGGTGGTAAAATGACTCAGGAACCTTTGTATCCTGAAGGCCATCCTAAGAGAATTGAGCAAGATTATCAGAGAACTAATGTAGATGCACCTAGTCCTTATAAAAGGAAGAAAAAGAAAAATGATAGGACTTTGCATGCTTCTAGTGAACCTGTTGTTCACACACCTGAGAATCCCAATGATATTTCTATTTCTGATGCTGAAACACAAGCTGGTAACGAACATGAACCTAGTGATAATGTTAATGATGATGTTCATGTCGATGTTCAACCTAGCAATGACAATGATGTAGAGGTTGAACCTGTTGTTGATATTGATAACCCACAATCAAAGAATCAACGTTATGATAAGAGAGAGTTTGTTGCTAGGAAGCACGGTAAAGAAAGAGAACCATGGGTTTAGAAACCCATGCCTTTTCCTCCTAAACCATCCAAGAAAAAGGATGATGAGGATTTTGAGTGCTTTGCTGAAAGGATTAGACCTATCTTTTTGCGTATGCGTTTGACCGATATACTTAAAATGAATCCTTATGATAAGTACATGAAGGATATTGTTACTAATAAAATAAAGATACCGGAAGCTGAAATTTCCACCATGCTTGCTAATTATACTTTTAAGGGTGGAATACCAAAGAAACTAGCAGATCCAGGAGTACCAACTATACCATGATCCATTAAAAGAAAATATGTTAGAACTGCTTTATGTGATCTTGGAGCCGGTGTTAGTGTTATGCCTCCCTCTTTATATCGTAGACTTGATTTGAATAAGTTGACACCTAGTGAAATATCTTTGCAAATGGCTGATAAATCAACTGCTATACCTGTCGGTATTTGTGACGATGTGCCTGTTGTGGTTGCAAATGGTTACTATTTTAACGGACTTTGTTATTCTTGATATTCCCGAGGATGATAGTATGTATTATTGTAGGAAGACCCTTTTTGAATACTGCAGGGGCTGTTATTGATTGCAACAAAGGCAATGTCACTTTTCATGTTAATGGCAATGAGCATACGGTACACTTTCCGAGGAGACAACCTCAAGTTCATAGTATAAACTCTATCGAAAAAATTTCATCGATTATTTTTGGAGGTTTTGAATTTCCTCTACCTACTGTCAAGAAGAAATATGATATTCTTATTATTGGGGACGTGCATATCCCCGTTGAGGTAACATAGTGTTATTCAAAATTTCTCCGATTTCATATTACGCGAAATGAGTTTGTTAACAAGACCTGATCAACCTTGTTAGTGGATTCCTTTTGATGAGCATGAGATGGATGAAGTTAGAAAACACAATAAAAATAGTATTTTTTATTTTCTGTTATTAATATTAAATAAAGCAAAAATAGTATTTTTCTATCTGTTTCCTGAATTATCCATGCAATAAAAAATACCCCGAAAATGAAAGTTCTTCAAATGCCATAAAATTTAAATATGATTTTTTCTGGAATATTTGAAGATATCTGGCACTGAGAATACAGCAGGGGAGTAAGCACCTAGCCACGAGGGTCCAGGGCGCGCCTCGTGGGCCCATGGTGGCTCCCCTCCACTTATTCCAGCCACCACACACTCCTTCTTCCTCCCAAAAAAATCGCTAACCAGCTCAAGCACGAGTTCTACCACATCTTGCTGCCATTTTCGATCTCCTTTCTCAAAGCTCCATTCAAAAAACTGCTTTGGGGGATTGTTCTTTGGTATATGATTCCTCCATTGGTCCAATTAGTTTTTGTTCTAGTGTTTTATTCATTGCAAATTTTTGCTGCTTAGGTGACCCTATTCTTGAACTTGCATGTCAAATTTATATGGTCAAAAGTAGTTTTAATGCATGATATAGTCTCTAGGCACTTGTGGGAGTAGGTGCTATCAATTTTGTTGAGTTTGGTTCACTTTTATTTCGAAGTTACTAAAAATTTCAGAAATTTTTCAAAGGAGGAAATATGTTTAGGAAAATGTACCAAGGTGGTTCTTCAAGGAAGCAAGGACCCAGGCCCTCAATGCGTGAGCCGGACGATGAACCACCGAGGGACACTCAATTGTGTCCTTGTGATTGGCCGTCAGAGGACTTCATGGTTCAAGCAGGAATCACGGAGGAATTTGACGCATATGGGCGTAATGCTGCTCTGGAGAGCTTCGAGGCAGATAAGTGCGGTCAATACCTCTATTTAACTGATTCATTTGTGAGAAGGGTTAAATTTTCATCATCACGCAATTCTCATACTGTCCTGTTTGATCTTTATGAAAGTTCTTATACTATGGACTTAGAAGATTTTAACACTGCTTGTAAACTTCCACAATGGGGTACCACTAGTGAGCCTCGCAAATCTGAGTTTAGAGATTTTCTTGCTAGTATAACTGTGGGAGAGTCTAGAGATATAACACAAGCCACCATAGGGGGGATTCATTTTCCTGCTATATATTATTTAGCTCTCTTCATAGGTAGATGCATCAATGGTAAGGATGAAGCATGTCACATGTGTGTCCCTGATCGCAGTGTTCTCAGGAGTGCTCTAGTAGGAGATAAACATTATAATTTGGGAGCCATTGTTGCACGTAGGTTGCAAAATAATCGTATTCATGGAGATTTCTTTGGTGGAATTTATGCAACTCGTATAGCTAACTTTCTTGAGATACCCATACGTGGAGATGATATCGAGTTGCCTCCTTCTTATTTAGATTACGAGGCTATGGTTCGTCATTAGTTTGTTGAGAGGAATGATCAGTTCCTCCAGTACCGACTAATCTTTGACACACGATGCACCTATCACGTCGCCCTCCCTACTCCTACTTTCTTTGACTTTCAGGCAAAGGGGCGACATTTTATAACCAGGGACGAAGCTACCGAGTACGAGAGGAGGCCGGAGACAACTCGCCTCCAAGCTGCAGCTCATCAGGCAATTGCCGCTGCATCTTAGTACGACCCCAACTACAACTTTGGATATTCGCCAGGCCAGCCGTGGCCATACACCAACTTAGGCCAAAAGCCTAAGCTTGGGGGAGTACGTATCTCTCACCGACATTACATTCCTGTTCAGACACTCATGCTAGTTGTCAGTGCTCATACTTTTTCATTGTAATATCCATGCTAGTACTTCCCTTTGTATGCTTTCTTCTTGTGTGTTTGATAAACCTTAAGAAAAACCAAAAAATTAGTTATAGCTTTTAGTTAGTTTACTTTCCATGCTGTAGTAGTAATTAAAAAGAAAACCCAGAAAGATTTCTCGTTCTTCTTTTGCTTGTTGGGAGCTTTCCCATGTAAATAGTTTTATTTCTTTCTTGTTCATTGGGGGTTGAGAGGAGAAGACCATGATTAAAATGTTGAGTGGCTCTCATATGCATTATTGTTGATCTAACAAAGAGCCCATATTACCTTGTCTTCTATCTTGAATTGAATGCTTGCAGATTCCAGCTTAGTCCAATGCACGTGCACTATTATTATTTTCCACACTATTCGGTCATGCAAGTGAAAGGCAATAATGATGATTATATGATGAACTTATTGAGATGAGAAAAGTTGGTCTCAACTCGACCTCTATTGTTTTTGTAAATATGATTAGTTCATTGTTCCTGATTCAGCCTATTATGAATGAACATGTTTGCAATGACAATTAGAGATTGTAGTTGCTTATGCCATGCTTAACTTAATTAGCTAGGAGCTTATAATCGTTTACCTTGCGTGCCAAAATGCTATTAAAATGGTTGTGATGTGGTATGATAGGGTGGTATCCTCTTTTGAATGATTTGAGTGGCTTGACTTAGCACATGTTCACGCATGTAGTTGAAACAAAATCAACATAGCCTCTATGATATTTATGTTCATGGTTCATTCTATCCTACTGATGCTTGCATTCGGTGTTGATTAATTTTAATGCATGTTCATGACTGTTGTCGCTCTCTAGATGGTCACTTCCCAGTCTTTTTCTAGCCTTCACTTGTACTAAGCGGGAATACTGCTTGTGCATCCAATTCCATAAACCCCAAAGTTGTTCAATATGAGTCCACCATACCTACCTATATATGGTATCTACCTGCCGTTCCAAGTAAATTTGTATGTGCCAAACTCTAAACCTTCAAATAAACATTCTGTTTTGTATGCTCGAATAGCTCATGTATCAACTAGGGTTGTCTGTATCTTCCATGCTAGGCGGATTATTCTCAAGAGGAGTGGACTCCGCTCCTCACTCTCGAGAACATGGCTGGTCACCGGGATGCCCAGTCCCATGCTTTATGCAAATCAAATCAAAATAACTGCAAATAAAACTCCCCAGGATTGTTGTTAGTTGGAGGCACTTGGTGTTTCGAGCAAGCCATGGATTGATGCTTCTTGGTGGAGGGGGAGTATAAACTTTACCATTCTGTTTGGGAACCACATATAATGTGTGTAGCATGGAAGATATCGAGATCTCTCGGTTGTTATGTTGACAATGAAAGTATACCGCTCAAATATTATTCATATCTATTTCAAAACCAAGCTCTGGCACCTCTACAAATCCCTGCATCCCTCTGCGAAGGGCCCATCCATTTACTTTTATGTTGAGTCATCATCCTCTTATTAAATAGCACCAGTTGGAGAGCACCGCTGTCATTTGCATTCATTACTGTTAGTTTACATTGAGTATGACTTAACTGGATCTCTTTTACCATGAATTACAATGTCTAGTCAGTCCTTGATCTTTAAAGGTGCTCTGCATTTATGTTTTGCGGTCTCAGAAAGGGCTAGCGAGATACCATCTTGTTATATCATATCATGATTGTTTCGAGAAGGTGTTGTCATCCGAGATTTATTATTATTGCTTGCTAGTTGATTATGCCATTGATATGAGTAAACATGAGACCTAAATGTTATTGTGAATATGGTTAGTTCATAATCTTTGCTTAAAACTTGAATCCTGGCTTTACATATTTACAACAACAAGAGCAAACAGAGTTCGTAAATGTTTTTCTTTATCACTTTCAGTTTATCAACTGAATTGCTTGAGGACAAGCAAAGGTTTAAGCTTGGGGGAGTTGATATGTCTCCGTCGTATCTACTTTTCCAAGCACTTTTGCCCTTGTTTTCGAATCTAACTTGCATGATTTGAATGGAACTAACCCGGACTGACGCTGTTTTCAGTAGAATTGCCATGGTGTTATTTTTGTGCAGAAATAAAAGTTCTCGGAATGACCTGAAAATCAACGGAGATTATTTTTGGAATATATAAAAAATACTAGAAGAAAGATCCACGTCAGGGGGCCCACACCCTGTCCACGAGGGTGGGGGCGCGCCCCCCTGCCTCATGGGCCCCCTGACGCTCCACCGTTCTCAACCTTGACTCCATATATTAACTTTCCAGGAGAAAAAAATCAGAGAGAAGGATTCATCGCGTTTTACGATACGGAGCCGCCACCAAGCCCTAAAGTCTCTCGGGAGGGCTGATCTGGAGTCTGTTCGGGGCTCCGGAGAGGGGAATCCGTCGCCATCGTCATCGTCAACCATCCTCCATCACCGATTTCATGATCCTCACTGCCGTGCATGAGCAATTCCATCGTAGGCTTGCTGGACGGTGATGGGTTGGATGAGATTTATCATGTAATCGAGTTAGTTTTGTTAGGGTTTGATGCCTAGTATCCACTATGTTCTGAGAGTGATGTTGCTATGACTTTGCTATGCTTAATGCTTGTCACTATGGCCCGAGTGCCATGATTTGAGATCTGAACCTATTATGTTTTCATCAATATATGAGAGTTCTTGATCCTATATTGCAAGTCTATAGTCACCTATTATGTGTTATGATCCGTTAACCCCGTAGTGACAATAATTGGGATACTTACTGGTGATGACCGTAGTTTGAAGAGTTCATTTATTCATTATGTGTTAATGCTTTGGTCGGATACTCTATTAAATGGAGGCCTTAATATCCCTTAGTTTCCAATAGGACCCCGCTGCCACGGGAGGGTAGGACAAAAGATGTCATGCAAGTTCTTTTCCATAAGCACGTATGACTATATTCGGAATACATGCCTACATTACATTGATGAACTGGAGCTAGTTCTGTGTCAGCCTAGGTTGTGAATGTTACATGATCGATCGCATCCGGCATAATTCTCTATCACCGATCCATTGCCTACGAGCTTTTCCTATATTGTTCTTCGCTTATTTACCTTTTCCGCTGCTACTGTTACCATCACTACAAAACAGAAATTTTTTACTTTTGCTACCGTTACCTTTTGCTATCATTACCACTACTATCATATTACTTTGCTACTAAATAATTTGTTGCAGATACTAAGTTTCCAGGTGTGGTTGAATTGACAACTCAGCTGCTAATACTCGAGAATATTATTTGGCTCCCCTTGTTTCGAATCAATAAATTTGGGTTGAATACTCTACCCTCGAAAATTGTTGCGATCCCCTATACTTGTGGGTTATCATTAGAATCATTACAATGTAATCTAGATCATTGACTCTAGTACAAGTGGGAGACTGAAGGAAATATGCACTAGAGGCAATAATAAAGTTGTTATTTATATTTCCTTATATCATGATAAATGTTTTATTATTCATGCTAGAATTGTATTAACCGAAAACTTAGTACATGTGTGAATACATAGACAAACAGAATGTCAGTAGTATGCCTCTACTTGACTAGATCGTTGAATCAATGATGGTTATGTTTCCTAACAATAGACATGAGTTGTCATATGATTAACGGGATCACATCATTAGAGAACGATGTGATTGACTTGACCCATCCGTTAGCTTAGCATGATGATCGTTTAGTTTCTTGCTATTGCTTTCTCCATAACTTATACATGTTCCTATGACTATGAGATCATGCAACTCCCGAATACCGGAGGAACACTTTGTGTGCTACCAAACGTCACAACGTAACTGGGTGATTATAAAGGTGCTCTACAGGTGTCGCCGATGGTGTTTGTTGAGTTGGCATAGATCGAGATTAGGATTTGTCACTCCAATTGTCGGAGAGGTATCTCTGCGCCCTCTTGGCAATGCACATCACTATAAGCCTTGCAAGCAATGTGAATAATGAGTTAGTTACGGGATGTTGCATTATGGAGAGTGAGGCGGGGGAGGCAGTGGAGGCAGGTGGAATATGGAGGGGCAACAGCGACAGATTTAGAGGCGACTGGGGGGCAGTTGGATTCTATGGTGGTTGCGTTTACGACGGCGCAGTGAGAGGCAGAGGGAGGCGGAGAGATGTATGGGAGCCTGAATCCATGGCGGCGGTGTGTGGGTGGGTGCATCTGGAGGTTTAACGCTCACGGGAGGGGCCGTCTAGAAGTTTCACATCGCGTGGCATGTGGGTCTGTGGCCGTTTTTGCCTTTGGACATGACGGTGCATGACACAAATTAACACCCCCTTGGGCTGATTGTTTGGGCAGCCCTAAAATGGGACCACAGAAATATATGTTTTTTGCATAACATGCCCTATTTTGTATCTGCTATTAGAGATGCTCTCGCAGAAATCTCCACCTCGTATGTTGGCTCCTCATTCCTCAATAATAATAATAGAAGTGTTGGGGTCTCCCTCCTATTTCGCATGGGCCAAATAGTGGGCCATTCCTGAGAATTTGGGGGCCGGGTCGCAATTAGGACCCACACCCCTTAACAAAATTACGGAAAATATTAATCTATACATGTATGCACATAGTATTATTAATAAACATTTAAAATGCTTCATAGGGAATTTTCATTCAAAAAATACATACATATTAATTCAAAATTTCTTTTAAAATATGGACATACCAAATCACTAATTATGGCATTGATATAAATTTCATCCAACATTTTCTTATCAATGTATAAAGTTACCAAACCATTTAACATTTCTTGAGATATTATAGACCTTTGTAACCTCACGAATTAATATGATCGTTCCCCCCTTTTTCACTGCTAGGTGCATACAATTCAGAATTAAAGACACAAATAATAATTGAAATCTATCTCAAATCTATGAAGATTCTTTATAAACTTAATAAAAGAATATGATCGATTGACGTGTCCAACTCAGTAATGACAAGGACCAATATACATCACTAACTAGCACCCAATCAATTGCTTATCAATACCTTATTGTGAGAATGAAGTCAATAGGACTCAATTGATCATTGTCTATACATCTTATTAATCATCATGGCAAAATCGCTAGGGCTTAGTTGCGTAGAATACCTTTTGTGGAATTGGCCACTTACCTCTTAGCATGGAGACTGATGATGTAGTGTGACATTGAACATGAGGGAGAGGCAATGCATTGATGGTGAGGGCGGGGCATGCGGGTGCCGACAGTCGGTGGCGTGTGGAGAAAAAATGTTGGGCACATGTTATGTGCGTGATGGATCGGTCCAAACTCCTGGAGTGTGGATTTGTAGGCCATCGTGTGTGGGTGTGTCTATAGCTGGCTCTTAGAGAGCACTCCTTCATGCCCTGACATGATGAGTTGGCTCATTAGATTATCTAATTCCTATATGACACCCTCCCTCTCTTTGTGGGGTATTATTGGGTGGCCACCAGGTGACCAAGGCTCAAGGTGCTTGCCTTGCTATGTTAGATGACGATGGAATCTAAAGACCTCCTGTGTTTTGGTTGATACTCTATGATCCATTATCGTGACATATTGTACTCTTGTGTGCGCGGGGGGGGGGGGGGGGGGGGCGTGGCTCCTCTTCCATCCATGAGTGGTTGCGTTGGTTTGTTGTGTGCCTAGTCTGAGCTTTGTAATTTGTTTTCTCCTAGTTCATTAATGGTTCGTAAAAAATATATGTTCCTACTTTTTATAGTGGGGAGGGTGCAACATCTTTCGATGCTTATTTTACCTATTATTGTTAGTGACCATCCCCCACTTCTATCGGGCAATAAAACGTCCATTTCTAAATCTAAATAGTTTCTGAAGTTTCAGAATCGAAGGGTTTTAGTAGAAGAGTTCCAAAATGTTAGATAATTTGTTTGCGCTAGTTCATCTAATAAAACCATAGATCTTTAGAGTTTTTAGCATAGAAGGCTCCTTGAAAATGGAGCTGATCCAAAAAGTCCTTACAACATCAACCTAATTCAATCCATGCAAAAATTGATGCAATTCATTCTTCTCCTCTTCATATGCGAAATGATACTCCCTCCATCAAGGTATATAAGGCCTAATTTGAGATTCTATGGTACCAAGGCATGAGCGAGATATTTGGAGCAAATTTTGGAAATCATTTTTGGCAATCGCCTCCTCACCATTGACTTGTTTGATCGAATATCATAGCCCATGTTGGTTAATTACTCCTAGTCCAAACAATAAATGCACAATTCTTACAAAGCGTTTTCCAATGGGAATATGAGGGGAGATATGATGTACAAGAGAGTGATTAAAAGTCTCGAGAGAAAGGTCTTATATATTTGTAAACCAAACATACATACCTCGATGGGTGGGGTAGTGATGAAGTCAATCTTATTGACCACTATGACAAACTACAACAATCTTATGATATTTTATAGGCAGAGCCAAAATACATTTGGGCTTCCCATGTATAAAATTTATCGTTATCTAGAATGCCCTATTCAGTACTTTACTAACCCGTCTGCTACAAAAAAACCATAATTCCCATGAAACCATGCATGCCTATTTGAACCAATAATAACTATCATGCTTTACCTTAATTTTCTATTCCAAACAAAGATGAAATTTTGCATGTTCTTAAAGGAATATGAAGGAAATCCGCTCAAGGTCCGCATGGTTGAAATTTAGCCTTTTATATTTTATGTTGGAGTTGGGATGATGTAACTCATAGTATTCTAAAGTTCTCTCAAGAAGGTAAGCTCCATCCTGATCTCAGCAAAGCTTTCAGTGCTCTTATGGCAAAAATCCCAATCCTATTATCTTCGGAACTTTTGGTTAATCAACCTTTGCAATGTATTTTATAAAAATCATCACTAGGAGCATCGCTAATAGGCTCAAAGAGCAGTTACCTAACAATATCGATACAACTCGTCAAGTTCTTATTCAAGGCCGTATAATTTCTAGTAATATAACTATTTCTAGTAAATGAGTTGCACCTTTAAACTTTTCATCTTGGAAGTATAAAGCTTTTATGTTCAAAGTTGAATTTGACACAACTTTTGATACAATTGATTCAAGTTGTTAGAGCCTTAGTACGTAAAGGAATGCATGTTCATTTCACAAAATTGATCCATGAATGCATTTTCTTTGTTAATTTTGTTTTCAACTTTAATGGTTAACCTTCCATAAAATTGATATATAAATTGTCACTCTCTCTTCAAGATGTCTTCAGATTAATAATCGATATGGTATATAATTTGGACCCTAATTCTTGCTAGCTCCAATGCCTAATTGGTAGCTAGTGGTTGGGCCCAAAGAGCAAACTTTTGTAGCAAGTCATAAAATTTCCTCACTTCGAGAAATAAAAGTGTCAACCATAGTGTGTCCCCAATACTTCTAGTGAGGTTGTCAATCTCACTTTGCTATTTGAAACAAACAATGATTAGATAATGGGCTATGAAGTTTTTTTAGAACAAATAATAACAAAAAATTTGGTCTCTTGTTTATCATCCAAGGTGGAGCTGGAGGAGACTCCTTTTCATCATTGGAGATGGCCAAAACTCCTAGAAGCTTGTCCCTTAACCTTGACCTCCATCTTCTTGAACTTTTTCAACACCTTAGCATTGATCCTTGTCCCTCCGATTGGAGTCGCAAGAAGACATGGAGAAAGAACAATTTATGAAAACCCGGCTTGAAAAGTGCTCAAAACAAAATAGAGGAGAAATATAGTTGCTTTTCCATGTGCAAGGGGCCAACCGTCAGAACATGTGCCAGAAGAGGACTTCTATGGGCCCAGGTGCCTGAGGAGTCCAACTCCATGTTTGTTCACCTGTGACCCATAAATGTTCCCTCCAACAAATCTTTTGGACAAATGCCATATTTCATATAAAATACAAAAAATAATCTGATTTTGGACAGTTTATGTACGTTTTCCTTACCTAGAAGTTTCTAGCTTCTAGAAAGTTCATGTTCTCATTTTTAATTAATTCTTTAGAAGTGATCATGTGCACCACATTTACCTCCTATCCTATGGGGTCACTAGCAATGTAGTGTTTAAGTCTCTAATTGTTGACAACACTTGGTTTTCCTTTAATATCACCTTCAAAGTTGATGGCCCCTAACTGACAAATTTTAATGATGGTATGGAGGCCATCCTATTTTGTTAGGAGTTTACCTACACAATGTCTTAAAGAATACTTATATAATAGCACACTGTCTCCTGCTTTGAATCCTTTATGTATTCTCCTATCATACCACATTAAAATTTTTCTTTAAATGACTTAGCATTTCTCCATTCATCTAGCAATCTTTTCTCTTTGGCTTGTTGAAAGTAAAAGTTTAATTATTTCATTACATAGTAAGACTTATGTTCAACAAGATAAAATTAAGAGCAGAAACTGTAAAGAAAAGTGGTCTAGAAAGTGTATTCATTCTGGATGTATAAGAAAGCTAGCTTCAAAGTTCTTGATATACACAATGCCTTCGCGAAAATATGATGACTAGGGTTTTAAACCTCGGTTTTGTCCCTAACTAGGTCAACTTCATCATTCTTTGTTAACTTCAGAAACAACAGTGACTCTTGAGATTCTAAAAAAAGTACTATAACCAACATATGTCAGACAAGTTTAGGTCTAAGTTATATCTAAGTACTAAATTAGTCACTATAATTTTATCGAAGTTATTCAGTGTACACATGTGAAATGTTGAAACTACACCCCAACAATACAAACACAATTATCGTACACTACATCACAAACATAATGGCTACTTGTCCACTACAATTTTCTACCAAAAATGTAATGGTCATAAACAAGTGTGACAGTGACCTTAGTACATTTAACACACCATGCACAACTTCGTGATGGGATACTCCCTCCATTTGCTTATATAAGGACACTACGGAATATATATTTTGCATCTATACAAGGTCACCAACAGTAATCAAGGCAAAAATTAATGATGCTTTCTCGCACTAACAACTTGTTTAATACATGCATGCATGCAGTCATAATGACACTTATCTACTTCTTCCATTCAGTTTTCTTACATGCATGCAGTGTATTAATGATCCCAGTAAACGAGAAAAAGTTGAGTTGCAAACATGTATTAAATTTTACCTTAGTACTTGTAATTTAGGTTTGTGGCCTTGTATATAAAAATCAAGGGAGTAGTAACTATGAATCGGATCAAAAGATTACCTATTTGTCGAGCTATACCTAATTAGTTTGTGATGTACAAATAAATCTCGTAAGCAAAGTTTATTCAACTATTTTGCTTTCACTTTAAGCAATGAATTCACCCAAACAATATTTATCTAAAATGATTATGTTCCCACTTGTTAAAGTTGAAAATAAACATCTTGCTTGATCGCTTCTACATTAGCATACTGTGTCATTAGCATACTGTGTCTTGCTGGCCCGATGGTGGTGATGATACAATAATTAGTATGAGTGTCAAAACTAGCCTGGATACAACTAACCTCATGTTATAACCTGGACATAGTGGTAACTGCAATGTATCAAAACTTGGTTAGGGATATTTGATTCCAGACCAGGTTGGTATTTATATCATTATGTGATCCAACTAGGAGAAAAAATTAAAAGCTATGGTAATAGCCAAGGACTGAATAATTTGCTCAGTTTGGTACAATTTCTTGTAGTTGTTGGAACATATTGATATTTTCTAAAACATATTGCAGCAAGGTGAAGCTTTTGGATGAAACTTTTTGTTTAGGGCCTTTTGTTCGTTTGGTTGTGTAATAGAAAAAAAATTAGGGTTAATTTGATATATGCCACTCCAAATCAGGCGATTCTGAGAAATGCCATCGCAATTTTCCAAACTTTGAAAAATGTCATTTCATGCCATTTCCAGTGGCATTTTTCAAAGTCTAGAGTGGCGTTTATCAAATTTTGCAAACATTAGTGACATTTTTGTGAATCGCCATAATTGGTGTGGCATTTATCAAATTTTCCATGAAATGAAGTACAATCAAATCCTTAGAAAGCCCCTATCTGATTCAGTTTTATGACTCAAAGAACCGATATAAGAAACATTCCTAAAAACTGAAATCCAAGAAAATTCCTATGAAAATCTTCTGAATGGAAGAG
Source organism: Triticum urartu (assembly GCF_056163025.1). Classification (NCBI taxonomy): domain Eukaryota; kingdom Viridiplantae; phylum Streptophyta; class Magnoliopsida; order Poales; family Poaceae; genus Triticum; species Triticum urartu. Next base: position 524,500,524 of record NC_141877.1, read on the forward strand.
GCCCTTATTTTCCGAAATCACATTATTTTTTGCATGTTCTCTAGGTCAAGTGTTGTATGTTCGTTGGTATATGTGTGCAACTCTATATCTCTTTTTCATTTTTTTGCATGCCTATCGAGGGTAATCTAGTTTTGTTCCTATCCTTGTCGCAAAAATATTGGCTTGTGCTGAAATTCTTGCTTGGATTGGACCAGTGTAAAGAAACAAAAAAAACTTAAACAGACAAATGTCCATAATGCCCTCAAGCATCTGGTTCCAGTAACCAACGCTCTTTACGTACTCCTCAGTTGACGCTCATGTTGGTGCCTAATTACTCCTTGGCTCTGTCCCTCCGCATACTGCCCCTAAGGAATTTTGTGGTTCTAATTATCTACATAGCATAAGATGGTAGAGAAATTTATCTATCTATCCATTTCTGTAAGTAGAATCGTTTATGCAATGAGTATAACATGTATAAATAACGCAGAACATGTACTTTTATTCATTTATATTAGTTAACATGTACCACGCAGCAAGCGTGGTAAAAGCAATTTCAAATTGACAAAAAAAATATTAGTTAACATGTATGTGCTCTTATTTTTAACATATGCACTTAAAAATATGTTTTCGTCTGATATCCGTCTAACTTCAAATGTGATAATATATTGGTTGGTATTTTTCTAGGTACAATTAGCAGGACTAGCCATCTACGGTCGGTTATGTAACAGCATGGACGACTAACACATGCGACCTATTTAGGTACAATTATACAGATCTAACATTTGCAATATATTAAGATACAATTATGTCGGTCTAACCAATGTCATCTATTTAAGTACATTTACATGGACCAAACATATGTGATTTGTTTAGCTACATTATGATGTTCTAACGGATGTGATATACCAAGGTATAATTATGAAGTTTTAACAAATGCGATATATGTAGGCACAGTTATATAAATCTAAAGGGTGTGATCATTCTAGCTATAGTTATGTAGATCTAGCGGTTACGGCCTACTAATAAAGAGATGGTCCGCAGATTCAGGACCAATATTTTTTGCTTTGTATGAGAATTTTCAAGGACGTCTCTCTATTTTCTACCATATGGTACACAATAGGTCAAAATATACAATCCGATGATGAAATCAAGGTACATTATGAGAGCTCATTGTCCAAGGGGCCATTTTCCTTTGACCTTACCATCTTATGCTTCTTCCTCTTGTCTGCCATGTTTTCATCATACATAGTCCTCACAAATTTTCCCATGCACATGGCAATGTTTGCTTAAGTTCAGCATAGACCCAATTCGATTTCTCTTTGTCTGTCTTGTGATAATATGCACAGTGGGAACAGGAACTGAAATTTAATAAAATTATGGTTAGTAGCATGTAACAGAACATAAAACTTATCACATAGATGTTAAGACATACCGGTAGACGGTTGTATACATCAAGTTTAGGGGGTGAATCGTGGGAATTGGGACACCTGAAAACTTTGTGCAATAAACTCCATGTAGCTCTTCATCTTTGCAATTCTCGCCACACCAACACCTCAGAACTTCCACCTATACAGGAACATCCGAATGCATATACTTTTGGCATCTCAGTTGGATCAAAAGAAGGTGGGAGAAATTTGTGGTAAAGGATGGGGGAGCTGAGCGGCCGATTTGTTTCGAGGGTGAAGTAAACTTGTTGTTCTAGCTAAGTGAGAATGACAAACATGTTCCTGCCGTCCAAACAGCTGATGACATGCTTCAACCATACTTGGTGACACCCTAAAAAAATGCTGGGTGACTGGGTTATACTCCTCCAATATAAGAGAGGTTGCACATACACAGGTGGGCACAGGTGCATGGTGTAAGAAGCAGCCTGTACCAACGATTTTTAGCACAAGTTGCTAGATCACGAGGCACCCTGTCCGGATGATGATCAGGATGAGCGGATAAGTTGATTATTATTTTTGGATGAAAAGACGGCCCTAAAGCTATACTTTGTTTGAGCAATAAGCAGGTGAGACACGAGAGAAGTGTCAGAAAAGAGAGGAAAACAAAAATAATTAACCGGAGCTGGTTTCCGGCGAATACAACCAGCAAGCAAATAAGTGTACTTCAAGGCGGCTGGAAACAACTAGCGATTTTGTTTAGTGACTTGGAAGTTTGCTGTTTTCTCTTGTGCTTTTGCATGCCCCCTCTACCCACACCTCTCCTCCACAATGTTCCACGGTCTAAGCTGATGAGGCAGTTTGTTTACATACTGCCTTCAATTTTTATAGATAGTCCGTGCATGGTTCCACCGCCAATATTTTGTTGCTGCAATATAATACAAGTACTATTGATGCATGGTAGGCATGCAAGTGTGTAGTGCGTGGGCTTGATTTTTGTGAAAAGTTGTAATTTCGTGTGATTCTACTTTTTTTTCACCAGAAACTGTGATTCTACTTCCACGTACGATGGATATTGGATCACGAAAAAGATCAAAATGGGTTCAGTTGTACACTCGCCGCTTCATCGCTTAACACAGAGGAGAGCCCTCCGGCTACGCCCAGCTCTCCTCGATCGTGCCACCTTCTTCCATGCTTCTACTGACAACTGTGCCCAAAAAGTCAAAGGGACAATACTTTCCTATTTTGAGTTGTCACCACAAAAGGCAATTATTATATGTAAATGAATTCCTGCCAGTTTCAGACACAATTTGGAGAGGAGCGCGGAGCCCCTGGGAGTTTCAGCCAAATATTGGATTCGGCGCCACCCTGGAATCCTGGATAACTATTGAAGCGAATGATTTCCTGCCATAAAAAGCAGGAGCCACCAACCCGCAGCAACTATAAGTACCCTCCCAGGACAGAGTCCCAGACCACTAAACAAAGAGACGCAATGTCGCAACACGCTAGTAAGACTAAAACCCTAGAGAGTAGTGAGCCCGAGTCGGAGCCAGAGCCGGCGGCGGTTGAGGCCTCCACTGATTGGAAGGAGGACGAGGAGCACCAGGTTGACGGCATTCAGCGGATGGTAAAGTGCTACCGCATGATCAAGGAGCTCTACGCCACGACGGAGAAGGTTGTCCCGGCGAGCAGCGGCGGCCAGAAGCAGAAGTAGAAGAAGAAATAGTTGAGTGATAGGGCGACATATCACATACGAGAGGCTAGATGGAGGGCCCTTCTCTTGTAATTCGCGTAGTTGCTAGAGGGGAAGAGATTGCTCTCAGTTCTCTCGCCTGGGTGTGTCTGCCCTCTCGCCGGGGATGGGTCGCCAATCGATATCTCGCTTGGTTGTAAACGCTGAATCTCTTCTCTACCATAAGAAGAAATTATAGTTGATTGAACTGCTTTAATATCGTAGTAATGTGTTGCTTCCTGGCTTGGAGGGCTGGATCTCGTTCGGTCATCCTTTGCTGATGGTCTCAGGCTCGGGCCGGGCGGAAGATGATTAGAAGGGAGGATAACGTGAGAGCTCATTATGGTAGTCAATTTCAGTCTCCTGGGATTGACGTGAGAGCAGCTTTCAGGCCTGATCTGGTAGTGAATTTCAGGCGTGTTGTGTGGGGGCGATGAACCTTGCATGCGTCACTACAGCCAATATGAGCAGCTACGCTGGATAAGAAAAATAAAAAAATGGTAGGGGAAGAAGGAATCTTCTAGAAGCTTCATTGACACATCCCAGCGGTGGAACAAATGACAAAGCTATCACTCGTATATACCGTGGATAATTTACCATAATTCTTCCGGTGGAAGAACAGATCAGATCGGTTACGTTCGGCGCCGACCATGCATGCAGGGACACAGGGACGACTGCCCGGGGCCTGCCTCTCAAGCTTCAGATTATCATCAAAGCCATGCAACTAGAGTACAAACCAGAGAACTGAAAAGAGAGAAACCGGTATGGTGCGGGTTGCCATACCCATAAACCAGAGAACTGAAGATGTTCATGGTGGTTCAGAAGAACTGACGAGGATTTATTAAATCATTTTCATATAGATGACAGTTTTAATTTCTTGCACCCGTGGAACACCGAGATGGTGGTTTTTGGGTCTTATGGTCGGTTGATGTCAAGCTAATTACTCTTCTCAAAATGCAATCATGATGTTACTAGCTGTAACTTCTACATTTCCTTAATTCACAAAAAAAGAGGAACTTCTACATTTCCTTAGTTTGTGTTTTATGCTGATCCTCGAGTATTCCTTATCACCTTAGAAATAGGAAAATATGGAGTCAAATTGAAGCTTTTATGTCTTCCTTTCCTTGGAAGACGGTTTTTCCCATGGATGAATTAAATGATATTGTTTTCTTGTGGGAAAATTAGATTTTTATTGCTTAACCTCTAGGATTACAATCATGTTGATGTAGAAAACCAATCTCATTTGGTCCAAACTTCCTACGCATGTGATGATGCCCTATCTGAGCCAAACGATATGCAACGTTATTACAGGCATGGCGCACATGACCAAAAAAAAATGTCTACCCCGCATGAGTAGACTGTTGATTTCGCCAGTGATGGACGACGTCGGAGATTGATCAATCTCCAGCTGCTTGATCATGTTCGCTGCCACTTGAGAATCTATTTCGACAATGAATGGCTTCATGCTCCACTCATAGGTCAGCGGAATTCCTTCCATACATGCAGCCTTTGTCAAGCTAGTCAGCATCAAATGAATAATTTAATCACAATGTGAAATGATTTGGCTTAAGAAATATGGCATATAATGGCCCTTCTTACACTTGGTGTAAAATGCATTTTTATTATCTGGTACCAAGGCATGAGTGCAAAATTTAGGGGGCGTTGGGAAATCATTTTGGACAATCTCAAATTGCTCCCATGCAAAACACTCCATATTAGAGCTTTAATTTTGCAGTCTGCTTAAAAATATGGCCAATCCAAAAAGCCTTTACCACAACTACCTGACTTAATCCAAGATGAATTGAGGAAATTTGGTCTTCTTCCTTTCATTAGTGAAATAATACTCCCATGTTACAGGTATGTGAGGACTATTTGATATTATCTGGTACCAAGGCATCAGTGCAAAATTTGGGTGGTTTTGGGAAATCATTTTGGACAATCTCAAATTGCTCCCATGCAAAAAATTAAATTGGCAGTTCTTACGAAGTGTTCTCTCATGGGAAGTGATTTACAAGATAGTGACTGAGAGTGCTGAGAAATTGGGCGCTACATAGTCAAATACAAAAAATTGGAATTGGGACCTACTTACCCGGGTGCGGATGCAGGGAGTAGTCATGAGGCATAGCTTATTGAACAGTATGAAAAAAGTAGACCGACTTACAAAATTTATATGCAAGAATAGAAAGCCATCGGGGTTCGCATGGGGATAGAAATACTATTTTCATTTCATAACGCAATGCTAAAAATACAAAATGCTTATGATATTGCATCTTGCTTCATTCAATACTATTACATGAAACCTTATTCATTGTGGCGCCATGCCTAATTCAATAAATATTGTCGGTTGTGTGTCACCTTACTCTTGTAATCCAAACAAAGATGAAATCTCCCGGCAATCACCATGAATGAAGAGGAAATCCTCTCTAGGTTTTGATGGTTTAAATGTACTGGCTTGGCGTTCGGATGATGTATACCGTACCGTTCAATAGTTCTATCAGGTAGGTTAGCTACCTTCTCAGATCAATGAAATTTTCATCATGATAATCACAAAAAAGGTCAATTATACTGTTCCCCATAACTTTCAGTTAATCAACTTGCAATGCAACTTGTAGAATCATCACCCGGTGCTTTGCTAACACGGTCAAAGAGCAATTATACCCAAATAAATCATGAAAATCATAAAGCTTCTATCCAAGGCCGTAGAATTTCTAATAATATTATTCTTTTCTAGGAAATCACTCCTTCCAACATACATCCCAGAAGCATAAAGCTTTTTTGTTGAAAGTAGACTTGAACAAATCTTTTGATAAAATTGAATGGGGATTTTCCTATAGCCTTGGTACGTAAAGGGTTGCATGGTCATTTCATAAAATTGATCTATGAGTGCATTTTCTTTGCTTATTTTCCTCTCAACATTTGTGGTGTTGGGGAACGCAGTATTTCAAAAAAATTCCTACGATCATGTAAGATCTATCTAGGAAATGCATAGCAACGAGCGGGGAGAGTGTGTCCGCGTACCCTCGTAGACCGAAAGCGGAAGCGTTTAGTAACGCGGTTGATGTAGTCGAACGTCTTCGAGATCCAACTGATCCATGTACCAAACATATGGCACCTCCGCGATCAGCACACGTACAGCTCCATGACGTCCCTCGAACTCTTGATCCAGTTGAGGCCGAGGGAGAGTTCCGTCAGCAAAACGGCATGGTCACGGTGATGATGAAGTTTACTAGCGCAGGGCTTCGCCTAAGCACCACGACGATATGACTGAGTTGTGTAACTGTGGAGGGGGTCACCGCACATGGCTAAGAGAAACTTTGTTGTGCCTTTGGGGTGCCCCCTCCCACGTATATAAAGGGGGAGGAGAGGTGACCGGCCCTAGATGGGGACGCGCCATGGGGGGAGTCCTACTTGGACTCCCAATCCAAGTAGGATTCGTCCCACCCCCTTTCCTAGTCCAAGTAGGAGAAGAAGGGAAGGAGGAAAAGAAGAGAAGGAAGGAGGGGGGCACCGCCCCCTCCCCTTGTCCAATTTGGACTGGGCAAGGGGGGGAGCACCACCTCTAGCCGGCCCTCTCTCTTCTCCACTAAGTTCCATGATGGCTCATTAACTTCTCGGGGAGGGGGCGGGGTTCCGATAACCCTCGGTACTTTGAAACTTATCCGAAATGACCTGAACCATTTCGGTGTCCGAATGTAACCTTCCAACATATGAATCTTTATGTCTCGACCGTTTCGAGACTCATCGTCATGTCCATGATCTCATCTGGGACTCCAAACAAACTTCGGTTCATCAAACACTACTAGGAAAAGGGCTATAGATAGGATTGACACTAATGGCGCACCAGGGAAGTAGTGCGCCACTACTATATACTAATGGCGCACCAGTTGGTGATGCGCCATTAGTGTGGAAGACACTAATGGCGCACCAGAAAACTGTTGCGCCACTAGTGATAATTTTTTTTCATTTTTACATCCATACTAATGGCGCATCCTACCGAAGTGCACCATTACTAGTTCTAACTAGTAATGGCGCAACAGACATGGAGTGCGCCATTACTGAATTTTGTTTTATTCTTTTTTTTGCAAAACTAACCTGGGACCCCAACAAGATATTTTGGACAGCCCCACATCTACCCACTCACTTTCCCCACTTCATTCCCTCCACCTTCTTATCCAAGCTTTCGGCTGCCTCCTCCTCCTCACCTCATTGCCACCATAGATTCATCAAAATTAAGTGGTGAAATTACCTTTTTTTTGATAGGTAAGTAAGGGGAAAGCTATCTTCATGATGTAGATCTACTTTTTTTCTCCCTAGCTCGCTCCAACAATGTGCACATGCACTTTTTGTGGCCTAGCTAGATCTATGTATGTTTGTGGTGTTGCATGTGTTTGTGGTGTTGCATATATGTTTGTGTTTGCAGGTACCGGTATTTGAAATGCGATAGTTGCCAATATTTTGCCGGAATGTTGATTCATTTCCATTTCAGCGAGAATTTTGGCACTATGCATTCTTTTTGGTCCTATTTTTAGGGAAGGTCATGCCAAATTTTTTCTTGGTTCTAAAATATCGTTTTGCTCTACCCCGCAGGTGACCATGGTCCGCACGATGACCGAAGGCATCGTGAATAGGTTTTTGAGATGCGAAGGCCGAGATGCTTCAAAAGAACGAGACGGAGATAAGATGTCCGTGTCGAAGATGCAAGCTGAAGAGCCTTATTGTGGACCCGGATTCCGGGCAGGTGCGGGACCACCTGCTCTTGCGTGGTTTCATGGATGGCTATTGGTGGAAAGGTGATGAAGATGACTATGAAATCGTCCATGGGGGCCGGGCGAGAAATGAGGAAGGGCAACAAGACAAGTACCACCGCGGCAAGGGCGAGCGAGAAGACGAAGAATCTCCAGGACATGATCACGACGGTGATGCTGTACACAGTCATCTAGAAGATGTCGTACATGATGATGAGGAAGATCAAGACAAAGGGCATGATCATGAAGATAAAGATGCTAGAGCAGACGACGATGGAGGCTGGGTGCAGGACCCTTATATTCAAGAGCTGCTTCTCAAGTAGACGGATAATGCAAGAGCTGCCGCCCGAGAGAAAGCCAAGCTGGATCAACTGGAGATAGACGCGGTTACTCCGTTGTATGAAGGATGCAGGCCCGAGGATACCCACCTGAAAGTAACGCTCATGGCTCTGGAGATGACGGTAAAACACAAAATGACCGACGCATGCTTCGACGAGAACATGTCATTCTGGCACGAACGTCTTCCCAAGGGGAACAAGTGCCCGACCAGTTTCGAGGAGGCGAACAAAATCGTGTGTCCTCTGGATTTACCGCACATGAAATACCATGTGTGCATGAACAATTGCATCATTTATCGGGACGAGCACGCGGAGTCTACCATATGTCCGGTGTGCGGCGTCACTCGATACAAGAAGAGGAAGAAAGCTCCTCGAAAATCGGTGTGGTACTTTCCGATCACTCCTCGTCTGCAGCGGTATTTCGCGGACCCTAAGGTAGCAAAGCTCCTACGTTGGCACGCGGATAGGGAGGAGAAGAAGCGGGAAGATGACGGAAATGATCTGGATATAAATAAAAAAGACAAGATGCTGAGTCACCCTAAGGATGCGAGCCAGTGGCAAGCGTTGAACTTCGAATACCCAGAATTTGGGAAGGTTCCAAGGAACATCGTGCTGGGCGCGAGCATCGATGGAGTCAATCCGTTTGGCAGCCAGAGAAGCACACATAGCACATGGCCTGTGTTTGTGTGGATGTACAACATTCCCCCCTGGCTGTGCATGAAGAGGAAGTACATTCAGATGAGTATGCTAATTGAAGGGCCGAAACAACGAGGGAATGACATCAATCTATATCTGGGGCTGCTGAAAGAGGAGCTAGACACGCTGTGGAAAACGCCAGCCAATACGTGGGATGCCGCAGAGAAAGAACATTTCCCTACGAGAGCCGCACTGCTCACGACGGTGCACGACTATCTCGGTTACGGATATCTCGCGGGGCAGGTAGTCCACGGATTTTCTGGATGCGTAAGGTGCATGGATGACACAACGTATCGCCAGCTAGATAGAGATCCCGGATCTTCGAAAACCGTGTTCATGGGACATTGAAGGTGGCTTCGTGACGATGACCCGTGGAGGAAATGCAAGGATCTGTTCGATGGTGAAACCGAACCCCGAAAACGCCCGCGTACGAGGAGCGGCGAGGAAATATACGAGCTGTTGAAAAATTGGAAAGATTGCCCACTGCCGGGAAAGAAGCAAAAGGCGCTAGAGCCCGGAAAGAAGCGAAAGGCGCCAGAGCCGCTGCTGAAGGTATGGAAAACGATGTCTGTTTTCTGGGACTTGCCGTACTGGAAGATCCACCGTGTGCCTCACAGCCTTGATGCCATGCATATCACGAAGAACATGTGCGAGAGTCTGCTTGGTACCCTTCTCAACATGCAAGAGAGGACAAAAGATGGGCTGAAAGCAATGGCAGACTTGAAATCAATGTGCATCAGGCAGGAGCTTCACGCTAATGATGATGAGGCGAAGCAGGACACAGAAACTCGTCGCAAAGGCAAAAAGGCCAAGAAGACCGGAAGAGACTACCCTCCCACGTGCTTCACTCTAAGTCAGGAGGAGATCAAGCAGTTTTCACCTGCCTCGTAGGAGTAAAACTTCCTTACGGTTACGCGGGGAAGATAAGAAGATACCTAGACCCAGCGAAGCAGAAGTTCAGCGGGATGAAGTCTCACGACTGTCACGTGCTGATGACGCAGATACTTCCAGTTGCAATCCGTGGGATCATGGATGCGCACGTCCGTGAAACGCTATTTGGCCTATGCAACTTTTTCAACGTCATCTCTCAGAAGTCGATTGGCGTGAGGCAACTCAGAAGGCTACAGGAAGAGATCGTGGTGATACTATGCGAGCTTGAGATGTACTTCCCGCCCGCATTCTTCGACGTTATGGTGCATCTACTGGTCCATATCGTGGAGGATATCATCCAACTCAGGCCGACGTTCCTGCACAACATAATGCGGTTCGAAAGGATGAATGGTGTCATAAAAGGATACGTTCGCAACATGTCACGTCTAGAGGGAAGTATAGCCAGGGGCTTTCTGACCGAAGAGTGCATCTCCTACTACACGAATTATCTAGGAATCGAGAACCCCGTTGGTCTGCCCGTCAACAGGCACCTCGACAGGCTCGCTGGATCGGGTCACCGTGAGGGTCGCCGTGAAATGCATGTCGACTTCGAGGGTCGACTCGCCGACTTTGAAAGAGCAAACCTAGTCGCGCAACAACACATAGACGTGGTCGATCCTTGGGTGGTAGAGCACAAAACCTTTCTTGAGAAGACGTACAATGACCGAGGCCTACAGAGGACGGACGGAGATATAATCAAAGAGCACAACTCATGTTTCACGCGTTGGTTCAAGCAGAAGCTTCTGTCGTACCCTTTACATGAGGATTCTTCCGCGGAAGAACAACTCATATTCGCCTTGTCACAGGGCGCCGAGCACAACCTGATGACCAATGAGGCATATGATATCAACGGCTACACATTCTACACCGAGGACAAGGACATGAAGAGCGATGGTTATCAGAACTCTGGGGTAACGATGGAATCCTACACCGGTAACAACAAGGATAGATACTACAGAAGGATCGAGGAGATCTGGGAGCTGAGCTACGCCGGAGAGAAGGTCCTGATGTTCCGTGTCAGATGGGCCAAGAGCGTCCTAAAAGAAGACCGGTATTTCACCACCATGGTTATACCCGAAGCCAAATCCAAGACCGCGGGCGCAAACGTCACCGCGAAAAATGAGCCATGGGTACTGGCTTCCCAAGTGGACCAATGCTTCTTCATTACCGACCCGTCAAAGCCCAGTCGTGTTGTCGTGAGGAGAGGCAAAAGGAAGATCATCGGAATGGATGGAGTAGCCAATGAGCAAGACTTCGACAAGTACGGCGACCCGAAGATCAAACATGACGGCAACGATGAAGTAGCAGCACACACCACAAGAAGAAGCAGGACCACCCTACCTAAAGGACGTCCGTTCCACAGAAGAACTCCATTTGCGAAAAAGAAGGGCAAGAAGATTGTGAACAGATAGCTAGCTAAGATCAATTGTATTTAAATCGTAGTCTTCATTTCTCGATTGTATTTCATGGGAACTTTTTGACATCATGAATATTTTTAAATTTCACAGGCACTTTTTGAATTCATGAGGACACTCGATCAAGATCCCCCTCCACCGCCGCCGACGAGCACCCGGCCCCCCGCACCCTCCCCCGCTCCACCGCCGCCAACGGGCACCCCCCGCACCCTCCCCTGCTCCACCGCCGCCGCCGATGATATTTTCAAGTAACAAATTTGAATATATTTTTCAAAAAATTATTACTATTTTTATAAAAAAACATTACAGTTATGATTTAAACAAGTTTGAACATATTTAAACACAAATAAATATCAAACAACATTTAAAATGCAAAAAAAAAATATTGCGGAGCCTGGGAATCGAACCCAGGACCTCCTGGTGTGTGTGTTGCATGCTGACCAGTCGAGCTAGTAGCAGGTTCTGATGTGGATTGTGTTAGGTGCAATATAACCTGTGCTTGAACTGTAATAAAAAAAATTCTAATGGCGCACCGCTGCGGGGTGCGCCATTGCTATCTTAAAAAAAGATTTCTAATGGCGCACCGCTGCGGGGTGTGCCATTGCTATCTAAAAAAAGATTTCTAATGGCGCACCACTGCGGGGTGCACCATTGCTATCTAAAAAAAGGTTTCTAATGGTGTACCGAGTTGTGGTGCGCCATTAGTAAGCTTCCCCCTAGCTATCTCCCTCTCCCTCGCCAGATCCCCTTCGACCCTCTCTCAGATCCACCCACGCGCTGCCCCGACCCACGACGCCACCGCCCAAACCCTCACCGGCCCCCTGCACCCGCGCCGCCCCCGCACCCCGCGCCCCCACCCCCGCTGCCCCAACCCTCGCCGGACTCCACACCCCGGCCGCCCCCACGCCACCGCGCCCCCACCCCCGCCGGAGCACATCTTCTACCAACGACCGACCCCATCTCGCCGTCGCCACCGCCTTCTGTTTCGCGGAGCTGCTTTGCCTCCACCGTCCGTCGCCCATGCATCCTGGCCGCCGTCCGTCACTACCCGGCCCCTCCGCAGGTGCCCCTCCACTCTCCTCTTCCCCTTGCTTCGCCCCATGCCTGATTGAGCCGACGCGCCAAGTACTAGGTTATGTTCTGAATTTTGGGGCGGTAGTGTGTGTAAGCGAGTGAGCAGTGTTATGCATCGGCGTCTGATGCTTCCTGGTTAGACTTGGGAGTTTGCATTTGCCAACATTTCTATATAAGCAAAGTTGCCTTCTGTTCTTGTTTGCATTATGTAATGCAATACACAGTCATGGATTGTCTAAGGTGAATATTTTAAGTACAACTTGCTGCAAAACCTGGAGTGCATTGGCATGTTCCTTTCTTTATGCCATTCCTGTAGTCTGTTTGCTAGGCACTTACAAGGGCGCAATTAGTCAACCTTAAAACTCAACTGAATTGTATCGGTTACAGAAAACCAGTCCATGACAGATAGAAGCAATGACATGAGCTACTTCAGTGACCAGTTACACTTGCCTATACTTATCATTGTTTTTGTTTCTGAATATGCATCTGTGTGCCTGACAAGACTCCTCTAGTACACATAGTACTATTTTACTAGCATGTTTTGGGAATTGTCTTTATTTATTTATTGCAGAAGCTTTTGTTTTTTGAGCATGTGTTTCTCCCAGGGTTGTTGTTCTTGCTGTAGGAGTAAAATCCATGCCCTGTTAACAATGTATTACAAGAATTGTTTTCTTTTGTGTGTTTCCCTGAAATATTGTGTTATAATAGAACTGTTGCTGGATGTGGTCATGGAAGAAAAATTTGTCATCAGTTTGTAGGTTGTCGAATCAGCAACTCGTAGTTGAATTGATTAGAGTTGGGTGAATTGATTAGAGTTGGGTGAATGATTTAAACAAGTTTTAGAGTGGCTAGTATGTATGTAGTGGAGCTAGTAGTAGCAGCTGCTTCTATGGCACCTTCTTTGCTGTTCAGCTGTGTCAAACAAAATTCCAATGGACTATCGTGTGGATGATGCTAAACAGAGATAGGAGTAGTAGTGGTGGCCATCTAGTTGGACTACTACTGCTAGGACTTGCTCCAGATTTTAGGATTTCTTTTCTTTTAGGATTTATTTTCTTCTAGGACTAGGTTTTTATTATTTTTCTGTTGTGATTGTTTTTTGAGCTCTTTCTTTTTCATTTCCTACTATCCTTATCCTAATTATCTTAAATTGTTATGATGTGTGTAACAGTGTTAGATCTTGGATTTGCTAGTGGACTTTGGGAGTTTCTTAGCCAGCTTGGTGACTCCATATTTTTCACTATTTCAGCATGTCTTTTGTAAGCATTAAACTTTCAGCACTACATTTCTATCTTATGTGTACAAAAAAATTGTATAGAAATATGCTGAATTTTCTGCTCTAATTGTTGCTCAAAGAAATTTAGCAAAAAAATGGGGTCCTAGGAGACGCCGCTGCTGCTTGAGGCCCTTGAGAGGCCCTTCGTGTCGTGATGATTTTGCAGGTACCTCGAGAGGCCCTTGAGTTTGCCGGAATGTCGATCAACTTCCGTTCTGGCAAATTCGGGTACTCCATATGTCCTATTTTCAGCAAAGGTCATGCTGAAATTTTCCGTGAATTTTAGCATGACTTTGCTAAAAATCGGACATATGAGGTACTTGCTACTAATGCATGGGCCGGGGTATCGTAGTACTTAATTAAGTAGGATCAACTGCCCCTTTATTCTTGCTGCATTAAACCATAGGTGGCAATAGAGCCAAGTGATTATCCCCAACTTAGAAATTCTCCTCAGGATCGATAAACCCTAGATGATAAACCCTAGGTGGCAATAGAGCCAACTGATTAGTGCCAAGTGATTAGGCCCAACCTAGGGTGCCTCGGCATCGATAAACCCTAAATGATGAAAACTTAGCGCCTCGGCGTCGACAAACCCTAAATGATGAAACCTTGGCTTTTAGGGTGCCTCGGTGTCGATGAGAACCTAAATGATGTATGCTTAGGCTTTTAGGGTGCCTCGGCGTCGACAAACCCTAAATGATAAAAGCTTAGCTTTTAGGATGCCTCGGTGTCGACAAACCCTAAATGATGAGACCATGATCTTGTTCCTTGACAATAACCAACTTTTTGATAAAACTTTTTTCCTATTTAGAGCGAAACATGGCCCACAACGATGAGGCCGGCGGTTCGGGCGGCAAGCAATTCTGGGAGCTGTCCCAGGAGTTGGAGGAAGAACCTCACCGCATTGAGGACGCCGCGTAAGACACCCATACTGACTACACAACCCCTAGTGGCGTCGGGGATGACACCACTGATGATGGCGCCGCGGATGCCACCACTGATGATGGCGGCGCATGCACAGATGGCAGCCAACCGAAGAGGCAACGGAAGGACCGGCGCCCGAACGTGCTCGGCACCATCAGGGAGGAATTTACTGAAGTGAACTCCGACGGGCATCCGACGGCGCCCAAACACGTAGTCAAGGGCTACTCGACTCAGCTCGGGTGCACTCTCCGGAGCACCGCCTCGATCAACACCAAGAACCTAAGGCATAAGGACCGAGGGAATTTGCGCAGCCTCCTCTTCACGAAGCTGCACGAACGATACTAGTTCCCCGCTGAGTTTGCAAACACACGCCTCTCGGGTAATAAAGTGAACGGTGCCGCCCTCACGACGATGAGCACGGCCCTGTCTACTTGGAAAAGCACGGTGAAGGCAATGATTGACAAAGGTGATAGTTATGAGAAGATCAAGGCGAAATATCCTTTGATGAGCGAAGATGACTACAAGGAGCTCAAGATCAAGTGCGAGAGCCCTGCAACCTCCGAATCAAGTCAGTGGGGGAAAGAAATGCGGCAGTTGAACATAGGGGTCCACCAACTCGGTCCCAGTGGTTACAGAGTGGCAGAGCCTGTATGGGACAAGGAGGACGCGGAGCGTGCCGAGCAAGGCCTACCGCCCCGCTTCGAGAAATATAGTGACAAGCAGACCCGGAACTTTCTAAGGGCCTGGTACAAGGACCCAGTAACAAAGGAGCTTACCACGGATCCGAAGAACAAGGAGCTTGAGCTTGTTCTGGTAAGGAATACACCCCCGCGTAATTAGCTCCATATGGTTGCATTCTAATTAATCCCCAATATTTCTAAATGGTTCACGTTCTTTCCGCAGGACAAAGAAAGCAGTAGCGCGGGGTCATCTCAGAGCTCCTCTTTCGACACCCCTTTGAATAGGGCATTGAACATAATGAAAAATAGGGATAAGTTCATTAAGCCGACGTCAGCTAGTCGTGTGGCCGGCAAAGGCTTGTCCACAAAATGGTCGTTATACTATGGCGCTGGTGGGTGAAAGGAGAAAAAGACCAGCTCGGAAAGCCAGTCGCGTGAGGTTGAAGCACTCAAGGCGCAAGTGGCGCGGATTCCAGAGATGGTCCAAGTGCAAGTGCAACAACAACTGGGATCGACGCTTACCGGCATTATGCCTACCTTGATTCATGGGATAACGACGTGGATTGCGGGTGGCCAACAGGGGCCGCCCCCGATTCCCAGCTTCACGGCCAGCAACTCACACAACGCGCAGGCGACGCCATTGGTGTCTCCGGCGGTGGCGGTATTGGTGTCTACGGCGGCGGCGCCATTGGTGTCTCCGGCGGCAGCGGTATTGGTGTCTCCGATGCCGGCATTGGAGCTTAATGCACCTGGGTGTACGCCGGCCGGCACCTCGCCAGCAAGCGGCCCCTCCGTCAGTTGCACGCCAGCCGTTGGCGGTGCCTCAACATTAGCCGAGCTCGACGGCATCACGGTAACTAAGCCTCTCGGCCAAGGACTTCATCTCCTTGCCTTTGACTGGGCATCCCTGACGCCCTACATGTTTTCGCAGTGCGCCGCCAATGTTCCTTGCACTCTCCTGCACTTCATGGGCGGCGAGTTGGTCGATGTCGCCAAGGGCAGAATCGTTCAACCGGTCAACCCCGTGTTCCACGGTAATCCGATGTCACCCACAATGTATAGGGTTGAAGTGGTTCGGCTGCTGCCAGGCTGTGACGAGCTGTTACCTCCGATTCGACCCGCTGGGGCCGACAAAGAAGATGAGATGACCCTCAGCACCTGCGAGCTGGCTCCTGCTTTGGCCGAAGAGCCAGATTCGTTTGGGGGCGGGGGACACCACCCCACAGACAAGACCGCCAGTCGTGCCGGCGCCTAGCCATGGCAAGAACGCCGCAACGCTACCGGACATGCCGGACATCCCGATGGCACAGGATCCGGAGATGCATATGGCACAGGATCCGAACAACGACGACAACGATGATGGTACATTTACCAACGTCGATAAGTACTTTGCCGAACATGGGTACGGTGACGAGTTCTCCGGGCCTCCTTCTCAAGAACCCAAACAAGACGACCGTGATCTAGCTGGTATGATGGAGAAACCCAATTGCAACAAGCGTCGTCTGGCGTTCAGTTCTCAGGAGACGCCTCCAGCTGCCGCCTTCACCGAGCCTCAGATAGCGGAGGTGCCAATTATTATCAGCCCCAACACGCTCAAGAAGGCGGGCTGTGAGTAGAACTCAGTCCCATTACAGCAGATCAAGAAGAAGGGCCGGAAACGGCCGACTAAAAAGGCCGCCGGTGCAAGCCAGCCGGCACCGAGTACGATCCGTGCTCAGGACGGGCCACCTTCACCTAAGGATATCTCGAGGAGGGTGCATGTGGCGGGTAGGGCGATGCTACCGACAAATATGCTCAGTGCTGCAACCGGTGCTATGCGCAGTCTGCACGACAGTGTTCTTTCTTTGGAGAAGCGGCGTCTCAGAAAGAATGATGTGGCATACCCGGTTTTCATGGCCAAGGTGCCAGAGGGAAAGGGCTTTGTGGATGGCGCCATCGGGGGTACGATCGTCCTGCGGTTTGATGACATCTTTGCTATGTTCAACCTTCATCCGCTGCACTACACCTTCGTTCGGCTGTTTTCGCTGAGTATGGATATGCGGATCATTAGAGACAAGACCCCGGACATCGTGATCATCGACCCCTTCTACATGCGTGCCAAGCTCTTGAGCAGTGCTGGGGACCGCCAAGTCACGAGTTCACACCTCGAAGACGTCATTCTGGCAAACCCAGATAAGGATAACTTCCTTGTGCCTTACTTTCCCGAGTAAGTCATTCCTTAATCGCCATGTAACGTATGATTTCTTAGATCTCGATCGTTCTTTTTTTTCTAACATTCCGTGTTCTGTGCAGTGACACACATTGCACACTCATCCTCTTAAGCCTGAAATATTACATGGCCACGTATTTAGACCCGAACCGTAACTCCAAGATAGACAACACAAATATCAAGAAAGTTCTTGATGATGTTCTCCCTGGCTACGCCAAATCTGGAGGCACCTTCATCAGGGCAGTTCGTAAGTACGGCAAGCACATGTTCGCCCACAATACGACGTTCTGCTGCGTCAAGCAGCCGCCTGTCGGTCAGAAGGATGCCTACTACGCCCTCCATCACATGCGGGCGATCGTAAGGGACCATCATCACCTTCTGCTACCAAATAATCTCAAAGATTGGGCCGCGAGCTTGTCGGCAATCCAGGACGCGGACATCAGACAAGAATTCTTTCACATCCAGTCGGAGTTTGCGAACATCATCCATTAAGATGCCCTTCATACCTCGGGGCAGTTCTTCCTCAGATATCAACCGTCCAACATTGAGATAGACGGAATGCTACAAATGCAGGCTGACAACGCCCGGGATTTCATGATCATCACGACAGACGGCGGCTTCATCCACGCTCCTGTCCATGAGTCGAGTCAAAAGTAGTGATGTGTAGTTCTGAAACATTGATTGGCTCATGTTGTAATTAGACTTTAATGAACTGTATGTCTCTTTGGTTTGGACAGTCGTTCAACTTAGATGTAATCAATGCTATTTATTAGTAGGACCATGAATCGTGCTATTAATGTCTTGCTTTTCTCTTCCGATCCCTTTGTTGCATACTTATATATTGCTTATGTATGTATTGTCTGTTGTTTGGCTTGTGCACAGAGATGCCGTCGTATGTCGTGTACAAGGGTAAGGTTCCCGGAGTCTACGACGACTGGGAGGAGTGTCGGAGACAGGTTCACCGCTTCAGCGGTAACAGTTACAAAGGGTACACCACTAGGGCAGAGGCCAAATCTAGATACGCCCGCTATCTAGCAGGAGAGAGGAGGGAGCGTTGGAGGAACCGGATGAAGACCAGTTTGCTCGCGATGATGCTCATCGTGATGACCGCAGCTCTCTTCTATGTGATGGTAGTTTAGATGATTGATATCGACTTGTAATGTGAAGACAAACTCGATACTCGCGGTCTCAATACTTGTAATGTTTTATCTTTTTTCGGTCTTTTGAATTCAGAGACTAATCTTCTATTGTATTCGGTGATGCGCCATTAGTAGGCAAAACCACTGTGCCATTAGTAGGCCTTTTCCTAGCAGTGAAAACACGAAACTCATAATACAAATCGTCATCGACGTTAAGCGTGTGGACCCTACGGGTTCGAGAACTATGTAGACATGACCGAGACACATCTCCGGTCAAAAACCAATAGCGGAACCTGGATGCTCATATTGGCTCCAACATATTCTATGAAGATCTTTTATCGGTCAAATAGCATAACAACATACATTGTTCCCTTTGTCATCGGTATGTTACTTGCCCGAGATTCGATCGTCGGTATCATCATACCTAGTTCAATCTCGTCAGCGACAACTCTCTTTACTCGTTCTGTAATGCCTGATCCCGTAACTAACTCATTAGTCACATTGCTTGCAAGGCTTATAGTGATCTGCATTAGCGAGAGGGCCCAGAGATACCTCTCCGAAACACGGAGTGACAAATCCTAGTCTCGCTCTATGCTAACTCAACAAACACCATCGAACACACCTGTAGAGCATCTTTATAATCACCCAGTTACGTTGTGACGTTTCATAGCACACAAGGTGTTCCTCCGTTATTCGGGAGTTGCATAATCTCATAGTCTGAGGAATATGTATAAGTCATGTAGAAAGCAATAGCAGAAAAACTAAACGATCATTATGCTAAGCTAATGGACGGATCTTGTCCATCACTTCATTTTCCAATGATGTGATCCCATTCATCAAATCACAACACATGTCTATGGCTAAGAAACTTAACCATCTTTGATTAATGAGCTAGTCAAGTAGAGGCATAGTAGGGACACTATGTTTGTCTATGTATTCACACATGTACTAGGTCTCCGGTTAATACAATTCTAGCATGAATAATAAACATTTATCATAATATAAGGAAATATAAATAACAACTTTATTATTGCCTCTAGGGAATATTTCCTTCAGTCTCCCAGTTGCACTAGAGTCAATAATCTACGATGACGATGAAGTAGTAGCACACACCACAAGAAGAAGCAGGACCACCCTACCTAAAGGACGTCCGTTCCACAGAAGAACTCCATTTGCGAAAAAGAAGGGCAAGAAGATTGTGAACAGATAGCTAGCTAAGATCGATTGTATTTAAAACGTAGTCTTCATTTCTCGATTGTATTTCATGGGCACTTTTTGATATCATGAATATTTTTAAATTTCACGGGCACTTTTTGAATTCATGAGGACACTCGATCTCGATCCCCCTCCACCGCCGCCGATGAGCACCCGGCCCCCCGCACCCTCCCCCGCTCCATCGCCGCCAACGGGCACCCCCCGCACCCTCCCCCGCTCCACCGCCGCCGCCAATGATATTTTCAAGTAACAAATTTGAATATATTTTTTAAAATATTATTACTATTTTTATAAAAAAAATATTACTATTTCTGATTTAAACAAGTTTGAACATATTTAAACACAAATAAATATCAAACAACATTTAAAATGCAAAAAAAATATTGCGGAGCCTGGGAATCGAACCCAGGACCTCCTGGTGTGTGTGCTGCGTGCTGACCAGTCGAGCTAGTGGGCGGGTTCTGATGTGTATTGGGTTAGGTGCAATATAACCTGGGCTTGAACTGTAATAAAAAATTCTAATGGCGCACCACTGCGGGGTGCGCCATTGCTATCTAAAAAAAAGATTTCTAATGGCGCACCGCTGCGGGGTGCGCCATTGCTATCTAAAAAAAGATTTCTAATGGCGCACCGCTGCGGGGTGCGCCATTGCTATCTAAAAAAAGTTTTCTAATGGCGCACCGAGGTGTGGTGCGCCATTAGTAAGCTTCCCCCTAGCTATCTCCCTCTCCCTCGCCAGATCCCCTTCGACCCTCTCTCAGATCCACCCGCGCGCTGCCCCGACCCACGACGCCGCCGCCCCAACCTTCACCGCCCCCCCGCACCCGCGCCGCCCCCAAGCCCCCACCCCCGCCGCCCCGACCCTCGCCGGACTCCACACCCCCGCGCCCCCACCCCCGTCGGGGCACGTCTTCTTCCTCCGATCGACCCCATCTCGCCGTCGCCACCGCCTTCTGTTTCGCCGAGCGGCTTTGCCTCCACCGTCCGTCGCCCGTGCAACCTGGCCGCCGTCCGTCACTACCCAGTCCCTGCGCAGGTGCCCCTCCACTCTCCTCTTCCCCTTGCTTCGCCCCATGCCTGATTGAGCCAACACGCCAAGTACTAGGTTATGTTCTAAATTTTGGGGCGGTAGTGTGTGTAAGCGAGTGAGCAGTGTTATGCATCGGCGTCTGATGCTTCCTGGTTAGACTTGGGAGTTTGCATTCGCCAACATTTCTATATAAGCAAAGTTGCCTTCTGTTCTTGTTTGCATTATCTATCGCAATACACAGTCATGGATTGTCTAAGGTGAATATTTTAAGTACAACTTGCTGCAAAACCTGGAGTGCATTGGTATGTTCCTTTCTTTATGCCATTCCTGTAGTCTGTTTACTAGGCACTTACAAGGGCACAATTAGTCAACCTTAAAACTCAACTGAATTATATCGGTTACAGAAAACCAGTCCATGACAGATAGAAGCAATGACATGAGCTACTTCAGTGATCAGTTACACTTGCCTATACTTATCATTGTTTTGGTTTCTGAATATGCATCTGTGTGCCTGACAAGACTCCTCTAGTACACATAGTACTATTTTACTAGCAAGTTTTGGGAATTGTCTTTATTTATTTATTGCAGAAGCTTTTGATTTTTGAGCATGTGTTTCTCCCAGGGTTGTTGTTCTTGCTGTAGGAGTAAAATCCATGCCCTGTTAACAATGTATTACAAGAATTGTTTTCTTTTGTGTGTTTCCCTGAAATATTGTGTTATAATAGAACTGTTCCTGGATGTGGTCATGGCAGAAAAATTTGTCATCAGTTTGTAGGTTGTCGAATCAGCAACTCGTAGTTGAAATGATTAGAGTTGGGTGAATTGATTAGAGTTGGGTGAATGATTTAAACAAGTTTTAGAGTGGCTAGTATGTATATAGTGGAGCTAGCAGTAGCAGCTGCTTCTACGGCACCTTCTTTGTTGTTCAGCTGTGTCAAACAAAATTCCAATGGACTATCGTGTGGATGATGCTAAACAGAGATAGGAGTAGTAGTGGTGGCCATCTAGTTGGACTACTACTGCTAGGACTTGCTCCAGATTTTAGGATTTCTTTTCTTTTAGGATTTATTTTCTTCTAGGACTAGGTTTTTATTATTTTTTTGTTGTGATTGTTTTTTGAGCTCTTTCTTTTTCATTTCCTACTATCCTTATCCTAATTATCTTAAATTGTTATGATGTGTGTAACAGGGTTAGATCTTGGATTTGCTAGTGGACTTTGGGAGTTTCTTAGCCAGCTTGGTGACTCCATATTTTTCACTATTTCAGCATGTCTTTTGTAAGCATTAAACTTTCTGCACTACATTTCTATCTTATGTGTACAAAAAAATTGTATAGAAATATGCTGAATTTTCTGCTCTAATTGTTGCTCAAAGAAATTTAGCAAAAAAATGGGGTCCTAGGAGACACCGCTGCTGCTTGAGGCCCTTGAGAGGCCCTTCGTGTCGTGATGATTTTGCAGGTACCCCGAGAGGCCCTTGAGTTTGCCGGAATGTCGATTAACTTCCGTTCCGGCAAATTCGGGTACTCCATATGTCCTATTTTCAGCAAAGGTCATGCTGAAATTTTCCGTGAATTTTAGCATGACTTTGCTAAAAATCGGACATATCAGGTACTTGCTACTAATGCATGGGCCGGGGTATCTTAGTACTTAATTAAGTAGGATCAACTGCCCCTTTATTCTGGCTGCATTAAACCATAGGTGGCAATAGAGCCAAGTGATTAGGCCCAACTTAGAAATTCTCCTCAGCATCGATAAACCCTAGATGATAAACCCAACATAGGTGGCAATAGAGCCAACTGATTAGTGCCAAGTGATTAGGCCCAACCTAGGGTGCCTCGGCATCGATAAACCCTAAATGATGAAAACTTCGTATTTAGGGTGCCTCGGCGTCGACAAACCCTAAATGATGAAACCTTGGCTTTTAGGGTGCCTCGGTGTCGATGAGAACCTAAATGATGTACGCTTAGGCTTTCAGGGTGCCTCGGCGTCGACAAACCCTAAATGATAAAAGCTTAGCTTTTAGGATGCCTCGGTGTCGACAAACCCTAAATGATGAGACCATGATCTTGTTCCTTGACAATAACCAACTTTTTGACCAATTTTTTTCCTATTTAGAGCGAAACATGGCCCACAACGATGAGGCCGGCGGTTCGGGCGGCAAGCAATTCTGGGAGCTGTCCCAGGAGTTGGAGGAAGAACCTCACCGCTATGAGGACGCCGCGGAAGACACCCATCCTGACTACACAACCCCTAGTGGCGTCGGGGATGACACCACTGATGATGGCGCCGTGGATGCCACCACTGATGATGGCGGCGCACGCACAGATGGCAGCCAACCGAAGAGGCAACGGTAGGACCGGCGCCCAAACGTGCTCGGCACCATCAGGGAGGAATTTACTGAAGTGAACTCCGACGGGCATCCGACGGCGCCCAAATACGTAGTCAAGGGGTACTCGATTCAGCTCGGGTGCATTCTCCGGAGCACCGCCTCGATCAACACCGAGAACCTAAGGCATAAGGACCGAGGGAATTTGCGCAGCCTCCTCTTCACGAAGGTGCACGAACGATACAAGTTCCCCGCTGAGTTCGCAAACACACGCCTCTCGGGTAATAAAGTGAACGGTGCCGCCCTCACGATGATGAGCATGGCCCTGTCTACTTGGAAAAGCACGGTGAAGGCAAAGAATGCCAAAGGTGATAGTTATGAGAAGATCAAGGCGAAATATCCTTTGATGAGCGAAGATGACTACAAGGAGTTCAAGATCAAGTGCGAGAGCCCCGCAACCTCCGAATCAAGTTACTGGGGAAAGAAATGCGGCAGTTGAACATAGGGGTCCACCAACTCGGTCCCGACGGTTACAGAGTGGCGGAGCCTGTATGGGACAAGGAGGACGCGGAGCGTGCCGAGCAAGGCCTACTGCCCCGCTTCGAGAAATAGAGTGACAAGTAGACCAGGAACTTTCTAAGGGACCGGTACAAGGAGGACCCGGTAACAAAGGAGTTTACCACGGATCCGATGACCAAGGAGCTTGAGCTTGTTCTTGTAAGGAATACACCCCCGCGTAATTAGCTCCATATGGTTGCATTCTAATTAATCCCCAATATTTCTAAATGGTTCACGTTCCATTCGCAGGACAAAGAAAGCAGTAGCGCGGGGTCGTCTCAGAGCTTCCCTTTCGACACCCCTTTGAATAGGGCATTGAACGTAATGAAAAACAGGGATAAGCTCAATAAGCCGATGTCAGCTAGTCGTGTGGCCGGCAAAGGCTTGTCCACAAAATGGTCGTCATACTATGGCACTGGTGGGCGAAAGGAGAAAAAGACCAACTCGGAAAGCCAGTCGCGTGAGGTTGAAGCACTCAAGGCGCAAGTGGCGCGGATTCCAGAGATGGTCCAAGAGCAAGTGTAACAACAACTGGGATCGACGCTTACCAGCATTATGCCTACCTTGATTCATGGGATAACGACGTGGATTGCGGGTGGCCAACAGGGGCCGCCCCCGATTCCCAGCTTCAGGGCCAGCAACTCACACAACGTGCAGGTGGCGCCATTGGTGTCTCCGGCGGCGGCGGTATTGGTGTCTACGGCGGCGGCGCCATTGGTGTCTCCGACGGCGGCGGTATTGGTGTCTCCGATGCCGGCATTGGAGCTTAATGCACTCGGGTGTACGCCGGCCGGCACCTCGCCAGCAAGCGGCCCCTCTGTTAGTTGCACGCCTGCCGTTGGCAGTGCCTCGACATTAGCCGAGCTCGACGGCATCACGGTAACTAAGCCTCTCGGCCGAGGACTTCATCTCCTTGCCTTTGAATGGGCATCTCTGACGCCCTGCATGTTTTCGCAGGGCGCCGCCAACGTTCCTTGCACTCTCCTGCACTTCGTGGGCGGCGATTTGGTCGATGTCGCCAAGGGCAGAATCGTTCAACTGGGCAACCCCGTGTACCACGGTAATCCGATGCCACCCACAATGTATAGGGTTGAAGTGGTTCGGGTGCTGCCAGGCTGCGATGAGCTGTTACCTCCGATTCGACCTGCTGGGGCCGACGAAGAAGATGAGATGACCCTCAGCGCCTGCGTAAGCTGGCCCCTGCTTTGGCCGAAGAGCCAGATTCATTTGGGGGCGGGGGACACCAGCCCACAGATAAGACCGCCAGTCGTGCCGGCGCCAAGCCATGGCAAGAGCGCCGCAACGCTACCGGACATATCGGACATCCCTATGGCATAGGATCCGGACATTCATATAGCACAGGATCCGGACGACGACGACAACGACGATGGTACATTTACCAACGTCGGTAAGTACTTTGCCGAACATGGGTACGGTGACGAGTTCTGCGGGCCTCCTTCTCAAGAACCGAAACAAGACGACCGCGATCTAGCTGGTACGACGGAGAAACCCAATTGCAACAGGCGTCATCTGGCGGTCAGTTCTCAGGAGACGCCTCCAGCTGCCGCCTTCACCGAGCCTCAGGTAGCGGAGGTGCCAAATATTATCAGCCCCAACACGCTCAAGAAGGCGGGCTGTGAGCAGAACTCGATCCCATTACAGCAAATCAAGAAGAAGGGCCGAAAACGGCCGACTAAAAAGGCCGCCGGTGCGAGCCAGCCGGCATCGAGTATGATCCATGCTTAGGACGGGCCACCTTCACCTAAGGATATCTCGAGGAGGGTGCATGTGGTGGGTAGGGCGATGCTACCGACAAATATGCTCAGTGCTGCAACCGGTGCTATGCGGAGTCTGCACGACAGTTTTTTTTCTTTGGAGAAGCGGCGTCTCAGAGAGAATGATGTGGCATACCCGGTTTTCATGGCCAAGGTGCCAGAGGGCAAGGGCTTTGTGGATGGCGCCATCGGCGGAACGATCGTCCTATGGTTTGATGACATCGTTGCTATGTTCAACCTTCATCCGCTGCACTACACCTTCCTTCGGCTGTTTTCGCTGAGTATTGAGATGCGGATCATTAGAGACAAGACCCCGGACATTGTGATCGTCGACCCCTTCTACATGCGTGCCAAGCTCTTGAGCAGCGCTGGGGACCGCTAAGTCGCGAGTTCACACCTCGAAGACGTCATTCTGGCAAACCCAGATAAGGATAACTTCCTTGTGCCTTACTTTCCCGAGTAAGTCATGGCTTAATCGCCATGTAACGTATGATTTCTTAGATCTCGATCGTTCTTTTTTTTCTAACATTCCGTGTTCTGTGCAGTGACACACATTGCACACTCATCCTCTTAAGCCTGAAATATTACATGGCCACGTATTTAGACCCGAACCGTAACTCCAAGATAGACAACACAAATATCAAGAAAGTTCTTGATGATGTTCTCCCTGGCTACGCCAAATCTGGAGGCACCTTCATCAGGGCAGTTCGTAAGTACGGCAAGCACATGTTCGCCCACAATACGACGTTCTGCTGCGTCAAGCAGCCGCCTGTCGGTCAGAAGGATGCCTACTACGCCCTCCATCACATGCGGGCGATCGTAAGGGACCATCATCACCTTCTGCTACCAAATAATCTCAAAGATTGGGCCGCGAGCTTGTCGGCAATCCAGGACGCGGACATCAGACAAGAATTCTTTAACGTCCAGTCGGAGTTTGCGAACATCATCCATCAAGATGTCCTTCATACCTCGGGGCAGTTCTTCCTCAGATATCAACCGTCCAACATTGAGATAGACGGAATGCTACAAATGCAGGCTGACAACGCCCGCGATTTCATGATCATCACGACAGACGGCGGCTTCATCCACGCTCCTGTCCATGAGTCGAGTCAAAAGTAGTGATGTGTAGTTCTAAAACATTGATTGGCTCATGTTGTAATTAAACTTTAATGAATTGTATGTCTCTTTGGTTTGGACAGTCGTTCAACTTAGATGTAATTGATGCTATTTATTAGTACGACCATGAATCATGCTATTAATGTCTTGCTTTTCTCTTCCGATCCTTTTGTTGCATACTTATATATTGCTTATGTATGTATTGTCTGTTGTTTGGCTTGTGCATAGAGATGCCGTCGTATGTCGTGTACAAGGGTAAGGTTCCCAGAGTCTACGACGACTGGGAGGAGTGTCGGAGACAGGTTCACCGTTTCAGCGGTAACAGTTACAAAGGGTACACCACTAGGGCGGAGGCCGAATCTAGATACGGCCGCTATCTAGCGGGAGAGAGGAGGGAGCGTTGGAGGAACCGGATGAAGACCAGTTTGATTGCGATGATGCTCATCGTGATGACCGCAGCTCTCTTCTATGTGATGGTAGTTTAGATGATTGATATCGACTTGTAATGTGAAGACAAACTCGATACTCACGGTTTCGAGACTTGTAATGTTTTATCTTTGTTCGGTCTTTTGAATTCGGAGACTATTATGATGAATTGTATTCGGAGACTAATCTTCTATTGTATTCGATGAATCTGCTGTTGCTGTGTGCTGCTGTCTATATTCTGTCAAATAATATATTTTATAACCTGTGCAAAAATCAGAAAAGTAAAAAAACAAATATTCATGCTAATGGTGCATCACCACAAGGTGCGCCATTAATATGCCAAAGGATACTAATGGCGCATCAATACAGAGTGCGCCATTAGTATGCCAAAGGATACTAATGGCGCATCAAGACAGAGTGCGCCATTAGTATGCCAAGTATACTAATGGCGTATCTATCCGCAGTGCGCCATTAGTGTGCCAAAGCACATGGTTAAATATGGCCCCTCGAAGGCACACTAATGGCGCATGGTGTTATATACTAATGGCGCTCTGGATTGTGCGCCATTAGTATACAAAATACTAATGGCGCACCAGTGGTGCGCCATTAGTAAAAATTACTAGTGGCATGCTACTAATGGCGCACCGGTGATGCGCCATTAGTAGGCAAAACCAGCACGCCATTAGTAGGCCTTTTCCTAGTAGTGAAAACACAAAACTCATAATACAAATCGTCATCGACGTTAAGCGTGCGGACCCTACGGGTTCGAGAACTATATAGACATGACCGAGAGACATCTCCGGTCAAAAACCAATACCGGAACCTGGATGCTCATATTGGCTCCAACATATTCTATGAAGATCTTTTATCGGTCAAACAGCATAACAACATAGATTGTTCCCTTTGTCATCGGTATGTTACTAGCCCGAGATTCGATCATCGGTATCATCATGCCTAGTTCAATCTCGTCAGCGGCAAGTCTCTTTACTCGTTTCGTAATGCCTGATCCCGTAACTAACTCATTAGTCACATTGCTTGCAAGGCTTATAGTGATCTGCATTACCGAGAGGGCCCAGAGATACCTCTCCGAAACACGGAGTGACAAATCCTAGTCTCGCTCTATGCCAACTCAACAAACACCATCGAACACACCTGTAGAGCATCTTTATAATCACCCAGTTACGTTGTTACGTTTCATAGCACACAAGGTCTTCCTCTGGTATTCGGGAGTTGCATAATCTCATAGTCTGAGGAACATGTATAAGTCATGTAGAAAGCAATAGCAGAAAAACTAAACGATCATTATGCTAACCTAATGGACGGATCTTGTCCATCACATCATTCTCCAATGATGTGATCCCATTCATCAAATCACAACACATGTCTATGGCTAAGAATCTTAACCATCTTTGATTAATGAGCTAGTCAAGTAGAGGCATAGTAGGGACACTGTGTTTGTCTATGTATTCACACATGTACTAGGTCTCCGGTTAATACAATTCTAGCATGAATAATAAACATTTATCATGATATAAGGAAATATAAATAACAACTTTATTATTGCCTCTAGGGCATATTTCCTTCAGTCTCCCACTTGCACTAGAGTCAATAATCTAGATTACATAGTAATGATTCTAACACCCATGGATTCTTGGTGCTAATCATGTTTTTCTTGTGAAAGAGTCTTAGTCGATGGGTCTACAACATTCAGATCCGTATGTATCTCGATGTCTCCCTCCTTGACTTGATCGCGGATGGAATTGAAGTGTATCTTGATGTGCTTGGTTCTTTTGTGAAATTTTTATTCCTTTGCCAAGACAATTGCACCAGTATTGTCAAAAAAATATTTTCATTGGACCCGATGCACTAGGTATTACACCTAAATCGAATATGAACTCCTTCATCGAGACTCCTTCATTTGTTGCTTCCGAAGCAGCCATGTAATTTGATTCACACTTAGGTCCCGCCACGACACTCCGCTTGGAACGACACCAACTGATAGCCCCACCATTCAATATAAATATGTATCTGGTTTGCAACTTAGAGTCATCTGGATCAGTGTCAAAGCTTGCATTGACGTAACCATTTACGATGAGATCTTTGTCACCTCCATAAACAGGAAACATATCCTTAGTCCTTATCAGGTATTTTAGGATATTCTTCACCGCTGTCCAGTGATCCACTCCTGGGTTACTTTGGTACCTCCCTGCTAAACTAATAGCAAGGCACAAATCAGGTCTGGTACACAGCATTGCATACATGATATAACCTATGGCCGAGGCATAGGGAACGAATTCCATTTTCTCTATCTTCTGCAGTGGTCGGGCATTGAGTCTGACTCAACTTCACACCTTGTAACACAGGCAAGAACCCTTTCTTTGACTGATCCATTTTGCACTTCTTCAAAACTTTATCAAGGTATGTGCTTTGTGAAAGTCCAATCAAACGTCTTGATCTATCTCTATAGATCTTCATGCCTAATATATAAGCAGCTTCGCCGAGGTCTTTCATTGAGAAATTCTTATTCAAGTATCCTTTTATGCCATTAAAAAATAAAGTATCATTTCTGATCAACAATATGTCATCTACATATAATATCAGAAATGCTACAGAGCTCCCACTCACTTTCTAGTAAATACAGGCTTCTCCAAAACTCTCTATAAAACCATATGCTTTGATCACACTATCAAATCATATATTCCAACTCCGAGAGACTTGCACTAGTTCATAAATGGATCGCTGGAGCTTGCACATTTTGTTAGCACCTTTTGGATTGACAAAACCTTCCAGTTGCATCATATACAAAAGGAAATATGCCCTAGAGGCAATAATAAAGTTGTTATTTATATTTCCTTATATCATGATAAATGTCTATTATTCATGCTAGAATTGTATTAACCGGAAACTTAGACAAACATAATGTCACTAGTATGCCTCTACTTGACTAGCTCGTTGAATCAGTGATGGTTATGTTTCCTAACCATAGACATGAGTTTTCATTTGAATAACATGATCACATCATTAGAGAATGATGTGATTGACTTGACCCATCCGTTAGCTTAGCACGATGATCATTTAGTTTGTTGCTATTGCTTTCTCCATAACTTATACATGTTCCTATGACTATGAGATCATGCAACTCCCGAATACCGGAGGAACACTTTGTGTGCTACCAAACGTCACAACGTAACTGGGTGATTATAAAGGTGCTCTACAGGTGTCCTTGAAGGTGTTTGTTGCGTTCGCATAGATCGAGATTAGGATTTGTCATTCCGAGCCCTCTAGGCCCTCTCGGTAATGCACATCACTATAAGCCTTGCAAGCAATGTAACTAATGAGTTAGTTACGGTATGTTGCATTACGGAACTAGTAAAGAGACTTGTCGGTAACGAGATTGAACTAGGTATTGAGATACCGACGGCCGAATCTCGGGCAAGTAACATACCGATGACAAAGGTAACAACATATATCGTTATGCGGTTTGAACGATAAAGATCTACGTAGAATATGTGGGAGCCAATATGAACATCCAGGTTCCGCTATTGGTTATTTACCGGAGACGTGTCTCGGTCATGTCTACATAGTTCTGGAACCCATAGGGTCCGCACGCTTAACGTTCGTTGATGATCGGTATTATGAGTTTATGTGTTTTTGATGTACTTAAGGTAGTTTGGAGTCCCGTATGTGATCACGGACATGACGAGGACTCTCGAAATGGTCGATACATAAATACTGATATATTGGATGACTATATTCAGACACCGGATGAGTTCCGGGGGTCATCGGATAATTATCGGAGTGCTAGGGGGTTATCAGAACCCCCGGGGGGAACTAATGGGCCACATGGGACTTAGTGTAGAGAGTGAGAGGGCCGGCCAAGGCAGGGCCGCGTGCCCCCTCCCCTCTAGTCTGAATTGGACTAGGGAAGGGGGGTTGCGCCCCCCTTTCGTTCTCTTCTCTCCTCGCCTTCCTTCCCCCTTCCTTCTCCTAGTAGGACTAGGAAAGGGGAGTCCTACTCCTAATAGGAGGAGGACTCCTCGTCTCCTGGTGCGCCTCTAGGGCCGGCCGGCCACCCCCTTTGCTCCTTTTATATACGGGGGCAGGGGGCACCCCATAGACACACAAGTTGATCATTGATCTCTTAGCCATGTGAGGTGCCCCCCTCCACCATAATCCACCTCGGTCATATCGTCGTAGTGCTTAGGCGAAGACCTGTGCCGGTAGCTTCATCATCATCGTCATCATGTCGTCGTGCTAACGAAGCTTTTCCCCGACACTCAGCAGGATCGAGAGTTCGTGGGACGTCACCGAGCCAAACGTGTGCAGATCACGGAGGTGCCGTATTTTTGGTACTTACGATCTATGAGGCACTACTGGGAAAAGGCCTACTAGTGAGTGGGAGGAAAGTAGAACTTGATGAGATAATTGTACCTGCTCCCTTATTGGAAAGTAGTTCATCACTGAAATCAGTTCCAGTGATTCCTACACTAGAAAGTGAGGAAGCTGATGATGATGATCATGAAACTTCTGATCAAGTTACTACCGAACCTCATAGGTCAACCAGATTAAGATCCGCACCAGAGTGGTACGGTAATCATGTTCTGGAGGTCATGTTACTTGAGAATGATGAACCTATGAACTATGAAGAAGCGATAATGAGCCCAGATTCCGCAAAATGGCTTGAGGCCATGAACTCTGAGACGGGATCCATGTATGAGAACAAATTGTGGATTTTGGTTGACTTGCCTGATGATCGGTAGGACATAGAGAATAATGGATCTTCAAGAAGAAGACTGACGCTGACGGTAATGTTACTGTCTACAAAGCTCGACTTGTTGCAAAAGGTTTTCGACAAGTTCAAGGAGTTGACTACGATGAGACCTTCTCACTCGCAGCGATGCTTAAGTCCATCCGAATCATGTTAGCAATTGTCGCATTTTATGAATATGAAATTTGGCAAATGGATGTCAAAACTGCATTCCTTAATGGATATCTTAAAGAAGAGTTGTATATGATGCAACCAGAAGGTTTTGTCGATCCAAATGGTGCTAACAAAGTGTGCAAGCTCGAGCGATCCATTTCTGGACTGGTGCAAGCCTCTCAGAGTTGGAATATACGTTTTGATAGTGTGATCAAAGCATATGATTTTATACAGACTTTTGGAGAAGCATGTATTTACAAGAAAGTGAGTGGGAGCTCTGTAGCATTTCTGATATTATATGTAGATGACATATTGTTGATCGTAAATGATACTCAATTTCTGAATAGCATAAAAGGATACTTGAATAAGAAATTTTCAATGAAAGACCTCGGTGAAGCTACTTATATATTAGGCATCAAGATCTATAGAGATAGATCAAGACGTTTAATTAGACTTTCACAAAGCACATACCTTGATAAAGTTTTGAAGAAGTTCAAAACGGATCAAGCAAAGAAAGGGTTCTTGCCTGTGTTACAAGGTGTGAAGTTGAGTCAGACTCAATGCCCGACCATTGCAGAAGATAGAGATATAATGAAAGGTGTTCCCTATGCTTCAGCCATAGGCTCTATCATGTATGCATTGATGTGTACCAGACCTGATGTGTGCCTTGCTATCAGTTTAATAGGGAGGTACCAAAGTAATCCAGGAGTGGATCACTAGACAGTAGTCAAGAACATCCTGAAATACCTGAAAAGGACTAAGGATATGTTTCTCGTATATGGAGGTGACAAAGAGCTCGTCGTAAACGGTTAGGTCGATGCAAGCTTTGACACTGATCCGGATGACTCTAAGTCACAAACCGGATACGTGTTTTTATTAAATGGTGGAGCTATCAGTTGGTTCAGTTCCATGGAGAGCATCATGGCGGGATCTATGTGTGAAGTAGAGTACATAGCTACTTCGGAAGCAGCAAATGAAGGAGTCTGGAAGGAGTTCATATCCGATCTAGGTGTCATACCTAGTGCATCGGGTCCAATGAATATCTTTTGTGACAATACTGGTGCAATTTCCTTGGCAAAGGAATCCAGATTTCACAAAAGAACCAAGCACATCAAGAGACGCTTCAATTCATCCGCGATCAAGTCAAGGAGGAAGACATAGAGATTTGCAAGATACATACAGACCTGAATGTTGCTGACCCGTTGACTAAGCCTCTCTGACGAGAAAAACATGATTAGCACCAAGACTCCATAGGTGTTAGATGATACGTCTCCATCGTATCTACTTTTCCAAACACTTTTGCCCTTGTTTTGGTCTCTAACTTGCATGATTTGAATGGAACTAACCCGGACTGACACTGTTTTCAGCAGAATTATCACCGTGTTATTTTTGTGCTGAAATAAAAGTTGTCGAAATGACCTGAAAATCAATGGAGATTATTTTTGGAATATATAAAAAATACTGGAAGAAATATCTACGTCAGGGGGCCCACACCCTGTCCACGAGGGTGGGGGCGCGCCCTACCCCCTAGGCACGCCCCACTGCCTCGTGGGCCCCCTGACGCTTCACTGACCTCAACCTTGACTACATATATTCAATTTCGGGGAGAAAAAAAATCAGAGTGAAGGATTCATCGCGTTTTACGATACGGAGCTGCCGCCAAGCCCTAAACTCTCTCGGGGGGGCTGATCTGGAGTCCGTCCCGGGCTTCGGAGAGGGGAATCCGTCGCCATCGTCATCATTAACCATCCTCCATCACCAATTTCATGATGGTCACCGCCGTGCGTGAGTAATTCCATCGTAGGCTTGCTGGACGGTGATGGGCTGGATGAGATTTATCATGTAATCGACTTAGTTTTGTTAGGGTTTGATCCCTAGTATCCACTTTGTTCTGAGATTGATGTTGCTATGACTTTGCTATGCTTAATGCTTTGATCAATATATGAGAGTTCTTGATCCTATCTTGCAAGTCTATAGTCACCTATTATGTGTTATGATCCGTTAACCCCGAAGTGACAATATTCGGGATACTTACCGGTGATTACCATAGTTTGAGGAGTTCATGTATTCACTATGTGTTAGTGCTTTGGTCCGGTACTCTATTAAAATGAGGCCTTAATATCCCTTAGTTTCCAATAGGACCCCGCTGCCACGAGAGGGTAGGACAAAAGATGTCATGCAAGTTCTTTTCCATAAGCACATATGACTATAATCGGAATACATGCCTACATTACATTGATGAACTGGAGTTAGTTCTGTGTCACCCTATGTTATGAATATTACATGATCGATCGCATCCAGCATAATTCTGCATCACCAATCCATTTCCTACGAGCTTTTCCTATATTGTTCTTCTCTTATTTACTTTTCCGCTGCTACTGTTACCATCACTATAAAACCCAAAAATATTATTTTTGCTACCGTTACCTTTTTCTATCGTTACCACTACTATCATATTACTTTGCTACTAAATACTTTGTTGCAGATATTAAGTTTCCAGGTGTGGTTGAATTGACAACTCAGCTACTAATACTCGAGAATATTCTTTGGCTCCCCTTGTGTCGAATCAATAAATTTGGATTGAATACTCTACCCTCGAAAACTGTTGCGATCCCCTATACTTGTGGGTTATCAAGAACATTTTCTAGCGCTGTTTCTGGGAGTGTAGCTCTATTCTTTGAGTCACTTCAGTTTTATATATGCTTATCATTATCAAGAACTTGAAAGATCAAAGAACCAACATTTTTCCTTAACTATGAGGGGAGGTAAGGAACTGCCATCTAGCTCTGCACTTGATTCACCTTCTCTTTTAAGTAAACTTGCGACATCTAAACCTACTTCTGCTATTAATTCTTATATGTCGCATGTTATTGATGATGCCACTTCTGCTATGCGTGATACTTATGATGAAACTACTTCTATGCTTGATACTACTGTGCCACTTGGTGAATTTCTTGATGAACAACTTGCTAGGGCTAGAGAGAATGAAATTATTGAAACTGATAATATTGATGAAAGTGATGATGAAGATTCTCCCCCTAGATATGAATTACCTGTTGTTCCTGAGGGTTACGTTATGGATGAAGAAAGTGCTAGAGACTTTCTTGCTTGCGATGATAGGAGTGATCTTAAGAAACTATTAGCTAAGCTGAAACAAAAATCTCTGAATGCTAGAATGAAATATAACCCCGCTTATTCTACTTCACCTATCTTTGTTACTGATAAGGATTATGAATTCTCTGTCGACCCTGATATAATTACTTTGGTTGAATCTGATCCTTTCTATGGCTATGAATCTGAAACTGTTGTGGCACATCTTACTAAATTAAATGATATAGCCACCCTGTTCACCAATGATGAGAAAATTCGCTACTACTATATCCTTCAAATATTTCCGTTCTCATTAAAGTGTGATGCTAAGATATGGTTTAATTCTCTTGATCCTAGTTGTGTGCGTAGTCCCCGGGATATGATTTATTACTTCTCGTCTAAATATTTCCCTGCTCATAAGAAACAAGCTGCTTTAAGGGAAATATATAAATTTGTGCAAATTGAAGAAAAGAGTCTCGCACAAGCTTGGGGGGCGCTTCTCCAATTACTTAATGCTTTGCCTGATCATCCTCTCAAGAAAAATGAAATACTTGATATCTTTTATAGTGGACTAACCGAAGCTTCAAGAGACCACCTGGATAGTTGTGCTGGTTGTGTATTCAGGGAAAAAACTGTTCATCTAGCTGAAATTCTATTGAATAATATGTTGACTAATGAAAATAATTGGACACTTCCTAAACCAACTCCAAAGCCAACTCAGAAGAAAAGGGGTATTCTATTTCTCGGTCCTGAAGATATGCAAGAGGCAAAGAAATCTACGAAAGAAGAAGGTATAAAAGATGAAGATGTTAAGAATTTACCGCCTGTTGAAGAAATACATGGTCTTAATTCATCACCTATTGAAGAAACACATAGTCTTGATAACCCAACACAGGTACTAAAGGTAAATTCTCTCTATAGATATGATAAAGTTGAAATCCCTCCAACTAAGTTTGCTAGCCAATGTTTGGATGAATTTGATTACTTTATGGTTAAGCAAGAAGATTTTAATGCTTATGTTGGTAGACAATTGAAACATAATGCTTATATGATCAAACACTTGAGTGATTATATGGCTAATGTTAAAGGTGAACTTAAACTTATTAGTAAACATGCTTTTATGGTTACAACTCAAGTAGAACAAGTACTTAAAGCTCAGAATGATTTGCTCAATGAATTAAATAGTAAGAAAATAATAATGATGTTAGAGTTGTGACTAGAGGTGGTAAAATGACTCAGGAACCTTTGTATCCTGAAGGCCATCCTAAGAGAATTGTGCAAGATTCTTAGAGAACTAATGTAGATGCACCTAGTCGTTATGAAAGGAAGAAAAAGAAAAATGATAGGACTTTGCATGCTTCTTGTGAACCTGTTGTTGACACACCTGAGAATCCCAATGATATTTCTATTTCTGATGCTGAAACACAAGCTGGTAACGAACGTGAACCTAGTGATAGTGTTAATGATGATGTTCATGTCGATGCTCAACCTAGCAATGACAATGATGTAGAGGTTGAACCTGTTGTTGATATTGATAACCCACAATCAAAGAATCAACGTTATGATAAGAGAGACTTTGTTGCGAGGAAGCACGGTAAAGAAAGAGAACCATGGGTTCAGAAACCCATGCCTTTTCCTCCTAAACCATCCAAGAAAAATGATGATGAGGATTTTGAGCCCTTTCCTGAAAGGATTAGACCTATCTTTTTGCGTATGCGTTTGACCGATATGCTTAAAATGAATCCTTATGATAAGTACATGAAGGATATTGTTACTAATAAAGGAAAGATACCGGAAGCTGAAATTTCCACCATGCTTTGCTAATTATACTTTTAAGGGTGGAATACCAAAGAAACTAGCAGATCCAGGAGTACCATCTATACCATGATCCATTGAAAGAAAATATGTTAGAACTGCTTTATGTGATCTTGGAGCCGGTGTTAGTGTTATGCCTCCCTCTTTATATCGTAGACTTGATTTGAATAAGTTAACACCTAGTGAAATATCTTTGCAAATGGCTGATAAATCAACTGCTATACCTGTCAGTATTTGTGACGATGTGCCTGTTGTGGTTGCAAATGGTTACTATTTTAACGGACTTTGTTATTCTTGATATTCCCGAGGATGATAGTATGTATTATTCTAGGAAGACCCTTTTTGAATACTGCAGGGGCTGTTATTGATTGCAACAAAGGCAATGTCACTTTTCATGTTAATGGCAATGAGCATACGGTACACTTTCCGAGAAAACAACCTCAAGTTCATAGTATAAACTCTATCGGAAAAATTTCATCGATTATTTTTGGAGGTTTTGAATTTCCTCTACCTACTGTCAAGAAGAAATATGATATTCCTATTATTGGGGACGTGCATATCCCCGTTGAGGTAACATAGTGTTATTCGAAATTTCTCCGATTTCATGTTACGCGAAATGAGTTTGTTAACAAGACCTGATCAACCTTGTTAGTGGATTCCTTTTGATGAGCATGAGATGGATTAAGTTAGAAAACACAATAAAATAGTATTTTTTTATTTTCTGTTATTTATGTTAAATAAAGCAAAAATAGTATTTTTCTGTCTGTTTCCTGAATTATCCATGCAATAAAAAATACCCCAAAAATGAAAGTTCTCCAAATTCCCTAAAATATAAATATGATATTTTCTGGAATATTTGAAGATATCTGGCACCGAGAATACAGCAAGGGAGCAAGCACCTAGCCACGAGGGTCCAGGGCGCACCTCGTGGGCCCATGGTGGCTCCCCTCCATTTATTCCAGCCACGACACACTGCTTCTTCCTCCCAAAAAAATCGCTAACCAGCTCAAGCACGAGTTCTACGTCATCTTGCTGCCATTTTCGATCTCCTTGCTTAAATCTCCATTCACAAAACTGCTTTGGGGGATTGTTCTTTGGTATGTGACTCCTCCATTGGTCCAATTAGTTTTTGTTCTAGTGTTTTATTCATTGCAAATTTTTTCTGCTTAGGTGACCCTATTCTTGAACTTGCATGTCAAATTTATATGGTCAAAAGTAGTTTTAATGCATGATATAGTCTCTAGGCACTTGTGGGAGTAGGTGCTATCAATTTTGTTGAGTTTGGTTCACTTTTATTTTGAAGTTACTAAAAATTTCAGAAATTTTTCAGAGGAGGAAATATG
This sequence comes from Triticum urartu, assembly GCF_056163025.1. NCBI lineage: Eukaryota > Viridiplantae > Streptophyta > Magnoliopsida > Poales > Poaceae > Triticum > Triticum urartu. The sequence continues at coordinate 524,538,659 of NC_141877.1, forward strand.
TTTAGGAAAATGTACCAAGGTGGTTCTTCAAGGAAGCAAGGACCCAGGCCCTCAATGCGTGAGCCGGACGATGAACCACCGAGGGACACTCAAGTGCGGCCTTGTGAATGGCCATCAGAGGACATCATGGTTCAAGTAGGAATCAAGGAGGAATTTGACGCATATGAGCGTAATGCTGCTCTGGAGAGCTTCGAGGCAAATAAGTGCCGTCAATACCTCTATTTAATTGATTCATTTGTGAGAAGGGTTAAATTTTCATCATCACGCAATTCTCATACTGTCGTGTTTGATCTTTATGAAAGTTCTTATACTATGGACTTAGAAGATTTTAACACTGTTTGTAAACTTCCACAATGGGGTAGCACTAGTGAGCCTCGCAAATCTGAGTTTAGAGATTTTCTTGCTAGTATAACTGTGGGAGAGTCTAGAGATATAACACAAGCTACCATAGGGAGGATTCATTTTCCTGCTATATATTATTTTGCTCTCTTCATAGGTAGATGCATCAATGGTACGGATTAAGCATGTCACATGTGTGTCCCTGATCGCAGTGTTCTCAGGAGTGCTGTAGTAGGAGATAAACATTATAATTTGGGAGCCATTGTTGCACGTAGGTTGCAAAATAATCGTATTCATGGAGATTTCTTTGGTGGAATTTATGCAACTCGTATAGCTAACTTTCTTGAGATACCCATACGTGGAGATGATATCGAGTTGCCTCCTTCTTATTTAGATTACGATGCTATGGTTCGTCATCAGTTTGTTGAGAGGAACGATCTGTTCCTCCAGTACTGACTAATCTTTGACAGAGGATGCACCTATCACGTCGCCCTCCCTACTCCTACTTTCTTTGACTTTCAGGCAAAGGGGCGACATTTTATAACCAGGGACGAAGCGACCGAGTACGAGAGGAGGGTGGAGACAACTCGCCTCCAAGCTGCAGCTCATCAGGAAATTGCCACTGCATCTCAGTATGACCCCAACTACAACTTCGGATATCCGCCAGGCCAGCCGTGGCCATAGACCAACTTAGGCCAAAAGCCTAAGCTTGGGCGACTACGTATCTCTCACCGACATTACATTCCTGTTCAGACACTCATGCTAGTTGTCGGTGCTCATACTTTTTCATTGTAATATCCATGCTAGTATTTCCCTTTCTATGCTTTCTTCTTGTGTGTTTGATAAACCTTAAGAAAAACCAAAAAATTAGTTATAGCTTTTAGTTAGTTTACTTTCCATGCTGTAGTAGTAGTAATTAAAAAGAAAACCCAAAAATATTTCTCATTCTACTTTTGCTTGTTGGGAGCTTTCCCGTGTAAATAGTTTTATTTCTTTCTTGTTCTTTGGGGGTTGAGAGGAGAAGGCCATGATTAAAATGTTGAGCGGCTCCCATATGCATTATTGTTGATCTAACAAAGAGCCCATATTACCTTGTCTTTTATCTTGAATTGAATGCTTGCAGATTCCAGCTTAGTCCAATGCACGTGCACTATTATTATTTTCCACACTATTCGGTCATGCAAGTGAAAGGCAATAATGATGATTATATGATGAACTTATTGAGATGAGAAAAGTTGGTATCAACTCGACCTCTCGCGTTTTTGTAAATATGAATAGTTCATTGTTTCCGATTCAGCCTATTATGAATGAACATGTTTGCAATGACAATTAGGGATCGTAGTTGCTTATGCCATGCTTAACTTAATTAGCTAAGAGCTTATAATCGTTTACCTTGCATGCCAACATGCTATTAAATGGTTGTGATGTGGTATCATAGGGTGGTATCTGCCGGGGGACTAATCCACGAGCACCTATGGGACCGGCGGACCGAGTCCCTTTCGGTTCGGCGGGGGCGAGGGTCACACGAAGAGCGGATCGAGGCGAAGCACACGAGCAGTTTACCCAGGTTCGGGCCGCACGGATGCGTAAAACCCTACTCCTGCTTTGTGGTTTGTATTGAGTTCTTGCTCGGGAGCACGGAGTGCTACAGTACACCCCAGCAGCTAACGAGACCGAGCCTGAGTGTTCTCTTTCTTCTTCATGTTGCGCATGGGCCTCCTTTTATATGCTCAAGGGGTCACCGACAGGTGGCAACGTAGACAAGGGTAAAAATGGAAAGGTGTTGCGGTTGGTACAGCTACCCGCTACAGTGTATCATACCTAACCCTGACGGCAGGGGACAAGGGCATTAATGCCCGTCTGCGTCGCCTAAATAGTGCAAAAGGGACCGTCAGGGACGCCACCGCTCGCCACGATGGCAATCTTGTCAGTGCCGCTTGCCACCGCGCACCACTGGCTGCACAGCCTCCCGCCACGTACGCCTGGAAGGGTCCCAGAGCGACACGTTGGTGGAAGTGCTGGAGCGCGGGCACAGAGTGGTGGCTTGCCGCGGCAAGCGCCTTGCCGTGGTTGTTGTCTTGTCGCGTCCGGGAGCTTGTCGCTCACCGGGCCTTGCCGGGACGCGTGGCGCGTTGCGGCAAGTTCCTTGAGATTCCTTGGTTGGCCTTCCCGGCAAGCTCCTCTTGCCGGGGTCTTGTCTCCTTAAGCGCCTTGCCTTGGTTGGCCTTCCCGGCAAGCTCCTCTTGCTGGGGTCTTGTCTCCTTGGCTTGGATACTTTGTCCTTGAATGGCTTCAAAGGAACCACGGAGGACCTTGGCGGTCACCCAGCAAGCCTTGCCGCGGGATGCTGCGACTGCCCGTGCACAAGTTCGGGATACTAGGGTACCCCTACTCTAGTACACCGACAGGAGCCCCCGGGCCTGGGCCATACACGGTGCCGAGCGCTGTTGGGCCAGGCCCAAAACAGGGCACGGGCACGCGCGGCCTGGGTTACGCCGTATCTCTCCCCGTATCCACCGCGCCCTCCCCGAACGGCACGCGTTGAATGCGGAATTGTGGGAGAGATCATGGGTGGTTTCTTTATTGGAAAGGCGGAACGTCCGCCCCCTCCCTCTTTATAAGCAGGGGAAACAGGGGTAGTTCGCCCATTCGCCGGTTGCTACTGCAATCTCGGAAATCTCCGCCGCTCCCTCTTCTTCCCAAAGCTGAAAGAGAGCAGCGCCCCGCCCCCCATCGCCACCAGCACCACCAACGCCGTTGACCTCCTCCACCACTTCCGCCATGGCTCCGAGAGCCGACAAAGGGAAGGTTGTGAAGTCGACCGAGGCGCAGCGGCTTGCGGCGCTGCGAAAGGAGCGGGCAATCTTCCCCCCCCCCCCAAGCTCGCCGCGAGGGAGCTAAGGGAAAATTACTACCTCTTCTGGTTGACGGAGACGCGAGCGCATCCGCGCACGAAGGTACTTCCAGCCGCTGCTTGGAAAACGGCTCCAAACGGATATCCTTTCTTCGCCTTGTTCTTCTACTGCGGGCTCTGCCCGCCTTTCTCTGAGTTTTTCTGCGATATTATGAACACCTACGGGTTCCGCCTCCTTGACTTCACCCCCAATGCCGTTCTGACCATGGCAATTTTCGCACATCTCTGCGAAAACTTTGTCGGAGTCTATCCCAATGTAGCCCTTTTTCGCCACTTCTTTATGCCCTGAGTAGAGAGAGGAGAGCCTTTATCCGGCGGAATCGCCTGGATCTCCAGGGCCGGCAAGAAGGACACTTATCTGGAGGGAGAGTTCCGCGGCAAGTGGGAGGAATGGAGAGCAGACTGGTGCTGGATTGTCGAGGAGAACCCGCAGCCGTTTACCACCCGGCGCCAAGCCCCAGTAGCACGCGGCAGCGATTGGAGTGACGTGGCCCTGGAAGACGATAGACTGAAGATTGCCGTCACCCGGATCCAACGCCTCAGGCATGCCGGGCTCACTGTAGGCGCTGTTGGCATAGATTTTCTTCGCCGCCGCATCGCCCCCTACAGGAACGGAGGAGACCCGCCTGGGTATTCAAGAATGCGGCGGATATCATGAGGCTGCGTCCGGGCCTCAACTTCAACTTCACTGTTCTGGAGCTTAACGCGATGATCCAGGAGCTGTTCAAGTACGACCCTCAACATCCCGAAGTGTTCAGGTTGCTGGGGGATGTCGTTCCGCTGTGCAACAACTCCTCGCTCGACCGCATCCGTGCAATGATGCCGCTGTGCGATTCGCATGGAATTGTCCCAACTTGGCAAGAGCCTGCAGACGACGTCGTGCAGGAGTTCTTTGACGGCTTGGTAGAAGTGCCGGTCCGCTCCGACAAAAAGGATAGTCTCACCCGCGACACCACCGATGCGGAGATGACACGCATCGCCACTAGGCTGGAAGAGGCGGCGGCAGCCGCAGCCGCGGGCGAATTTGGATTCACCATGGAGGAGGCAGAGGCAGCAGAGGCGGCAAGCCGTGCCGAGCGAGAGGAGCGCGTCGGCGAGAAAGAGCTTGCCGGGCATGACGTCGGGTCGAGCGAGCCCGCCGAGGATACGAGCGGCTCGCTGGAGATCAACTCCTCTTCCTCCTCATCTTCAGGCAGCTCGCCGCAAGCAGAGCCTCCATCCCCACCAAGAAGGCGTCTCCGCAAGGCCGGGGACGTAGCGGGGCAGCGGGCAAGTGAACAGCCGCCGCGCCGCGTGACACGCTCCACCGCGGCAAGCACTGTTGCCGCGGGAGCATCTCACGCTGCTGCGGCAACTGGAGCGGGGTCCACCCGGACCACCGCTTCTGCTCCTGCCACTTCTCACGCCGCGGCGGCAGCCGGAGCGGGGTCGTCTCAGACCACCGCCACTGTTCCCGCCAAGCGGCCAAGGGAAACTACTCCTCTGCCTCCTCGCGCCGGACGCGAGCCGGACTTCGACTTCTCCACATTCAGCTCCGACGAGGAAGAAGAAGAGTAAGATTCTCTTGTTGTACTTGTAGTTCTTCAATCCTTGCTGTTTTGTCTTGTATCTCATTTGCTTTACTCTGAACTTATTCCTTTCCAGGACTCTGGCCCAGAGAGCAGCGAAGAGAGCCAAGGTCCCGGTGATTGTCATCGAGGACGAGCCCACCGCGACAGCAGGGGGTGCGTCCGAGAAAACCTTGCCGGACCCGGCAACTGTTCTCAAGTGCAGCCCCCAGCGTAAGTATATGGTTCACTTTCCGCTGTTAGGCGCGCATGGATACTCTTTCTTTGCTGACATCTGACTGTTGGTTTGTGTAGGAGCAGAGCAGCCCCACCAGGAGTGCCCGGAGGCCGCCCCCAAAACGCCAAGGGAGAGTCCTTCGGCAAGGGAGAGTTCTCCGGCAAGGGACAGCACCAGCGTCCCACCGGCGGCGGAGACTACGACTGCCGAACCCAGTACAGGTAATCTTCTCTTCAAAGCTTCCCTTGGGTTCTTCTTCTTTTTGGGTATTTGCTTGACTTTTCTCACTTTTCCGGCCGTCAGACCCATCTGCTGTGGAGCCGATGGAGACCGAGGTTGCTGCCGACGACGCCGCTGTCACTGAAGAAGCAGCCGGCGCTGATGATCCCGCCGGCGACGAGGCCGCCAAAGCTGCCGCCGCAGCAGCTGGCGAGGGGTCTGGCGATCGCACTAACGGCCCTGAGGCCGCAGGAGCGCCAGGCGCTACGTCGACCACCGACCCGTCCGCCGCTGCCGCAGCACCAGGCTCCGAAGAGCCCCAGCCAGGCGTCTACCTGAAGGCTAGCGATGGCGTCTTCATCAACCTCCCCTGGGCGTCAAGCTCCAGGGCGCCGGTCGAGGGAGAGAGCTTTGACGGAGAGGTGCTCGCCTCCGCTGGGCTGACGCTAGTTGATGCGCCGAGCAGCAGCAGCGGAGAGCCTGAGGAGGAGCGGCTGCTGCGGAAGCTATTGTCGCTCTACCGCGCGCGGCATGCCAAGCTGGAATCCCGCGAGGCGCTTGTCATGAAGGCGGGAGCGGACATCGAGAGGCGTGCGGAGGAGCTCCGGGGTCTCAACCAGGAAGCTCTCCGGTCCCTGGCAGAGGAGCGGGAGCAACTCGCCGAAGAGCAGAAGGCCTTCTTCCTCGAGAAGGCCGAAGTTGAAGAGCAACAGCGGCTTGCTGCTGAGAAGCTGTCTGCGCAGGAGGGCGAGCTGCTGCAGCGGAAGGTCAACCTTGACGCCCACGAGGAGGAGCTTGCCGCGCGCGAGCGAACATTCGGCGGAGCCCTCAAGCAAGCGGAGGATGCTGCCGCAGCCGCCGAGGCCGCCAAGAAGGAGCTGGAGACGAAGGTGGCGCAGCTGGAGGCCGATCTCAAGGCGAGCGGTGAGGAGCTTGCCGCGCTCAATTGTGAGCGGGAGAAGGACGCCTACAGCCACTCAGAGCTGCAGGCTCGTCTCGCCGAGAAGGGCAAGGAGCTCAGCGCCGCCAAGGACTCCGACGCAGATCTTGAGTTGAAGCTGACCACTTTGACCAAGACGCTGGACGGCGCCAGGGAGCAGGAGGTGGCCTTGAAGGAGGAGATCAAGGCCGACAAGGCGCTGCTGGCGAGTACTGCCGCCGCCCAGAATGCTTTTAGGGAGAATGTGGAGCACTGGACGGAGAGTCTCGTGAGTGCTGCCGCAGATATTGACAGGGAGCTGGCGCAGCTGGGGTGGAGGATCTCGGGTATCCCTCTAATGAGAACCTCCAACCCAGCACCAAGCTCACCTTGTTCTTAAAAGGCGTGACGACGGCCCTCCAGCGGCTCCGGGAGAAGATCCCAAAGCAGCTGGCCGACGAGTCACGCAAGATCTGCGCGGGAGCTCTTCAAAAGGTGTTGGTGAAGGTGGTCTTCCGCAACCCGGGCCTCAACCTCACCAACGTCCTCAAGACCCTACCACCGGATGCTGATCTGGAGGCGCTCAAGACCCTTATCGCACCCATTGTGGACAAGGTGAGCGGGATCAAGAGGATTGAGGGCGATCGCGTAGACTAGGCCGCCTGTTTTCTTCTTTTCTTGTCGCTGCTGGTCATGTTATGAGAACAATCTATTAGAGCCGCGACAAGCTAACTTGTAATATAACTCTATTCCAGGTAATGATTGCAATGTTATTCCCTTTACTTGATTCCTCCCTTTGTATGTTTTTACCCTACGCTTTTAGGGAACTTGCCGGTGCAGGCACCTTAGCCGCGAGCGCAGAGTGCGGAACATCAGCAGCCTGCTGGCGGTGCCGCTACCGACAAGAAACCTTATCGCAACTAGTCGCAGCTCACTTAAGTTGTTGAGCGGACTTGAAACAAAGTAAGGGCGCAACTAGCTACGAGTTGGTTCCTCCGCGCACAGGTTTTCCATACAAAGTGCGATCGTTCAAGGGAGATAACTTAAAAATTTTAAAAGTCTGATTGCTCAAACTTTGGCAACTTAGCTTTTCTGTTGTTTGCTTCTCGGTAAGGCAAAACTTTCTTGAACGACGCCTGGTCCATACTATTATCTTCTCCTTTCCACCCGGCAAACTTGTGGGCGAGGGAACCTTCCTTTCCTTGAGAAAAAAGAAAGAAGAGAAAATAAAGATATGGAGCCTTACGGCTCGTTATTGCTCACCGGGGAGTAGGTGCTGCACAAAGTGTCAGATCACATATGCAAAAAATAGAAAGCATGAAATTGACAAGATGTGCGGAGCACATGAGCTTTACTTATGCACGGGGTCTGCGCCCGCCTTTGTACAAAGGATTACATGCAATAGCGGCAAGACTTGTACAAAAGGTGGTTGCCGGAACAGGTTCCGGCAACCGCGCCTTACGGGTAAAACTTACGAAGATGCTCAATGTTCCAGGAATTGCTCACCGGAATGCTATCTTTGGTCTCAAGGCGGACAGCGCCAGGCCTAGTGACTCGTTTCACCCGGTAAGGGCCTTCCCACTTCGGCGTCAACTTGTTGGAACTCTTGGCGGACTGAACACGCCAAAGAACAAGGTCGCCTTCCTCGAGACTTCTGGCGTTAACTTTGTGTCTATGGTAGCGGCGTAAAGCTTGCTGGTAGCGAGCAGCTCGTACAGCAGCCTGAAGACGGTCTTACTCAAGGAGTAGCGCGTCATCTTGTCGCAGCTGCTCTTGCTCAAGCTCATCATAAGCGAGCACTCGAGGTGACCCGTATAGGAGTTCGGTAGGGAGAACTGCCTCTGCTCCATAGACTAGAGCGAAAGGTGTCTGGCCAGTGGCTCGATTTGGCGTTGTCCTGATCGACCAAAGAACCACCGGCAGCTCCTCGATCCAGTTTGTTCCGCACTTGTGCAGCCTGTCAAAAGTCCTGGTCTTGAGCCCACGCACCACTTCAGCATTTGCCCTCTCCGCTTGACCGTTGCTTCTCGGGTGAGCAATAGAAGCGAAGCAGACCTTGGCGCCAAGATCTTGGACGTACTGCATGAAGGTGCGGCTCGTGAATTGCGTACCGTTGTCGGTGATTATCCTGTTAGGGATCCCGAAGCGGCAAACAATCGACCTGAAGAACTTGACTGCTGACTGTGCTGTCACCTTCCTCACTGCTTCCACTTCCGGCCACTTTGTGAACTTGTCGATTGCAACGTACAAGTACTCAAAGCCCCCGACTGCTCGGGGAAAGGGGCCGAGGATGTCGAGCCCCCAGACCTAAAATGGCCAGGATAAAGGGATCGTCTGGAGAGCTTGAGCTGGTTGCTGTATCTGCTTGGAATGGAACTGGCACGCTTCACACTTGGTTACTTGTGCAGTTGCATCCTGGAGGGCTGTCGGCCAAAAGAAACCTTGCCGGAATGCTTTGCCGGCAAGTGCTCTTTCGCCAATGTGGTGACCACATATGCCTCCATGTATCTCTGCCAACAGCTTTTGTCCGTCTTCCCGGTGAATACACTTCAATTTCACACCGTTGAGTCTTCTTCTGTACAGTGGGTTGTCGACAAACTGGTACATACTTGACTGCCAGGCTACTCTTTCCGCTTCTTCTTGCTCTTCGGGAAGTTCTCCTGTCTGAAGGAAACGGACAATCTGCTGTGCCCATGCTGGAGCTTGTGGCTCGACAACAAGGACTAAAGGCAAATCTGCTGCTGCGGGATCATCCGCTTCTACGGCGAGAACCTGCGGCTCTGCCGGAGCTTGACGTTCCCCGGCAAGCTTGCCGGAGCAAAACTTGTCGGGAGGTTCTGCTTCAACGGAACAAACCCTAGGGCTTGCCGGAGCAGACTGCTCCTCAGCGCTCTTGGCGTTGATCTTGGGGACCTTCTTGGCGGCGACTTCGGGAAGCTCTGCCGGAAAATAGTCACCAGAAATCAACTTCCTCTTCTTGCTCTGTCCAGTTGATGGCGTTACAGATGGTTGAGTCAGCTTGAGCACAAAGATCCCTGGTTCCACAGGTAACTTAAGTGCGGCGCACTTTGATAGGCCATCGGCAATGGCGTTCTAAGCTCTTGGAACATGCTCCATCTGTAGGCCGTCAAAGTGCTCTTCTAGCTTTCTCACTTCGTCGACGTAGGCCTCCATCAACGGACTCTGATAGCTCTTGTTCACTTGGCGGACGACAAGTTGCGAGTCACCCCTGACAATGAGCTTCTTGATCCCAAGGTCTGCCACGATCCTGAGACCGGTAAGCAAGCCTTCATACTCTGCAATATTGTTTGTTGCTTGCTCCTTGGGAAAGTGCATCTGGACTACGTACTTGAGGTGCTCTCCGGTGGGTGCGACAAGCAGCACGCCAGCGCCGGCGCCTTGCAGCGAAAAGGCACCATCAAAGTACATCAGCCACTCTTTGCTTGCTTCCTCGACGGGGATGCTCGTTTCTGGAATTTCTTCATCTGGTGTTGGCGTTCATTCTGCTATGAATTCTGCCAATGCTCTGCTTTGGATAGTTGAAGTACTCTCAAACTTGAGGCCAAAGCTTGACAGTTACAGTGCCCACTCAACAATCCTGCCTGTCGCTTCTGGATTCTGTAGTATCCTCTTCAGCGGAAAATGAGTGACAACTGTGATCTCATGTGCTTGGAAGTAATGGCGCAGCTTTCTTGAGGCCATGAGAAGGTCGAAAAGCAATTTCTGCACGCCAGAGTACCTTGACCTAGCCCCCTGCAGAAGGGAACTGACAAAGTAAACTGGGCGCTGTACCATTCTCTTCTGTATCTCCTCGCGCGTCTGCGCAGATCCATCCTTGTCGGGACCAGAGCTTTTCGGGGAAGCCCCCTGCTTGTCGCTGGATGCGCCTGCCGCGGTTGCTGGCTCGTCATCTGCCTCCCTCTCTGCTACTAACGCAGCACTAACCACTTGATTGGTTGCCGCTATATACAGCAGAAACTTCTCTTGTGGCTTAGGTGCGACAAGTGTTGGAGCGGAGGACAGGTATCTCTTCAAGTCTTGCAGCGCAGCTTCCGCTTCCGGAGTCCATTTCATTGGACCTGCCTTTTTCAATATTTTGAAAAATGGCAGGGCGCGCTCAGCAGACCTAGAGATAAACCTGCTGAGAGCAGCCACGCAACCGGCAAGTGTTTGTACATCCTTGACACGCTTTGGTGCTTCAATCTACTCAATGGCCTTGATCTTGTCGGGATTGGCTTCGATTCCCCGCTGAGACACGAAGAACCCAAGAAGCTTACCGGAGGGGACTCCAAACACACACTTCTCAGGGTTGAGCTTGAGGCTGATCTTGTGCAGATTTGCAAAGGTCTCGTCTAAATCTTGAATCAGAGTTGCCTTGTCCTTGCTCTTGACCACTATGTCATCCATGTAGGCTTCCACATTTCTGTGTATTTGTGGCTCAAGAGCGACATGGACTACTCTTGCAAATGTTGAACCAGCATTTTTTAAACCGAAAGGCATCCGTATGAAACAGTACGTGCCACATGGAGTGATGAATGCGGTCTTCTCCTCATCCTCTTCTGCCATGAAGATCTGATGGTATCCTGAGTATGCGTCAAGAAATGAAAGCAAGTCACATCCGGCAGTGGAGTCAACAATCTGGTTAATGCGCGGCAAAGGAAATGGGTCTTTGGGACAAGCTTTGTTAACGTCGGTAAAGTCGATACAAAGTCTCCATTTCCCGTTCGCCTTGCGCACGACTACAGGATTCGCCAACCACGTAGGATGGAGCACTCCTCTGACAAGGCCTGCTGCTTCCAACTTCTTGATCTCTTCTGCGATGAATTCTTGGCGCTCCACTGCTTGCTTCCTGACCTTCTGCTTGATGGGCCGCGCATGAGGACAAACGGCAAGATGGTGCTCAATTACTTTCCTGGGTACACCGGGGATGTCAGACGGTTGCCACGCAAATACGTCGACGTTCGCCCGCAGGAAAGCAATGAGCGCGCTTTCCTATTTAGGGTTGAGAGTGGCACTGATGGTGAAGGTACCACCAGTGCCGTCCTCCTTGGCGGACACCTTCTTGGTCTCTGGCGGAGCTGCCATTATCTTCTTACACTTGCCGGTGGAGCTCGATGGTGCGTCCTCGACGGCAGCGCAGCACTCCGAAGAGGTGCGCTTGCCGGAGTGGGCATCAGAACTCTTGCTGGACTTGGTCTTCTTCTTCCCCCCAGGAGCTTCAACGGCAGGTGACTTGCGATCTGTTGCGGCTGCCGCTTCCCGGTAGATCTTGCCGGCGCAGATAAGAGCATCCTTCTTGTCGCCAGGGACAGAGATGACGCTTATCGGGCCTGGCATCTTCAGCATGTTGTATGCGTAGTGAGAGGCTGCCATGAACTTGGCGAGTGCTGGACGGCCGAGTATCCCATTGTAAGGCAATGGAAAATCGGCAACGTCAAAAGTGACCCACTCAGTCCTGAAGTTCACCTCGCTGCCAAATGTTACTGGCAACGTGACCTTCCCCTTCGGCTTGCTCTTTCCCGGGTTGATTCCTTGGAATGTGCCAGTCTCTTCAAGCTCGCTGTCAGGGATCTGGAGTTTCTGGAGTACAGCGGAGGAGATCAGGTTCAAGCCGGCCCCGCCGTCAACTAGCATCTTAGTGACCTTGAGGTTGCGGATAGTTGGTGAAACCAACATCGGCAAGCACCCGACCGCAGTTGTGCGATCAGGGTGGTCCTCAATATGAAAGATGATAGGCGTGCTGGACCATTTCAGAAGCTTGCGTGACTCGACAGGTGGTTCCGCCGCATTGACTTCCCGCACCCACTGCTTGAGTTGGCGGTGCGAAGCATGCAGAGAAGCACCGCCGTCTACGCACAAGACCTCTGTGGCTTTCTGGAACTCCTGCTCACTGGTCTCGACATCATCCATGTCTTCGTCATCGTCGTCATCTTCATCCTTGTCGCGGCCGCGGGGAGGTCTGTCTCCTTGCCGCTGCTTGGCCTTGCCGCGGCGTCCTCCCCGGCCGGCGCACTTCTTGCCGGATTCTCCAGTGCCTCCTTGGGCCCTCTCCTTGTCACATCGCTCGTATTCAGCCTTTTGCTGCTGGACAAGCTGCTCGACCTTCTTGCAGCTCTGGAGGTCATGGCCCTTGGTGCAGTGGATCTTGCAGTACTGCTTGTCAGTGCCGTCCTGCTTGTCGGCGACCGCCACAGCCTGACAGTTGGTGCATGCGGCAATCTCCTTGCCGGAGCTACCAGCTTTGGCTTTCTTGGCGCCACCTTCGTTGCCGGACTGCTCAATGACTAGCACATCTTTCCCTTTCTTCTTCCTGTTGTTCCGCCGCCGGTTTTTCTTTGCCGGGGCAGCATCCTCGCTGTCAGATCCTCCTGCTCCTGTATTCTCTCCGGGGAGTTTCCTCCCTTCCTCAGCACGTGCACACTTGTCAGCCAGGGCATACAGCTCACTGACGTCTCTGATCCTGCACATCGCCATCTCCTCCCGCATCCTGCGGTTACGCACGTTCTGATGGAACGCGCTGATGACCGCGGCAGGGTGGACATCTGCGATGTTGTGCTGTACACGGCTGAATCTCTGAATGTACTTGCGCAGGGGCTCTCCTTCCTTCTGGGAGAGCAGATGAAGGTCACTCTCTTGGCCATGTGGTTTGTGGCCGCCTGTAAAGGCGCCGACAAACTGATGGCATAGGTCTGCCCAGGAGGATATGGAGTTGTCCGGCAAGTGCATGAGCCAGGACCTGACATTGGGCTTGAGCACCAGCGGGAAGTAGTTGGCAAGGATCTTGTCGTCCCGCCCCCCGGCAGCCTGCACCGCGATGGTGTAGATGCTGAGGAACTCCGACGGACGCGACTTGCCGTCGTACTTCTCTGGTACGTCTGGCTTGAAATTCTTCGTGCTGGGCCACTGGACTTGACGCAGCTCACGAGTAAACGCAGGGCAACCTACCGCATACGGCAAGTCGCCTGGTTCCCCTGGCGCATGCATGTCGACAGAGGGCCCAGCGCGCTGGTCCGACTGACGTCGCGCTTCTCTTCGGCGCTCGATGCGAGTACGAGCGTCTTCTTGCTGTCGTTCGTGAAGAACTTGGCGCTGATCGCGACGAGCTCGTGGATCTGATGACGCGGTAGAGTCGCTATCAAGGTGGATCCGGCGAGTCGGCGATCTTGGCCTTCGGGGCGGAGAGTGCACAGTGGTTGCACCCCCACCGGTCTTGTCGCCACCGGCTCGTGCCTGGCTGACTTGCCGCGGCTGCGACGTGCTCGGCTGCCGTTGAGTGTCGCCGTTGGCGAAGCCGATGACACTCTGAATGGTGGCCCTCCAGTCGTCGATCTTGTCTGCCGTTGGAGGGTAGTCCAGGAGCAGTTGAGCTCGCGCCAAAGCTTCTGCTGGAGTGGCGGGTGGCGGTGGCGAACGGTGCGAGGAGCGGGATATGCTCGGACTTCTAACTATGTTAGAAGGAGCAGTATCCCGTCCAGGCGACCATGCCTCGCTCGTGCGAGCATGTTGGCGTGCATGCTGGTCTTGAGCACTCCGAGATCCACCAGCTTGATCTTGGTCCAGTAAACGCATGGTACCGTGAGTACCATGACGCTGCCGGTCCCGCGCCTCCTGAGATGGGCGCGGTGCATGTACGGACGCCGAGGTCTTGGAGTGCGCCCAGTCGTTGTGGGAGCCGGCTACGCCGCCGATGGGCAGCACAGCCTTGTCCTTGGACCTGGCAGCACCGTGAGCTCCCTCGTCGACGCCCGTTCTTCCGCCGGCGTCTGCCCCATCAGCCGTTTGCTCCGGCGGTGGTGGGTTCGGCGCGGACGGAGCAGCCGCCTCCGAAGCCTACTTCTTCGGCGGCATGTCGATGAAGATGATGAAGATCTAGCTCATGTGAACGCCAGATCTGGTTCACACAACCTCGACGCCCCTACCTGGCGCGCCAAAGATGCCGGGGGACTAATCCACGAGCACCTATGGGACCGGCGGACCGAGTCCCTTTTGGTTCGGCGAGGATGAGGGTCACACGAAGAGCGGATCGAGGTGAAGCACACGAGCAGTTTACCCGGGTTTGGGCCGCATGGATGCGTAAAACCCTACTCCTGCTTTGTGGTTTGTATTGAGTTCTTGCTCGGGAGCGCGGAGTGCTACAGTACACCCTAGCAGCTAACGAGACCGAGCCTGAGTGTTCTCTTTCTTCTTCACATTGCGCATGGGCCTCCTTTTATATGCTCAAGGGGTCACCGACAGGTGGCAACGTAGACAAGGGTAAAAATGGAAAGGTGTTGCGGTTGGTACAGCTACCCGCTACAGTGTATCATACCTAACCCTGACGGCAGGGGACAAGGGCATTAAATGCCCGTCTGCGTCGCCTAAATAGTGCAAAAGGGACCGTCAGGGACGCCACCGCTCGCCATGATGGCAATCTTGTCAGTGCCGCTCGCCACCACGCACCGCTGGCTGCACAGCCTCCCGCCACGTACGCCTGGAAGGGTCCCAGAGCGACATGTTGGTGGAAGTGCTGGAGCGCGGGCACAGAGTGGTGGCTTGCCGCGACAAGCGCCTTGCCGCGGTTGTTGTCTTGTCGCGTCTTGGAGCTTGTCGCTCATCGGGCCTTGCCGGGACGCGTGGCGCGTCGCGGCAAGTTCCTTGAGATGCCTTGGTTGGCCTTCCCGGCAAGCTCCTCTTGCCGGGGTCTTGTCTCCTTAAGCGCCTTGCCTTGGTTGGCCTTCCCGGCAAGCTCCTCTTGCTGGGGTCTTGTCTCCTTGGCTTGGATACTTTGTCCTTGAATGGCTTCAAAGGAACCACGGAGGACCTTGGCGGTCACCCGGCAAGCCTTGCCGCGGGATGCTGCCACTGCCCGTGCACAAGTTCGGGATACTAGGGTACCCCTACTCTAGTACACCGACAGTATCCTCTTTTGAATGATTCGAGTGGCTTGACTTAGCACATGTTCACGCATGTAGTTGAAAGAAAATCAACATAGCCTCTATGATATTTATGTTCATAGTTCATTATATCCTACTCATGCTTGCATTCGCTGTTGATTAATTTTAATGCATGTTCATGACTGTTGTCGCTCTCTAGCTGGTCACTTCCCAGTCTTTTTCTAGCCTTCACTTGTACTAAGCAGGAATACTGCTTGTGCATCCAATTCCATAAACCCCAAAGTTGTTCAATATGAGTCCACCATACCTACCTATATACTGTATCTACCTGCCGTTCCAAGTAAATTTGTATGTGCTAAACTCTAAACCTTCAAATAAACATTTTGTTTTGTATGCTCGAATAGCTCATGTATCAACTAGGGCTGTCTGTATCTTCCATGCTAGGCGGGTTATTCTCAAGAGGAGTGGACTCCTCTCCTCACTCTCGAGAACATGGCTGGTCACCGGGATGCCCAGTCCCATGCTTTATGCAAATCAAATCAAAATAACTGCAAACAAAACTCCCCAGGATTGTTGTTAGTTGGAGGTACTTGGTGTTTCGAGCAAGCCATGGATTGATGCTTCTTGGTGGAGGGGGAGTATAAACTTTACCATTCTGTTTGGGAACCACATATAATGTGTGTAGCATGGAAGATATCGAGATCTCTCGGTTGTTATGTTGACAATGAAAGTATATCGCTCAAAATATTATTCATATCTATTTCAATACCGAGCTCTGGCACCTCTACAAATCCCTGCTTCCCTCTGCGAAGGGCCTATCCATTTACTTTTATGTTGAGTCATCATCCTCTTATTAAATAGCACCAGTTGGAGAGCACCGCTGTCATTTGCATTCATTACTGTTAGTTTACATTGAGTATGACTTGACTGGATCTCTTTTACCATGAATTACAATGTCTAGTCAGTCCTTGATCTTTAAAGGTGCTCTGCATTTATGTTTTGCGGTCTCGGAAAAGGCTAGCGAGATACCATGTTGTTATATCATATCATGATTGTTTTGAGAAGGTGTTGTCATCCGAGATTTATTATTATTACTCGCTAGTTGATTATGCCATTGATATGAGTAAACATGAGACCTAAATGTTATTGTGAATATGGTTAGTTCATAATCTTTGCTGAAAACTTGAATCCTGGCTTTACATATTTACAGCAACAAGAGCAAACAGAGTTTGTAAATGTTTTTCTTTATCACTTTCAGCTTATCAACTGAATTGCTTGAGGACAAGCAAAGGTTTAAGCTTGGGGGAGTTGATATGTCTCTGTCGTATCTACTTTTCCAAGCACTTTTGCCCTTGTTTTTGACTCTAACTTGCATGATTTGAATGGAACTAACCCGGACTGACGCTGTTTTCAGCAGAATTGCCATGGTGTTATTTTTTTTGCAGAAATAAAAGTTCTTGGAATGACCTGAAAATCAACGGAGATTATTTTTTGAATATATAAAAAATACTGGAAGAAAGATCCACGTCAGGGGGCCCACACCCTGTCCACGAGGGTGGGGGGCGCGCCCTACCCCCCTGGGCGCGCCCCCCTGCCTCATGGCCCCCCTGACGCTCCACCGTTCTCAACCTTGACTCCATATATTCACTTTCCAGGAGAAAAAAATCAGAGAGAAGGATTCATTGCGTTTTACGATACGGAGCTGCCGCCAAGCCATAAAGTCTCTCGGGAGGGTTGATCTGGAGTCCGTTCAGGGCTCCGGAGAGGGTAATCTGTCGCCATCGTCATCGTCAACCATCCTCCATCATGTTAGGGTTTGATCCCTAGTATCCACTATGTTCTGAGATTGATGTTGCTATGACTTTGCTATGCTTAATGCTTGTCACTAGGGCCCGAGTACCATGATTTGAGATCTGAACCTATTATGTTTTCATCAATATATGAGAGTTCTTGATCCTATCTTGCAAGTCTATAGTCACCTATTATGTGTTATGATCCGTTAACCCCGAAGTGACAATAATTGGGATACTTACTAGTGATGACTGTAGTTTGAAGAGTTCATTTATTCATTATGTGTTAATGCTTTGGTCCGATACTCTATTAAATGGAGGCCTTAATATCCCTTAGTTTCCAATAGGACCCCGCTGCCACGGGAGGGTAGGACAAAAGATGTCATGCAAGTTCTGTTCCATAAGCATGTATGACTATATTTGGAATACATGCCTACATTACATTGATGAACTGGAGCTAGTTCTGTGTCACCCTAGGTTATGAATGTTACACAATCAATCGCATCCGGCATAATTCTCTATCACCGATCCATTGCCTACGAGCTTTTCCTATATTGTTCTTCGCTTATTTACTTTTTCTGCTGCTACTGTTACCATCACTACAAAACCCAAAAATATTACTTTTGCTACCGTTACCTTTTGCTTTCGTTACCACTACTATCATATTACTTTGCTACTAAATAATTTGTTGCAGATACTAAGTTTCGAGGTGTGGTTGAATTGACAACTCAGCTGCTAATACTCGAGAATATTCTTTGGCTCCCCTTGTGTCGAATCAATAAATTTGGGTTGAATACTCTACCCTCAAAATTTTTTGCGATCCCCTATACTTGTGGGTTATCATTAGAATCATTACAATGTAATCTAGATCATTGACTCTAGTAGAAGTAGGAGACTGAAGGAAATATGCACTAGAGGCAATAATAATGTTGTTATTTATATTTCCTTATATCATGATAAATGTTTATTATTCATGCTAGAATTGTATTAACCGAAAACTTAGTATATGTGTGAATACATAGACAAACAGAATGTCAATAGTATGCCTCTACTTGACTAGATCGTTGAATCAATGATGGTTATGTTTCCTAACAATAGACATGAGTTGTCATTTGATTAACGGGATCAGATCATTAGAGAACGATGTGATTGACTTGACCCATCAGTTAGCTTAGCGTGATGATTGTTTAGTTTCTTGCTATTGCTTTCTCCATAACTTATACATGTTCCTATGACTATGAGATCATGCAACTACCGAATACCAGAGGAACATTTTGTGTGCTACCAAACGTCACAACATAACTGGGTGATTATAAAGATGCTCTATAGGTGTCTCCGATGGTGTTTGTTGAGTTGGCATAGATCGAGATTAGGATTTGTCACTCCGATTGTCGGAGAGGTATCTCTGCGCCCTCTTGGCAATGCACATCACTATAAGCCTTGCAAGCAATGTGAATAATGAGTTAGTTACGGGATGTTGCATTATGGAGAGTGAGGCGGGGGAGGCAGTGGAGGCAGGTGGAATATGAAGGGGCAACAGCGACAGATTTAGAGGCGACTGGGGGCAGTTGGATTATGTGGCGGTTGCATTTATGACGGCACAGTGAGAGGTAGAGGGAGGCGGAGAGAGGTAGGGGAGCCTGAATCCATGGCGGCGGTGTGTGGGTGGGTGCATCTGGAGGTTTAACGCTCACGGGAGGGGCCGTCTAGAAGTTTCACATCGCGTGGCATGTGGGTATGTGGCCGTTTTTCCTTTGGACACGACGGTGCATGACACAAATTAACACCCCCTTGGGCTGATTGTTTGGGCAGCCCTAAAATGGGACCACAAAAATATATGTTTTTTTGCATAACATGCCCTATTTTGTATCCGCTATTAGAAATGGGACCACAGAAATCTCCACCTCGTATGTTGGCTCCTCATTCCTCAATAATAATAATAAAACTGTTGGGGTCTCCCTCCTATTTCGCATGGGCCAAACAGTGGGCCATTCCTGAGAATTTGGGGGCCGGGTCGCAATTAGGACCCACACCCCTTAACAAAATTACAGAAAATATTAATCTATACATGTATGCACATAGTATTATTAATAAACATTTAAAGTGCTTCATAGGGAATTTTCATTCAAAAAATACATACATATTAATTCAAAATTTCTTTTAAAATATGGACATACCAAATCACTAATTATGGCATTGATATAAATCGCATCCAACATTTTCTTCTCAATGTTTAAAGTTACCAAACCATTTAACATTTCTTGAGATATTATAGACCTCTGTAACCTCATGAATTAATATAATCGTTCCCCCCTTTTTTCAGTGCTAGGTGCATACAATTCAGAATTAAAGAAACAAATAATAATTGAAATCTATCTCAAATCTATGAATATTCTATATAAACTTAATAAAAGAATATAATCGATTGACGTAATGACAAGGACCAATATAGATCTCTAACTAGCACCCAATCAATTGCTTATCAATACCTTATTGCGAGAATGAAGTCAATAGGACTCAATTGATCACTGTCTATACATCTTATTAATCATCATGGCAAAATCGCTAGGGCTTAGTTGCGTAGAATACCTTTTGTGGAATTGGCCACTTACCACTTAGCATGGAGACCGATGATGTAGTGTGACATTGAACATGAGGGAGAGGCAATGCATTGATGGCGAGGGCGAGGCAAACGTGTGCCGACAGTCGGTGGCGTGTGGAGAAAAAATGTTGGGCACATGTTATGTGCGTGATGGATTGGTCCAAACTCCTGGAGTGTGGATTTGTAGGCCATTGTGTGTGGGTGTGTCTATAGCTGGCTCTTAGAGAGCGCTCCTTCATGCCCTGCCATGATGAGTTGGCTCATCAGATTATCTAATTCCTATACGACACCCTCCCTCTCTTTGTGGGGTATTATTGGGTGGCCACCAGGTGACCAAGGCTCAAGGTGCTTGACTTGCTATGTTAGATGATGATGGAATCTAAAGACCTCCTATGTTTTGGTTGATACTCTATGATCCATTATCGTGACATATTGTACTCTTGTGTGCGCGCAGGGAGGGGGGGCTCCTCTTCCATCCATGAGTGGTTGCGTTGGTTTGTTGTGTGCCTAGTCTGAGCTTTGTAATTTGTTTTATCCTAGTTCATTAATGGTTCGTAAAAAATATATGTTCCTACTTTTTATAGTGGGGAGGGTGCAACATCTTTCGATGCTTATTTTACCTATTATTGTTAGTGACCATCCTCCACTTCTATCGGGCACTAAAACTTCCATGTCTAAATCTAAATAGTTTCTGAAGTTTCAGAATCGAAGGGTTTTAGTAGAAGAGTTCCAAAATGTTAGATAATTTGTTTGCGCTAGTTCATCTAATAAAACCATAGATCTTTAGAGTTTCTAGCATAGAAGGCTCCTTGAAAATGGAGCTGATCCAAAAAGTCCTTACAACATCAACCTAATTCAATCCATGCAAAAATTGATGCAATTCATTCTTCTCCTCTTCATATGCGAAATGATACTCCCTCCATCAAGGTATATAAGGCCTAATTTGAGATTCTATGGTACCAAGGCATGAGCGAGATATTTGGAGCAAATTTTGGAAATCATTTTTGGCAATCGCCTCCTCACCATTGACTTGTTTGATCGAATATCATAGCCCATGTTGGTTAATTACTCCTAGTCCAAACAATAAATGCACAATTCTTACAAAGCGTTTTCCAATGGGAATATGAGGGGAGATATGATGTACAAGAGAGTGATTAAAAGTCTCGAGAGAAAGGTCTTATATATTTGTAAACCAAACATACATACCTCGATGGGTGGGGTAGTGATGAAGTCAATCTTATTGACCACTATGACAAACTAGAACAATCTTATGATATTTTATAGGCAGAGCCAAAATACATTTGGGCTTCCCATGTATAAAATTTCTCGTTATCTAGAATGCCCTATTCAGTACTTTACTAACCCGTCTGCTACAAAAAAACCATAATTCCCATGAAACCATGCATGCCTATTTGAACCAATAATAACTGTCATGCTTTACCTTAATTTTCTATTCCAAACAAAGATGAAATTTTGCATGTTCTTAAAGGAATATGAAGGAAATCCGCTCAAGGTCCGCATGGTTGAAATTTAGCCTTTTATATTTTATGTTGGAGTTGGGATGATGTAACTCATAGTATTCTAAAGTTCTCTCAAGAATGTAAGCTCCATCCTGATCTCAGCAAAGCTTTCAGTGCTCTTATGGCAAAAATCCCAATCCTATTATTTTCATAACTTTTGGTTAATCAACCTTTGCAATGTATTTTATAAAAATCATCACTAAGAGCATCGCTAATAGGCTCAAAGAGCAGTTACCTAAGAATATCGATACAACTCATCAAGTTCTTATTCAAGGCCGTATAATTTCTAGTAATATAACTATTTCTAGTAAATGAGTTGCACCTTTAAACTTTTCATCTTGGAAGTATAAAGCTTTTATGTTCAAAGTTGAATTTGACACAACTTTTGACACAATTGATTCAAGGTTTGTTGTTAGAGCCTTAGTACGTAAAGGAATGCATGTTCATTTCACAAAATTGATCCATGAATGCATTTTCTTTGTTAATTTTGTTTTCAACTTTAATGGTTAACCTTCCATAAAATTGATATATAAATTGTCACTCTCTCTTCAAGATGTCTTCAGATTAATAATCCATATGGTATTTAATTTGGACCCTAATTCTTGCTACCTCCAATGCCTAATTGGTAGCTGGTGGTTGGGCCCAAAGAGCAAACTTTTGTAGCAAGTCGTAAAATTTCCTCACTTCGAGAAATAAAAGTATCAACCATAGTGTGTCCCCAACACTTCTAGTGAGGTTGTCAATCTCACTTTGCTATTTGAAACAAACAATGATTAGATAATGGGCTATGAAGTTTTTTTAGAACAAATAATAACAACAAATTTGGTCTCTTGTTTATCATCCAAGGTGGAGCTGGAGGAGACCCCTTTTGATCATTGGAGATGGCCAAAACTCCTAGAAGCTTGTCCCTTGACCTTGACCTCCATCTTCTTGAACTTTTTCAACACCTTAGCATTGATCCTTGTCCCCCCGATTGGAGTCGCAAGAAGACATGGAGAAAGAACAATTTACGAAAACCCGACTTGAAAAGTGCTCAAAAAAAATAGAGGAGAAACTCCACAAAATTAAGATAGAAGCAAATCACAAAAAATATAGTTGCTTTTCCATGTGCAAGGGGCCAACCGTCAGAACATGTGCGAGAAGAGGACTTCTATGGGCCCAGGTGCCTGAGGAGTCCAACTCCATGTTTGTTCACCTGTGACCCATAAATGTTCCCTCCAACAAATCTTTTGGACAAATGCCATATTTCATATAAAATACAAAAAATAATCTGATTTTGGACAGTTTATGTATGTTTTCCTTACCTAAAAGTTTCTAGCTTCTAGAAAGTTCATGTTCTAATTTTTAACTAATTCTTTAGAAGTGATCATGTGCACCACATTTACCTCCTATCCTATGGGGTCACTAGCAATGTAGTGTTCCAGTCTCTAATTGTTGACAACACTTGGTTTTCCTTTAATATCACCTTCAAAGTTGATGGCCCCTAACTGACAAATTTTAATGATGGTATATGGAGGCCATCATATTTTGTTAGGAGTTTACCTACACAATGTCTTAAAGAATACTTATATAATAGCACACTGTCTCCTGCTTTGAATCCTTTATGTATTCTCCAATCATACCACATTAAACTTTTTCTTTAAATGACTTAGCATTTCTCCATTCATCTAAAGCACTTATATCTAGCAATCTTTTCTCTTCGGCTTGTTGAAAGTAAAAGTTTAATTATTTCATTACATAGTAAGACTTATGTTCAACAATATAAAATTTAGAACAGAAACTGTAAAGAAAAGTGGTCTAGAAAGTGTATTCATTCTGGATGTATAAGAAAGCTAGCTTCAAAGTTCTTGATATACACAATGCCTTTGTGAAAATATGATGACTAGGGTTTTAAGCCTCGGTTTTGTTCCTAACTAGGTCAACTTCATCATTCTTTGTTAACTTCAGAAACAACAGTGACTCTTGAGATTCTGAAAAAAGTACTATAACCAACATATGTCAGACAAGTTTAGGTCGAAGTTATAGCTAAGTACTAAATTAGTCACTATAATTTTATCGAAGTTGTTCAGTGTACACATGTGAAATGTTAAAACTACACCCCAACAATACAAACACAATTATCATACACTACATCACAAACATAATGGCTACTTGTCCACTACAATTTTCTACCAAAAATGTAATGGTCATAAACAAGTGTGACAGTGACCTTAGTACATTTAACACAACATGCACAACTTCCTGATGGGATACTCCCTCCATTTACTTATATAAGGACACTATGGAATATATATTTTGCATCTATACAAGGTCACCAACACTAATCGAGGAAAAAATTAATGATGCTTTCTCGTACTAACAACTTGTTTAATACATGCATACATGCAGTCATAATGACACTTATGTACTTCTTCCATTCAGTTTTCTTGCATGCATGCAGTGTATTAATGATCCCAGTAAACGAGAAAAAGTTGAGTTGCAAACATGTATTAAATTTTACCTTAGTACTTGTAATTTAGGTTTGTGGCCTTGTATATAAAAATCGAGGGAGTAGTAACTATGAATCGGATCAAAAGATTACCTATTTGTCGAGCTATACCTAATTAGTTTGTGATGTACAAATAAATCTCGTAAGCAAAGTTTATTCAACTATTTTGCTTTCACTTTAAACAATGAATTCACCCAAACAATATTTATCTAAAATGATTATGTTCCCACTTGTTAAAGTTGAAAATAAACATCTTGCTTGATCGCTTCTACATTAGCATACTGTGTCATGCTAGCCCGATGGTGGTGATGATACAATAATTAGTATGAGTGTAAAAACTAGCCTCGATACAACTAACCTCATGTTATAACCTGGACATAGTGGTAACTGCAATGTATCAAAATTTGGTTAGGGATATTTGATTCCAGACTAGGTTGGTATTTATATCATTATGTGATCCAACTAGGAGAAAAAATTAAAAGCTATGGTAATAGCCAAGGACTGAATAATTTGCTCAGTTTTGTACAATTTCTTATAGTTGTTGGAACTTTTGTTCGTTTGGTTATGTACAACATATTGCAGCAAGGTGAAGCTTTTGGATGAAACTTTTTGTTTAGGGCCTTTTGTTCGTTTGGTTGTGTAATAGAAAAAAATTAGGGTTAATTTGATATATGCCACTCCAAATCTGGCGATTCCGAGAAATGCCATCGCAATTTTCCAGACTTTGAAAAATGTCATTTCATGGCATTTCCAGTGGCATTTTTCAAAGTCTAGAGTGGCGTTTATCAAATTTTGCAAACATTGCAATGGCATTTTTGTGAATCGCCATAATTGGTATGGCATTTATCTAATTAACCCAAAAAAAAATAATTTCTCCAAGAGGTTTGTGTGGATACTAAATTTTTTTCCACGAAATGAAGTACAATCAAATCCTTAGAAAGCCCCTATTTTATTTAGTTTTATGACTCAAAGAACCGATATAACAAAGATTCCTAAAAACTGAAATCCAAGAAAATTCCTATGAAAATCTTCTGAATCGAAGAGGCCCTTATTTTCCGAAATCACATTATTTTCTGCATGTTCTCTAGGTCAAGTGTTGTATGTTCGTTGGTATATGTTTGCAACTCTATGTATCTTATTCATTTTTTTGCATGCCTATCGAGGGTAATCTAGTTTTGTTCCTATCCTTGTCGCAAAAATATTGGCTTGTGCTGAAATTCTTGCTTGGATTGGACCAGTGTAAAGAAACAAAAAAAAACTTAACCAGACAAATGTCCATAATGCCCTCAAGCATCTGGTTCCAGTAACCAACGCTCTTTACGTACTCCTCAGTTGACGCTCATATTGGTGCCTAATTACTCCTTGGCTATGTCCCTCCGCATATTGCCCCTATGGAATTTTGTGGTTCTAATTATCTACATAACATAAGATGGTAGAGAACTTTATCTATCTATCCATTGCTGTAAGTAGAATCGTTTATGCAATGAGTATAACATGTTTAAATAACGCAGAACATGTACTTTTATTCATTTATATTAGTTAACATGTACCACGCAGCAAGCGTGGTAAAAGCAATTTCAAATTGACAAAAAATATTAGTTAACATGTATGTGCTCTTATTTTTAACATATGCACTTAAAAATATGTTTTCGTCTAATATCCGTCTAACTTCAAATGTGATAGTATATTGGTTGGTATTTTTCTAGGTACAATTAGCAGGACTAGCCGTTTACGGTCGGTTATGTAACAGCATGGACGACTAACACATGTGACCTATTTAGGTACAATTATACAGATCTAACGTTTGCAATATATTAAGATACAATTATGTCGGTCTAACCAATGTCATCTATTTAAGTACACTTACATGGACCTAACATATGTGATATGTTTAGCTACATTATGATGTTCTAACGGATGTGATATACCAAGGTATAATTATGAAGATTTAACAAATGCGATATATGTAGGCACAGTTATATAAATCTAAAGGGTGTGATCATTCTAGCTATAGTTATGTAGATCTAGCGGTTACGGCCTACTAATAAAGAGATAGTCCGCAGATTGAGGACCATTTTTTTTTGCTTTGTATGAGAATTTTCAAGATCGTCTCTCTATTTTCTACCATATGGTACATAATAGGTCAAAATATACAATCCGATGATGAAATCAAGGTACATTATGAGAGCTCATTGTCCAAGGGGCCATTTTCCTTTGACCTTACCATCTTATGCTTCTTCCTCTTGTCTGCCATGTTTTCATCATACATAGTCCTCACAAATTTTCCCATGCACATGGCAATGTATGCTTAAGTTCAGCATAGACCCAATTCGATTTCTCTTTGTCTGTCTTGTGATAATATGCACAGTGGGAACAGGAACTGAAATTTAATAAAATTATCGTTAGTAGCATGTAACAGAACATAAAACTTATCACATAGATGTTAAGACATACCGGTAGACGGTGGTATACATCAAGTTTAGGGGGTGAATCGTGGGAATTGGGACACATGATAACTTTGTGCAATAAACTCCATGTAGCTCTTCATCTTTGCAATTCTCACCACACCAACACCTCAGAACTTCCACCTATACAGGAACATCCGAATACATATACTTTTGGCATCTCAGTTGGATCAAAAGAAGGTGGGAGAAATTTGTGGTAAAGGATGGGGGAGCTGAGCGGCCGATTTGTTTCGAGGGTGAAGTAAACTTGTAGTTCTAGCTAAGTGAGAATGACAAACATGTTCCTTCCGTCCAAACAGCCGATGACATGCTTCAACCATACTTGGTGACACCCTAAAAAAATGCTGGGTGACTGGGTTATACTCCTCCAATATAAGAGAGGTTGCACATACACAGGTGGACACAGGTGCATGGTGTAAGAAGCAGCCTGTACCAACGATTTTTCGCACAAGTTGCTAGATCACGAGGCACCCTGTCCGGATGATGATCAGGATGAGCGGATAAGTTGATTATTATTTTTGGATGAAAAGACGACCCTAAAGCTATACTTTGTTTGAGCAATAAGCAGGTGAGACACAAGAAGCAGTCTGTTTTCTCTTGTGCTTTTGCATGCCCCCACTACCCACACCTCTCCTCCACAATGTTCCACGGTCTAAGCTGATGAGGCAATTTGTTTACATACTGCCTTCAATTTTTATAGATAGTCCGTGCATGGTTCCACCGCCAATATATTGTTGCTGCAATATAATACAAGTACTATTCATGCATGATAGGCATGCAAGTGTGTAGTGTGTGGGCTTGATTTTTGTGAAAAGTTGTAATTTCATGTGATTCTACTTTTTTTCACCAGAAATTGTGATTCTACTTCCACGTACGATGGATATTGGATCACGAAAAAGATCAAAATGGGTTCAGTTGTACACTCGCCGCTTCATCGCTTAACACAGAGGAGAGCCCTCTGGCTACGCCCAGCTCTCCTCGATCGTGCCGCCTTCTTCCATGCTTCTACTGACAACTGTGCCCAGAAAGTCAAAGGGACAATACTTTCCTATTTTGAGTTGTCACCACAAAAGGCAATTATTATATGTAAATGAATTGCTGCCAGTTTCAGACACAATTTGCAGAGGAGCGCGGAGCCCCTGCGAGTTTCAGCCAAATATTGGATTCGGCGCCACCATGGAATCCTGGATAACTATTGAAGCGAATGAATTCCTGCCATAAAAAGCAGGAGCCACCAACCCGCAACAACTATAAGTACCCTCCTAGGACAGAGTCCTAGACCACTAAACAAAGAGACGCAATGTCGCAATACGCTAGTAAGACTAAAACCCTAGAGAGAAGTGAGCCTGAGTCGAAGCCAGAGCCGGCGCCGGCACCGGCGGCGGTTGAGGCCTCCACTGATTGGAAGGAGGACGAGGAGCACCAGGTTGACGGCATTCAGCGGATGGTAAAGCGCTACCGCACCAGGTTGACGAGGACTCCTGTATTGAGGCACCTTCACACGCTGCATGTTGCCCCTCGATCATCTTCGGCTTCACTTCAAAGGTCTTGAGCCATAGGCTAAAGTGAGGGGTAACCCGGAGGAAGGCCTTGCACACGACAATAAATGTCGTGATATGAAGAAAGGAGTCCGGAGCTAGATCATGAAAGTCTAGCCCGTAGTAAGACATCAAACCCCTTACGAAAGGATCCAGAGCAAGGCCTAGACCTCGGAGGAAGTGGGAGACGAACACGGCGTTCTCATTGGGTTCGGGGGTGGGGACGGCCTGCCCTCGGGGAGGCAGCCGATGCAAAATCTCGGCGGTCAGATATCTGGCCTCCCTCAACTTTTTGATGTCTTCTTCCGTGACGGAGGAAGGCACCCATCGGCCTTGAAGGCTTGATCCAGACATGACTGAAGGTTCGGAGCACCTGACCTGAACTTCGGGCGTTTGAGCTTGAGGTGGGGGAAGGATTCGATTGAGCACGGGAGGGAAAAATAAAAGCCTTGTCCCCTTTATAAAGAGGGTGAATATCAAGCGTCCTCTCCGTCTCCGTTTGGACTTGCCTATAATCTAGGAGTCCTAGAAGCGGTTGGGTTACCCACGCCCGTATTGATGAGAATCCCGGAATAAGGGGACACGATCTCTGCTTTAACAAGACGTGCCAAGGAAACCGCCTCGCATAACGCGCTGAGATGGGACAGTAAAACGGTTCGAATAAAAGCTTGGCCGTGGTGTGATGTCACACTATGGAATACGTCAGCAGATTAGATTTTTTTAAATATTATTCTCTCTATGGCAATATGTGGAAACTTATTTTGCAGAGCCGGACACTATCTTTGTGTTCAAAATCTTCTATGAAGTACTTGGAGGAGGAACCCGCCTTGCAATGCCAAAGACAATATGCGCGCCGGACTCGTCGTCATTGAAGCCAGGTTCAGGGGCTACTGAGGGAGTCCTGGGTTAGGGGGTGTTCGGATAGCCGGACTATACCTTCAGCCGGACTCCTGGACTATGAAGATACAAGATTGAAGACTCCGTCCCATGTCCGGAAGGGACTTTCCTTGGCATGGAAGGCAAGCTGGGCGATACGGATATGAAGATCTCCTACCATTGTAACCAACTTTATGTAACCCTAACCCTCTCCGGTGTCTATATAAACCAGAGGGTTTTAGTCCGTAGGACAACGTACACATCAACAATCATACCATAGGCTAGCTTCTAGGGTTTATCCTCCATGATCTCGTGGTAGATCTACTCTTGTACTACCCATATAATCAATATTAATCAAGTAGGACATCGGGTTTTACCTCCATCGAGAGGGACCGAACCTGGGTAAAACTTCGTGTCCCTTGCCTCCTGTTAGCATCCAGCCTAGACGCACAGTTCGAGACCCCCTACCCGAGATCCGCCGGTTTTGACACCGACATTAGGTATTACACCTAAATAGAATATGAACTCCTTCATCGAGACTCCTTCATTTGTTGCTTCCGAAGCAGCCATGTAATTTGATTCACACTTAGGTCCCGCCACGAGAACTGCACCAACTAATAGCCCCACCATTCAATATAAATATGTATCTAGTTTGCGACTTAGAGTCATCCGGATCAGTGTCAGAGCTTGCATCGACGTAACCATTTACGACGAGATCTTTGTCACCTCTATAAACAAGAAACATATCCTTAGTCCTTTTTAGGTATTTTAGGATGTTCTTCACCGCTGTCCAGTGATCCACTCCTGGGTTACTTTGGTACCTCCCTGCTAAACTAATAGCAAGGCACACATTAGGTCTGGTACACAACATTGTATACATGATATAACCTATGGCCGAGGCATAGGGAATGACTTGCATTTTCTCTATCTTCTGCAGTGGTCGGGCATTGAGTCTGACTCAACTTCACACCTTGTAACACAAGCAAGAACCCTTTCTTTGACTGATCCATTTTGCACTTCTTCAAAACTTTATCAAGGTATGTGTTTTGTGAAATTCCAATCAAACGTATTGATCTATCTCTATAGATCTTCATGCCTAATATATAAGCAGCTTCGCCAAGGTCTTTCATAGAGAAATTCTTATTCAAGTATCCTTTTATGCCATTCAAAAATAAAGTATCATTTCCGATCAGCAATATGTCATCTACATATAATATCAGAAATGCTACTGAGCTCCCACTCACTTTCTAGTAAATACATGCTTCTCCAAAACTCTCTATAAAACCATATGCTTTGATCACACTATCAAAGCATATATTCCAACTCCGAGAGACTTGCACCAGTTCATAAATGGATCACTGGAGCTTGCACATTTTGTTAGCACCTTTTGGATCGACAAAACCTTCCAGTTGCATCATATACAAAAGGAAATATGCCCTACGGGCAATAATAAAGTTGTTATTTATATTTCCTTATATCATGATAAATGTCTATTATTCATGCTAGAATTGTATTAACCGGAAACTTACACAAACATAATGTCACTAGTATGCCTCTACTTGACTAGCTCGTTGAATCAATGATGGTTATGTTTCCTAACCATAGACATGAGTTGTCATTTGGTTAACAGGATCACATCATTAGAGAATGATGTGATTGACTTGACCCATCCGTTAGCTTAGCACGATGATCATTTAGTTTGTTGCTATTGCTTTCTCTATAACTTATACATGTTCCTATGACTATGTGTCCCATGAGTGTGTGTTCCCCTAAGTTCACCTCCCGCATTTCTTTCCCCCACTTACTTGATTCGGAGTTTGTGGTGCTCGAGCAATTGATCTTGAAGTTGTTGTAGTCATCTTCAGTGATCGAAGGATTTTTCTCCTTGATCTTCTCATAACTCTCACCTTTCTCGATCATCCTCTTCACATTGCTTTTCCATGTAGACAGGGCCTTGCTCATCTTCGTGAGGGCAGCATTGTTCACTTTATTCCCTTTGAGGCTTGTGTTTTCAAATTCAGCGGGGAACTTGTATCGTTCATGCAACTTCGTGAAGAGGAGGTTGCGCAAATTCCCTCGGTCAGGATGCCTCAGGTTCTCGGTGTTGATCGAGACGGTGCTCCGGAGAATGCACCCGAGCTGAAGCGAGTACCCCTTGACTATTCATTCGGGCGCCGTTGGATTCCCGTCGGAGTCCACTTCAGTAACTTCCTCCTTGAGGGTGCGGAGCACGGTCGGGCGCCGGTCCTTCCGTTGCCTCTTCGGTTGGCTGCCATCTGTGCATGCGCCGCCATCATCAGTGATGGCATCCTTGGCGGCACCATCAGTGGTGGCATCAGTGGGGTCATCCTCGGCAGTACCATCAGTGGTCTCAGGATCGGTGGGGACGGCGGTGTCCTCATACAAAGTGAGGTTGTTCCTCCATCTCCTGGGACAGCTCCCAGAATTTCTTGCCGCCCGAACCCCCGGCCTCATTGTTGTTGGCCATGTTTCTCTATAAATAGGAACAAAGTTTGGTCAAAAAGTTGGTTATTGTCAAGGAACAAGATTATGGTCTCATCATTTAGGGTTTGTCGATACCGAGGCATCCTAAAAGATAAGCTTTTATCATTGAGGGTTTTTCGACGCCGAGGCACCCTAAAAGCCTAAGCTTTCATCATTTCAGTTTTTATCGACACCGAGGCACCCTAAAAGCCATGCATTAGTCACAAGTACGCCGGGGCACTTGATCCTACTTAATTAACTACTAAGATACCCCGGCCCATGCATTAGTCACAAGTACCCCATATGTCCTATTTTTAGCAAAGTCATGCTAAAATTCACGGAAAATTTCAGCATGACCTTTGCTGAAAATAGGACATATGGAGTACCCGAATTTGCCGAAACGGAAGTTAATCGACATTCCAGCAAACTCAAGGGCCTCTCGGGTGGACAAGGCAAAAAAGGCCTCCATCACAACATGGAAAATACATTGGCATGTGAAAAAAGGCTTCCATTGCTTAGGATGCACTGCCACTGAAGCATTGGGTACAAGACTGTTACATGAAAGTAATTGCAGTAGTTGAAGCAGAGATTGGTGTACAAGCAAGAACAGGGCAAGTTCTTCTTATCCTCTGCAATTATAATAGGAGCCAATCAAATGGATAAAAGGAGAATTGGTTCATTGCAGGCAAGAGTGAGCTGAAACAATCAAGGGAAGTGATCAGCAACAGTACAAAGTCTCTGCCAGACGGTGCTCTGAGCCGGCTGGACACATACAAGAAACTAGAATGACTCAGTCAGGTCACTATGTGGCTGAGCCTCTTTAGTCCATGGTTTCGCTACTTATAATAAGGCCTGATGTATTGTAGTTTGAGTGTCAATAAGCAATTTGGTGTAAATATCCATGCCACTGCAATCTACAGCAGTGATCCTGCTTGATCTTTTGGTGCATTTGTTACCACATTCCATTTAACTTTTTACTGAAATGTGATTCAGAAACAATGCAGAGTTGCCTCTGTATAGATGTAATGACCATCTAAGGTGTAATACGTATTTCGTGATTTACTTCATGAGTTAGTCCAGAGATATGTTTTTCTTCTTCTATAAACTTGGTCAAACTTTACAGAAGCTGACTTAGAACAAAGCTAACACGTCTTGATTTCAGACATGAGGAACTAGATGATCGGGTTCACAGAAATGAAACAGGTAGATAACGCCATCATTTACGGCAAACATCACTTACACAGAAATGAACATGATAATTACTTGCACAGAAATGAACATGATAATTTTCTGGGCATCATGTCAAGGCTCTGCTCTTGCTCAGGCTGCAGGAAATCCCCAGTTTAGATGCTACAGTTGATTTGATGTATTGAAAAGATATGAACATCTAAAATACCTAAATAAATACTCCCTCGGTAAACTAATATAGGACGTTTTAGAGACTTTTGTAGGGAGTACATACACTAGGGAAACACGGTTGAAGATTTATCAGCTGACGTTAATTTGGTATGGTATTTTCTCGCTAAACTTTGGTCAGAGTTCACAAGGTTTGGCTCAGAAGTCAGAACAAAACTGACATGTCATGGAACGGACGGAGTAGATAGTTACATTCACAAAAATGAACCTAGTAAACAAATCATTTACGGTGAACAACACCCCCCTCTTCACAAACTAGACAAAAAAGACATCAGTTTCATTTCTGAAGATAGACATGGGAACTATGTGGCTGAGCCTCTTCTGAAGATAGACATAACAGGGGAACTCAGTTTCATTCCCGAACAAGACCATCATGTACACTGACTCTACATATGCTTCAATTGAAAAATTGACCATTTTTTTAGAACAGCGGCCACTAGCTAGCATCAGCACAACCACCCATCCATGGCACAACAGAACAGTAGCGCAAGCAGCAGCACAGCACCAGTGGCTCAAGCGACAGCAGGTAGCACGCGCACGGGAGTAGAAGAGGAGCTCACGGTCCGGTGACGAGGTAGCGGCAGGTCGGCAGCGGCCGGCGTGGAAGAGCAGGTAGAGGCGGGGCGTCGTTGAGGAAGGCGGTGAAGAGGGGGGCGCCGGCGTCTCGCCTGGATGCTCTGCACGACGGGGGAGGGGGCGGCGTCCGGCGGCAGTGGGAGGGCAACAACTTCCGGCGGCGGCTGCTGGTGGGAGCGGGAGGAGGAGCCCGACGAGGTGGACGGGGCGGTGTGGATGGGGCGGCGTCCGGGCCGCCGACGACGAGGGGGAGGAAGGGGAGAGGGAGGCGGCGGGGGCGCGTGGGCGGCTGCGGCGCAGTGGGTCGGGGCAGCGGCGGCGGCACGGTGGAGGGAAGGAGAGGGAACTGGCGAGGGGGAGACGGAAGGGGGGATCGGGCACAATACTAATGGCGCACCACCCCTCGGTGCGCCATAAGTACATCCATACTAATGGCGCACCTCACCGTGGTGTGCCATTAGTAATTTTTTTTATAAGACAGTAATAATTTTTTAAACTTGTTTAAATCATAACAGTAATATTGTTTTTATAAGACAGTAACAGTAATATCTTTTTTATAAGACAGTAATAATTTTTTAAAAAATATCATCAAACAGTAATGACGGTGGAGCGGGGGAGGGTGCGCGGGGTGCGGGGGGTCGGCGGCGGCGGTTGAGTAGGGGAGGGGTGCGGGGGGTCGTCGGCGGCGGTTGAGTAGGGGAATCGAGGGTGCGGGGGGTCGGCGGCGGCGGCCGGTGGACCGGGGGGTGCTCGGCGGCGAGGGGGACCGGATCTCGCGAGGTGGGATAGCGATCGAGATGGAGGGGGGTCGAGATCAAGTGTCCATGAAATTTAAAAATATTCATGATAGTTCAAAAAGTGCCCATGAAATACAATCGAGAAATGAAGGCTACGATTTAAATACAATCGATCTTAGCTAGCTATCTGTTCACAATCTTCTTGCCCTTCTTTTTCGCAAATGGAGTTCTTCTGTGGAACAGACGTCCTTTAGGTAGGGTGGTCCTGCTTCTTCTTGTGGTGTATGCTCCTACTTCATCATCGTCGTCATTTCGATCCTCGGGTCGCCATACTTGTCGAAGTCTTGCTCATTGGCTACTCCATCCATTCCGATGATCTTCCTTTTGCCTCTCCTCATGACAACACGACTGGGCTTTGACGGGTCGGTAATGAAGAAGCATTGGTCCACTTGGGAAGCCAGTACCCATGGCTCATTTTTCGCGGTGACGTTTGCGCCCGCGGTCTTGGATTTGGCTTCGGGTATAACCATGGTGGTGAAATACCGGTATTCTTTTAGGACGCTCTTCGCCCATCTGACACGGAACATCGGGACCTTCTCTCCAGCGTAGCTCAGCTCCCAGATCTCCTCGATCCTTTCGTAGTATCTGTCCTTGTCGTTACCGGTGTAGGATTACGTCGTTACCCCGGAGTTCTGATAACCATCGCTCTTCATGTCCTTGGCCTCGGTGTAGAATGTGTAGCCGTTGATATCGTATGCCTCATAGGTCATCAGGTTGTGCTCGGCGCCCTGTGACAAGGCGAATATGAGTTGTTCTTCCACGGAAGAATCCTCATGTAAAGGGTACGACAGAAGCTTCTGCTTGAACCAACGCGTGAAACATGAGTTGTGCTCTTTGAGTATATCTCCGTCCGTCCTCTGTTGTCCTCGGTCATTGTACGTCTTCTTAATAAAGGTTTTGTGCTCTACCACCCAAGGATCGACCACGTCTATGTGTTGTAGCGCGACTAGGTTTGCTCTTTCAAAGTCGGCGAGTCGACCCTCGAAGTCGACATGCATTTCGCGGCGACCCTCACGGTGAACCCATCCAGCGAGCCTGCCGAGGTGCCTATTGATGGGCAGACCAATGGGGTTCTCAATGCCTAGATAATTCGTGCAGTAGGAGATGCACTCTTCGGTCAGAAAGCCCCTGGCTATGCTTCCCTCTGGACGTGACATGTTGCGAACGTATCCTTTGATGACACCATTCATCCTTTCGAATGGCATCATGCTGTGCAGGAACGTCGGCCCGAGTTGGATGATATCGTCCACAATATGGACCAGCAGATGCACCATAACATCGAAGAATGCGGGCGGGAAGTACATCTCAAGCTCGCATAGTATCACCACGATCTCTTCCTGTAGCCTTCTGGGTTGCCTCACGCCAACAGACTTCCGAGAGATGACGTCGAAAAAGTTGCATAGGCCAAATAGGGTTTCACGGATGTGCGCGTCCATGATCCCATGGATTGCAACTGGAAGTATCTGCGTCATCAGCACGTGACAGTCGTGAGACTTCATCCCGCTGAACTTCTGCTTCGCTGGGTCTAGGTATCTGCTTATCTTCCCCGCGTAACCGTAAGGAAGTTTTACTCCTACGAGGCAGGTGAAAAACTGCTCGATCTCCTCCTGACTTAGAGTGAAGCACGCGGGAGGGTAGTCATTTCCGGTCTTCTTGGCCTTTTTGCCTTTGCGAGGACTTTCCGTGTCCTACTTTGCCTCATCATCATCATCATCATCATATATAGCGTGAAGCTCCTGCCTGATGCCCATTGATTTCAAGTCTGCCCTTGCTTTCGGCCCATCTTTGGTCCTCTCTGGCATGTTGAGCAGGGTACCAAGCAGACTCTCGCACACATTCTTTGTGATATGCATGACATCAAGGCTGTGAGGCACACGGTGGATCTTCTAGTACGGCAAGTCCCAGAAAACAGACCTCGTTTTCCATATGTTCAGCAGCGGCTCTGGCGCCTTTCACTTCTTTCCCGGCTCTGGCGCCTTTTGCTTCTTTCCCGGCAGTGGGCAGTGTTTCCAATTTTTCAATAGCTCGTCTATTTCCTCGCCGCTCCTCGTACGCGGGCGTCCTCGGGGTTCGGTTTCACCATCGAATAGATCCTTGCGTTTTCTCCACGGGTCATCGTCACGAAGCCACCTTCGATGTCCCATGAACACGGTTTTCAAAGACCCGGGATCTCTATCTAGCTGGCGATATGTTGTGTCATCCATGCACCTGACGCATCCAGAAAATCCGTGGACCACCTGCCCCGCGACATATCCGTAACCGAGATAGTCGTGCACCATCGTGAGCAGCGCCGCTCTCATAGGGAAATATTCCTTCTCTGCGGCGTCCCACGTATTGGCTGTCGTTTTCCACAGCGTGTCAAGGTCCTCTTTCAGCAGCCCCAGATACAGATTGATGTCGTTCCCTGGTTGTTTCGGTCCTTCAATTAGCATACTCATGTGAATGTACTTCCTCTTCATGCACAACCAGGGGGGAAGGTTGTACATCCACACAAACACAGGCCAGGTGCTATGTTTGCTTCTTTGGCTGCCAAATGGAGTGACTCCATCGGTGCTCGCGCCTAGCACGATGTTCCTTGGATCGTTCCCAAATTCTAGGTCTTCGAAGTTCAACGCTTGCCACTGGCTCGCATCCTTAGGGTGACTCAGCATCTTGTCTTTTTTATCTATCTCCGGATCATTTGCGTCATCTTCTCACTTCTTCTCCTCCCTATCCGCGTGCCAACGCAGGAGCTTTGCTACCTTAGGGTCCGCAAAATACCGCTGCAGACGAGGAGTGATCGGAAAGTACCACACCACTTTTCGAGGAGCTTTCTTCCTCTTCTTGTATCGAGTGACGCCGCACACCGGACATATGGTAGACTCCGCGTGCTTGTCCCGATAAATGATGCAATTGTTCATGCACAGATGGTATTTCATGTGCGGTAAATCCAGAGGACACACGATTTTCTTCGCCTCCTCCAAACTGGTCGGGCACTTGTTCCCCTTGGGAAAACGTTCGTGCCAGAATGACATGTTCTCGTCGAAGCATGCGTCGGTCATTTTGTGTTTTACCTTCATCTCCAGAGCCATGAGCGTTACTTTCAGGCGGGTATCCTCGGGCCTGCATCCTTCATACAATGGAGTAACCGCGTCTAACTCAAGTTGATCCATCTTGGCTTTCTCTCGGGCGGCAGCTCTTGCGTTATCCGTCTGCTTGAGAAGCAGCTCTTGAATATGAGGGTCCTCCACCCAGCCCATCGATGGTCCAGCGTCGTCTGCTCCGCCGGCATCATCATCTTCATGATCATGCCCGTCGCCTGCTCCGGCATCTTCCTCATCATCATGTCCTGCATCTTCTACATGATGACTGTGTACAGCATCACCATCGTGATTATCTCCTGGGGATTCTTCGTCTTCTCGCCCGCCCGAGCCGCGGTGGTTGTCTTGCTGCCCTTCCTCATTTCTTGCCCGGCCCCCATGGACGACTTCGTAGTCATCTTCATCACCTTGCCACCGATAGCCATCCATGAAACCACGCAAGAGCAGGTGGTCCCGCACCTGCCCGGATTCCGGGTCCGCAATAAGGCTCTTCAGCTTGCATCTTCGACACGGACATCTTATCTCCGTCTCGTTCTTTTGAAGCATCTCGGCCTTCGCGGACCTCAAAAACCTATTCACGATGCCTTCGGTCATCATGCGGACCATGGTCTCCTGCGGGTTAGAGCAAAACGATACTTTAGAACCAAGAAAAAATTTGGCGTGACTTTCCCTAAAAATAGGACCAAAAAGAATGCTTAATGTCAAAATTCTCGCCGAAACGGAAATGAATCAACATTTCGGCAAAATATTGGCAACTATCGCATTTCAAATACCGGTACACCTCCAAACACAAACACATATGCAACACCACAAACATATGCAACACCACGAACATACATAGATCTAGCTAGGCCATAAAAAGTGCATGTGCACATTGTTGTAGGGAGAACAACATAAATATAGCTTCCCCCCTTACTTACCTATCAAAATAAGGTAATTTAACGACTTAAATTGAATGAATCTATGGTGGAAATGAGGTGAAAAATAGGAGGCACCCGAGACAAGGAGGAGGTGGAGAGAATGAAGTGGGGAGAAAGTTAGTGTGGGTAGGAGAGGCTGTCCTAAATATCTTGTTGCTGCCCACTTACTAATGGCGCACCAACTCTAAATGCGCCAGTAGTAATCCAGGTTACTAATGGCGCACCTTCTGGTGGTGCGCCATTAGTAGTTTTGCAAAAAAAAACATACTACTGGCGCACTGTCCCAGAGTGCGCCATTACTAGTTTAAACTAGTAATGGCGCACGGTGGAACAGTGCGCCATTAGTAGTTTTGCAAAAAAGGGAATAAAAAATATAATAAAAAAAACAACATTAGTGGCGCACTTTCCGGCAGGTGCGCCATTACTAGTTACAACTAGTAATGGCGCAGTGTCTGGATGCGCCATTAGTATGTTTGGACAGGCGCACTAGTTAAAAAAAATTGATACTAATGGCGCACCCTGGGCCAGGTGCGCCATTAGTAGTTTCAACTCTAATGGCGTATCAGAAGGTGGTGCGCCATTAGTATATACTAATGGCGCACCGCTTGTCTGGTGCGCCATTAGTGTCAATCCCATCTATAGTCCTTTTTCTAGTAGTGGTGGATGAAGGTTAAACATAGCAAAGATTTCATCAAACCGCAGGAGGATCGTACCCCTGATGGCGCCATCCACAAAGCCCTTGCCCTCTGCCACCTTGGCCACGAAAACTGGGTATGCCACATCATTCTCTCTGAGACGCCGCTTCTCCAAAGAAAGAACACTGTCATGCAGACTCCGCATAGCACCGGTTGCAGCATTGAGCATATTTGATGGTAGCATCGCCCTACCCGCCACATGCACCCTCCTCGAGATATCCTTAGGTGAAGGTGGCCCGTCCTGAGCACGGATGGTACTCGGTGCTGGCTGGCTCGCACCGGCGCCCTTTTTAGCCTTTCATTTCCGTCCCTTCTTCTTCATCTGCTGTAATCGGACCGAGTTCTGCTCACAGACCGCCTTCTTGAGCGTGTTGGCGCTGATAATATTTCGCACCTCAGCTATCTGAGGCTCGGTGAAGGCAGCAGCTGGAGGCGTCTCCTGAGAACTGAACGCTAGACAACGCCTATTGCAATTGGGTTTCTCCGCCATACCAGCTAGATCGCGGTCGTCCTGGTTGGGTTCTTTGAAAGGAGGCCCGCAGAACTCGTCACTGTACCCATGTTCGGCAAAGTACTTATCGACATTGGTAAATGTATCATCGTCGTTGTCGTCGTCGTCCGGATCCTGTGCCATATGCATGTCCGGATCCTGTGCCATAGGGATGTCCGGCATGTCCGGTAGCATTGCGGCGTTCTTGCCATGGCTTGGCGCCGGCACGACTGGCGGCCTTGTCCGTGGGGTAGTGTCCCCCGCCCCCAAACGAATCTGGCTCTTCGCTGAGGGTCATCTCATCTTCTTCGTCGGCCCCAATGGGTCGAATTGGAGGTAACAGCTCGTCGCAGCCTGGCAGCACCAGAACCACTTCAACCCTATACACTGTGGGTGGCATCGAATTACCATGGAACACGGGGTTGCCCAGTTGAACGATTCTGCCATTGGCGACATCGACCAACTCGCCACCCACAAAGTGCAGGAGAGTGCAAGGAACGTCGGCGGCGCTTTGCAAAAACATGTAGGGCGTTAGGGATGCCCAGTCAAAGGCAAGGAGATGAAGTCATCGGCCGAGAGGCTTCGTTACCGTGATGCCGTAGAGCTCGGCTAATGTCGAGGCACCGCCAACGGCGGGCATGCAACTGACGGAGGGGCCGCTTGTTGGCGAGGTGCCGGCCGGTGTACACCCGGGTGCAGTAAGCTCCAATGCCCGTGCCGGCGCCGAAGACATGAATACCGCCTCCGCCGGAGACACCAATGGCGCCTCCGTGTTGTGCGAGTTGCTGACCGTGAAGCTGGGAACCGGGGGAGGCCCCTGTTGGCCGCCCGCAATCCACGTCGGCCGCCAATGAATCAACGTAGGCACCATGGCGTTGAGCGTCGTTCCTAGTTGTTGTTGCACTTGCTCTTGGACAATCTCCGGAATCCGCGCCACTTGTGCCTTGAGTGCTTCAACCTCGCGCAACTAGCTTTCCAAGCTGGTATTTTTCTCCTTTCGCCCACCAGCGGTATAGTATGACGACCATTTTGTGGACAAGCCTTTTGCCGGCCACACGACTAGCTGACGTCGGCTTACTGAGCTTATCCTTGTTTTTCATTACGTTCAACGCCCTATTTAAAAGGGTGTCGAAAGGGGAGCTTTGAGACGACCCCGCGCTACTGCTTTCATTTTCGTGCGGAAGGAACGTGAACCATTTAGAAATATTGGGGATTAATTAGAATGCAACCATATGGAGCTAATTACGCGGGGGTGTATTCCTTACCAGAACAAGCTCAAGCGCCCTGGTCTTCGGATCCGTGGTATGCTCCTTTGTTACCGGGTCTTCCTTGTACTGGGCCCTGAGAAAGTTCCTGGTCTGCTTGTCACGGTATTTCTCGAAGCGGGGCAGTAGGCCTTGCTCGGCATGCTCCGCGTCCTCCTTGTCCCATATATGCTTCGCCACTCTATAACCGCCGGGACCGAGTTGGTGGACCCCTAAGTTCAACTTCCGCATTTCTTTCCCTGCTGACTTGATTCGGAGGTTGCGCTGCTCTCGCAGTTGATCTTGAACTCCTTGGAGTCGTCTTCGCTCATCAAAGGATATTCGCCTTGATCTTCTTATAACTATCACCTTTTTCAATCAGTGCCTTCACCGTGCTTTTCCAAGTAGACAGGGACGTGCTCCTCCTTGTGAGGGCGGCACCGTTCACTTTATTCCCTGAGAGGCGTGTGTTTGCAAACTCTGCGGGGAACTTGTATCGTTCGTGCAGCTTCGTGAAGAGGAGGCTGCGCAAATTCCCTCGATCCTTATGCCATAGGTTCTTGGTGTTGATCGAGACGGTGCTCCGGAGAATGCACCCGAGCTGAACCGAGTACCCCTTCACTACTACTTTGGGCGCCGTTGGATGCCCGTCGGAGTTCACTTTAGTAAATTCCTCCCTGACGGTGCCGAGCACACTCGGGCGCCAGTCCTTCCATTGCCTCTTCGATTGGCTGCCATCCGTGCGTGCGCCGCCATCATCAGTGGTAGCATCTGCGGCGCCATCATCAGTGGTGTCATCCCCGATTTCACTAGGGGTTGTGTAGTCAGGAACGGTGTCTTCCGCGGCATCCTCATAGCGGTGAGGTTCTTCCTCCAACTCCTGGGACAGCTCCCAGAATTGCTTGCCACCCGAACCGCCGGCCTAATCGTTGTGGGTCATGTTTCACTCTAAATAGGAAAAAAGTTTGATCAAAAGGTTGGTTATTGTCAAGGAACAAGATCATGGTCTAATCATTTAGGGTTTTATCATTTAGGGTTTGTCGACGCCGAGGCACCCCTAAAACCCTAAGCGTACATCATTTAGGTTCTCATCGACACCGAGGCACCCTATAGAAGCCAAGTTAAGTTTTCATCATTTAGGGTTTATCGCTGCCGAGGCACCCTAGGTTGGGCCTAATCACTTGGCACTAATCACTTGGCTCTATAGCCACCTATGATGGGTTTATCATCTAGGGTTTATCGATGCTAAGGAGAATTCTAAGTTGGACCTAATCACTTGGCTCTATTGCCACCTATGGTTTAATGCAGCAAGAATGGCGGGGCAGTTGATCCTACTTAACTAAGTACTAAGATACCCCGGCCCATGCATTAGTCGCAAGTACCCCATATGTCCTATTTGTAGCAAAGTCATGCTAAAATTCACGGAAAATTTCAGCATGATCTTTGCTGAAAATAGGACATATGGAGTACCCGAATTTGCCGGAATGGAAGTTAATCGACATTCCGGCAAACTCAAGGGCCTCTCGCGGTACCTGCAAATTCATCACGACACAATGGTCGGAGACAAAACCCAGCAATTTTACAAGTCTATCACAGATTTGTTTGCAATTTCTGATATGTTTGCAAGATGAACCTCCAATGCAATAGTCTTAGACATTAGGACACTACAATGATCTACAACCTTATGTAAAGTGCCAACTCCGTAGATTTCTTTTTCACAGCTTTTATATTATTTCTAGAAGCAACACAACAGGGTTAAACACTAGAATCTTGAGTTTAATTTGATTAAGCTGCATTGTCTTGAGGCCTGGCTTACTTTTCTTTGTCTGTCAGCCAGCTCATGCATGCATGGGCATCTAACTCACTGGTATCAGATCTGGTTATTAGCAAAACAACAGTAGAAAAAAGAAAAAAAATCATATAGAAGCACATATGAGAAAAAAAATCATATAGAAGCACATATAGAAAAAAAATCTGCATGACTTCACAGAAAAGATAACTTTACCTCGCAAAAGAGCACTACTATTGAAATAAGATGTTCTGCATGCATAGAAAATGATGATTAAACATACTCAAGTCAAGCATTGTGACAGGTTCTCAACATGAACATGAACATGCATTGACAGTCATATCACCTAGGCTGGGCACCATGCCACTGCCCTAATTAAACCCTAAAATAAACATTTCTCTTTCCCCTCCCCCTCCTATCCCTCTATCTCTCTTTCCCAGCTCCAGCCCCAAACACAAATTAAACCCTATATTTACTTGTAATTAAGATCCAGCCCTGGATAATCAACATACTCATCTTGAACCCTATATTTACTTGTAATTAAGAGTCCATATCTCTTGACTAGAATCACACCAAACCCATCTTGTGTTATGTATCACACCAAAAAGACCAGCAACTGAATACTGGGGCTTTAAGTTACTTGCAGAGACTAGATAGCTCTACTCATTCTCAGGAACCAGCACTACATACTTTATCCTATATTTTATTTTACTGGGCTATAATAAAGAGCACAGTTTGCAATTAGTCTGTATCCAGTTGCAAACAAGACTGGATCCAGTTTCAGTCCTACATGTCTCTTACCTTGCAAGACAGTTGTAGCAGCACACTGCTTGCAATGGTTAATGTCCAAAATAACCCATTTTCATCCATAAACCATGGACAAATACATGATACAGTGCATTTTTCTTCAGTGTGTGCAGTGCATTTTTCGTCTATAAACCATGGACAAATACATGTTTGCTAGGCACCAAGTACTCATTGCGTGATTTATGTAATAGTTTAGCGGCTTATTGCATAGATGAAAAATAAGGACATGTTTTTGGTAGTGCTATATAAGCAGAAAATTCTCTTTACAGGGCACAGCAAAGATGAGAAATGCAACACATAGTGATAATTTGCTAGGGGCAGCAAGGATAGGTAAAAGATTAGGTAGGAAATGATACCAGGGAAGTGACGCGGGAAGAAGAGCCGCAGGATGACTACAATGAATGCAATCCAGACACCAACCTCTCCCCTGAAATTTTGATGTTTGATGATCACAAATTTGATTCAAATGTCTATATCTAATGTTGTATAATTAAAGCAACAGAGGATATAGCACCATGGAATTGTTACCCAGTGAGGCAGAGGCAGTGATTTGACCTAAACCTAGCAAAAGAGAGAAGAAGAGGGCATGGCCGGGAGGGAGGAGAGGAGGAAGAGAGGCTGAGGGAGGAGGGTTACCTGACCACAATGAGGTGGTGGCCAGAGCGGAGACGATGGAGGGCGGAGACGGCGAGCTTGGGGGAGGCGGGGATAGACGGCGGGGAGGTCGCGGGCCTCCTCTCCTGGTGGATGTGGGGCGGCTCCGAGGCTCCAAGTCTCCGGTGGCTCCGAGGCTCCAAATCTCCGGCGGGCCTCCTCTCCTGGTGGACGTGGGGAGGCTCCGAGGCTCCAATTCTCCGGCGGCTCCGAGGCTCCAAATCTCCGGCGGGTTTCTAGGGTTTCAAGGGAGGCGAGGGAGGCGGCGCTCGGGGGGGAGGCGGGGCTTGGGGGGAGGCGGCGCTCGAGGGGGAGGAAGGGAAGAGGGAGGCGGCGGGGGCGAGTGGGCGGCTGCGGTGCAGTGGGTCGGGGCAGCGGCGGCGGCGACACGATGGAGGGAGGGACGAGGGAGGGAGCGGCGCGGTGGAAGGAGAGGGACGAAGTGTCTGGCGAGAGGGAGGGACGAACTGTATGGATGGGGGAAGATTACTAATGGCGCACCCCTGGCGGTGCGCCATTAGAATGTTTTTTTCATAGCAATGGCACACCAGCGCGACCGTGCGCCATAGTATTCTTTTTTTAGATAGCAATAGCGCACCAGCCAGCCGTGCGCCATAAGTAAGATTTTTTTTTTATTATTTGGTTGCATCTAATAATTTTTTAGAAAATGAATATGAATATGAAACAGTAATAAATTTTTATAAAAACAGTAATATTTTTTATAAAAATATCATCAGATTTGTTATTTGAAAATATTTATGAATATAAAAAATATCATCAAATTTGTTATTTGAAAATATAATCAAATTTGTTTTTGGAAAATATAATCAAATTTGTTTTTGGAGAATATAATCAAATTTGTTTTTTTGGAATTTTAGTTGCATTCATTTGTGACGGTGGAGCGGGGGAGGGTGCGGGGGTCGTCGGCGGTGGTGGAGCGGGGGAGGGTGCGGGGGGTGCTTGGCGGCGAGGGGGATCTGGCAAGGGGGATCTGGCGAGGGGGGATAGCGATCGAGATGGAGGGGGATCGAGATCGAGTGTCCTCATGAATATTCAATATTTTTTCATGAATTCAAAAAGTGCCCATGAAATTTAAAAATATTCAAGATAGTTCAAAAAGTGCCCATGAAATACAATCGAGAATGAAGACTACAATTTAGATACAATCGATCTTAGCTAGCTAGCTATCTGTTCACAATCTTCTTGCCCTTCTTTTTCGCAAATGGAGTTCTTCTGTGGAACGGGCGTCCTTT
The DNA here is from genome assembly GCF_056163025.1 of Triticum urartu. NCBI lineage: Eukaryota > Viridiplantae > Streptophyta > Magnoliopsida > Poales > Poaceae > Triticum > Triticum urartu. The sequence goes on from NC_141877.1 coordinate 524,583,192, forward strand.
AGGTAGGGTGGTCTTGCTTCTTCTTGTGGTGTATGCTACTACTTCATCATCGTCGTCATGTTTGATCTTCGAGTCGCCGTACTTGTTGAAGTCTTGCTCATTGGCTACTCCATCCATTCTGATGATCTTCCTTTTGCCTCTCCTCACGACAACACGACTGGGCTTTGACGGGTCGGTAATGAAGAAGCATTGGTCCACTTGGGAAGCCAGTACCCATGGCTCATTTTTTGCGGTGACGTTTGCGCCCGCGGTCTTGGATTTGGCTTCGGGTATAACCTTGGTGGTGAAATACCAGTCTTCTTTTAGGACGCTCTTGGCCCATCTGACACAGAACATCGGGACCTTCTCTCCAGCATAGCTCAGCTCCCAGATCTTCTCGATCCTTTCGTAGTATCTGTCCTTGTCGTTACCGGTGTAGGATTCCATCGTTACCCCGGAGTTCTGATAACCATCGCTCTTCATGTCCTTGTCCTCGGTGTCGAATGTGTAGCCGTTGATATCGTACGCCTCATAGGTCATCAGGTTGTGCTCAGCGCCCTGTGACAAGGCGAATATGAGTTGTTCTTCTGCGGAAGAATCCTCATGTAAAGGGTACGATAAAAGCTTCTGCTTGAACCAACGCGTGAAACATGAGTTGTGCTATTTGATTATATCTCCGCCCGTCCTCTGTTGGCCTCGGTCATTGTATGTCTTCTCAATAAAGGTTTTGTGCTCAACCACCCAAGGATCGACCACGTCTATGTGTTGTAGCGCGACTAGGTTTGCTCTTTCAAAGTCGGCGAGTCGACCCTCGAAGTCGACATGCATTTCGCGGCGACCCTCACGGTGACCCCATCCAGCGAGCCTGCCTAGGTGCCTGTTGACGGGGAGACCAATGGGGTTCTCGATGCTTAGATAATTCATGCAGTAGGAGATGCACTCTTCGGTCAGAAAGCCCCTGGCTAGACTTCCCTCTGGACATGACATGTTGCGAACGTATCCTTTGATGACACCATTCATCCTTTCGAACGGCATCATGCTGTGAAGGAACGTCGGCCCGAGTTGGATGATATCCTCCATGATATGGACCAGCAGATGAACCATAACGTCGAAGAATGTGGGCGGGAAGTACATCTCAAGCTCGCATAGTATCACCATGATCTCTTCCTGTAGCCTTCTGAGTTGCCTCACACCAACCGACTTCTGAGAGATGACGTCGAAAAAGTTGCATAGGCCAAATAGCGTTTCACGGACGTGCATGTCCATGATCCCACGGATTGCAACTGCAAGTATTCGCGTCATCAGCACGTGACAGTCGTGAGACTTCATCCCGTTGAACTTCTGCTTCGCTGGGTCTAGGTATCTGCTTATCTTCCCCGCGTAACTGTAAGGAAGTTTTACTCCTACGAGGCAGGTGAAAAACTGCTCGATCTCCTCCTGACTTAGAGTGAAGCACGCGGGAGGTTAGTCATTTCCGGTATTCTTGGCCTTTTTGCCTTTGCGACGACTTTCTGTGTCCTACTTCGCCTCATCATCATTAGCGTGAAGCTCCTGCCTGATGCCCATTGATTTCAAGTCTGCCCTTGCTTTTGGCCCATCTTTGGTCCTCTCTGGCATGTTGAGCAGGGTACCAAGCAGACTCTCGCACACGTTCTTCGTGATATGCATGAAATCAAGGCTGTGAGGCACACGGAGGATCTTCCAGTATGGTAAGTCCCAGAAAATAGACCTCGTTTTCCATACCTTCAGCAGCGGCTCTAGCGCCTTTCGCTTCTTTTGCGGCTCTGGCGCCTTTTGCTTCTTTCCCGGCAGTGGGCAATCTTTCCAATTTTTCAACAGCTCGTCTATTTCCTCGCCGCTCCTCGTACGCAGGCGTCTTCGGGGTTCGGTTTCACCATCGAACAGATCATTGCGTTTCCTCCACGGGTCATCGTCGCGAAGCCACCTTCGATGTCCCACGAACACGGTTTTCGAAGACCCGGGATCTCTATCTAGCTGGCGATACATTGTGTCATCCATGCACCTGACGCATCCAGAAAATCCGTGGACCACCTGCCCCGCGAGATATCCGTAACCAAGATAGTCGTGCACCGTCGTGAGCAGTGCGGCTCTCATAGGGAAATATTCTTTCTCTGCGGCGTCCCATGTATTGGCTGGCATTTTCCACAGCGTGTCTAGCTCCTCTTTCAGCAGCCCCAAATATAGATTGATGTTTCGGCCCTTCAATTAGCATACTCATGTGAATGTACTTCCTCTTCATGCACAACCAGGGGGGAAGGTTGTACATCCACACAAACACAGGCCAGGTGCTATGTGTGCTTCTCTGGCTGCCAAACGGACTGACTCCATCGGTGCTCACGCCTAGCACGATGTTTCTTGGATCCTTCCCAAATTCTGGGTGTTCGAAGTTCAACGCTTGCCACTGGCTCCCATCCTTAGGGTGACTCAGCATCTTGTCTTTTTTATTTATCTCCGTATCATTTGCGTCATCTTCTCGCTTCTTCTCCTCCCTATCTGCGTGCCAACGCAGGAGCTTTGCTACCTTAGGGTCCACGAAATACCGCTGCAAACGAGGAGTGATCGGAAAGTACCACACCACTTTTCAAGGAGCTTTCTTCCTCTTCTTGTATCAAGTGACGCCGCACACCGGATATATGGTAGACTCCGCGTGCTCGTCCCGATAAATGATGCAATTGTTCATGCACACATGGTATTTCACGTGCGGTAAATCTGGAGGACACACGATTTTCTTCGCCTCTTCGAAACTGGTAGGGCACTTGTTCCCCTTGGGAAGACGTTCGTGCCAGAATGACATGTTCTCGTCGAAGCATGCGTCGGTCATTTTGTGTTTTACCTTCATCTCCAGAGCCATGAGCGTTACATTTCAGGCGGGTATCCTCGGGCCTGCATCCTTCATACAATGGAGTAGCCGCATCTATCTCCAGTTGATCCAGCTTGGCTTTCTCTCGGGCGGTAGCTCTTGCGTTATCCGTCTGCTTGAGAAGAAGCTCTTGAATATGAGGGTCCTGCCCCCAGCCCATCGATGGTCCATCGTTGCCTGCTCCGCCGGCATCTTCATCTTCATGATCATGCCCTTCATCTACTCCGGCATCTTCCTCATCATCATGTCCGTCATCTTCTACATGATGACTGGGTATAGCATCACCGTCGTGATCATGTCCTGGAGATTCTTCGTCTTCTCGCCCGCCCGAGCCGCGGTGGTTGTCTTGCTGCCCTTCCTCATTTCTTGTCCGGCCCCCATGGACGAATTCATAGTAATCTTCATCACCTTGCCACTGATAGCCATCCATGAAACCATGCAAGAGTAGGTGGTCCCGCACTAAGGCTCTTCAGCTTGCATCTTCGACACGGATATCTTATCTCTGTCTCGTTCTTTTGAAGCATCTCGGCCTTCACGGAGCTCAAAAACCTATTCACGATGCCTTCGGTCATCGTGCGGACCATGGTCGCCTGTGGGGTAGAGCAAAACGATATTTTAGAACCAAGAAAAAATTTGGCATGACTTTCCCTAACAATAGGACCAAAAAGAATGCATAGTGCCAAAATTCTCGCCGAAACGGAAATGAATCAACATTCCAGCAAAATATTAGCAACTATCGCATTTCAAATACCAGTACCTGCAAACACAAACATATATGCAACACCACAAACATATGCAACACCACAAACATACATAGATCTAGCTAGGCCACAAAAAGTGCTTGTGCACGTTGTTGGAGCGAGGTTGGGAGAAAAAAAAATAGATCTACAACATAAAGATAGCTTTCCCCTTACTTGCCTATCAAAAAAGGTAATTTAACGACTTAATTTTGATGAATCTATGGTGCAAATGAGGTAAGGAGGAGGAGGCAGCCGACAAGCTTGGAGAAGGAGATGGAGGGAATGAAGTGGGGAAAGCGAGTGTGTAGGTGTGGCTATCCAAAATATCTAACTGGTCCCAGGTTACTAATGGCGCACCACCCACCCATGCGCCATTAGTAACCCAACATACTAATGGCGCACCTGCTGGCCGTGCGCCATTAGTAGTTTTGCAAAAAAATAAAAAACAATATATATATATATACTAATGGCGCACCGTTGCGTAGTGCGCCATTACTAGTTTAAACTAGTAATGGCGCACTATGCCACAGTGCGCCATTAGTAGTTTTGCAAACAAAAGAATAAAAAAATACAGTAGTGGCGCACTGTGTGGCTGGTGCGCCATTACTAGTTAGAACTAGTAATGGCGCACTTTGCCTGGATGCGCCATTAGTATGTTTGCGAAAATGAAAAAAAAAATTGTTACTAGTGGCGCACCGTGTGTCTGGTGCGCCATTAGTGTCTTCCACACTAATGTTGCATCAGCACATGGTGCGCCATTAGTATATAGTAGTGGCACACCACCTGTCTGGTGCGCCATTAGTGTCAATTTCATCTATAGCCCTTTTCCTAGTAGTGAGAGTACGTGGACAACACTCTTCCCCTCTCATTGGTATGCATCACCATGATATATCTTGCGTGTGTGTGGGAAATTTATTGACATTACTGCGTTCCCCAACAGTGGCATCTGAGCCAGGTTTACGCGTAGATGTTATATGCATGAGGAGAACACAAAGGAGTTGTGGTCGTGGGTATATACATATTGCTTACCGTCACTAGTTGATTCTTGATTTGGCGGTATTGTTGGATGAAGCGGCCCAGACCGACATTACGCATACGCTTACGCTTATGCGCGACTGGTTCTACCGACATGATTCACACACAGGTGGCTAGTGGGTGTCAGTTTCTCCAACTTTAGTTGAATCAGATTCAATGAACAAGATTCTTTCTAAAGATCAAAAAGCAATCACTATACCGCATTGTGGTTTTTGATGTGTAGGTAAGAACAATTCTTGATAAACCTGTAGCTGCCACGTAAAACTTGCAACAACAAAGTAGAGGGCATCTAACTTCTTTTTGCAGGGCATGTTGTGATGTGATATGGTCAAGACATGATGCTAAATTTTATTGTATGAGATGATCATGTTTTGTAACACAGTTATCGGCAACTGGCAGGGGCCATATGGTTGTCGCTTTATTGTATGAAATGCAATCACCATGTAATTGCTTTACTTTATCACTAAGTGGTAGCGATAGTCGTAGAAGCAATAGTTGGTGAGACGACAATGATGCTTTTATGGAGATCAAGGTGTCAAGCCGGTGATGATGGTGATTGAGGGAGTCCTGGATTAGGGGGTGTCCGGATGGCCGGGCTCCTGGACTATGAAGATACAACATTGAAGACTTCGTCCCGTGTCCGAAAGGGACTTTCCTTGGCGTGGAAGGCAAGCTTGGAGATACGGATATGTAGATCTCCTACCATTGTAACCGACTCTGTGTAACCCTAGCCATCTCCGGTGTCTATATAAACGGGAGAGTTTTAGTCCATAGGACGAACAACAATCATACCATAGGCTAGCTTTTAGGGTTTAGCCTCTCTGATCTTGTGGTAGATCTACTCTTGTACTACCCATATCATCAATACTAATCAAGCAGGACGTAGAGTTTTACCTCCATCAGGAGGGCACGAACTTGGGCAAAACATCATGTCCCCTGCCTCCTGTTACCATCCGACCTAGACGAACAGTTCGGGACCCCCTACCCGAGATCCGCCAGTTTTGACACCGACATTGGTGCTTTCATTGAGAGTTCCTCTGTGCCGTCACCCTCAGGAAGGATGCCTCATCCCATCCTTAATGACGGCACCGTTGCTAAGGGAGCTTTGGCTGTCGGCCAAACTCTCCGGCTAGGCAGTTTCCTTATGACCGCCTGTTCGGCTGCTGCGCCGACAATGACCTCTCGGGTCATCGAAAACAATCTTTAGGTCAGCTCGGAATTCGCCGAGCAGCTAGATCCAATGGAGCTCTCTTCCCTAAACGAGCTCTTGGATCGCATCGCCGCCCTGGGAGTCGCTACGGATTACAACCAGATTGGGCCTAAACCTGATTTGAGAGAGATTAACTCTCCCCAGGTCACCCATCACGTTGCCGTGGTAGAGGGACAGTGCAGCGACCCTTCATCTATCTTAAGGACTAGCTATGTCCGGATTCCCAATCCCTCCAAGCCAGATAACCGCGGAGGGGCGGATATCTCTCAAGACCTGAACTTAAAGTCAGGCGGCGGACTAGATTCATTGGGCCGCATCCAAGAATCCCAACGTCCGAGTTCGGAAACTCCTTGGCCACTGGGTCTCAGATTGGGTGAGGTTTCGGATTTGATTCCACCCACCCACCCGTACATAAGCGATCTATCCCAAATTAGGCAAGAGCACGAAGAAACAGTACATCACTACTGGTCCAGATTCCTCCTGGTTATGAACAGGATAAAGGACTGCCGCGAGGAAGACAATTTCATTCTTCTGCAATAATTGCACGGACAAGGCAATCCTCAACGCCATAAGTTGCCGTGATATTACATGCTTTGCTGACTTGGCGTCGATAGTACTAAAGTACTATGCGATGGAAAGCGCTTGGAAAACTGAAACAAAATTTTGGGACAATCCGGCCTTGAATACAAACCCGGTCCGAAATAAAAGGGTGCATCATCGTCAGACACCGGGGTTCAATACCAAAAAGCAAAAGCCCTCTATTGGGCACGGAACCGTACTGGAAGGATGGCTTGATGGATCCTGTAAAATTCACAGTGCAGAAGGCGCCACACCAACTCACGGCCTTAGAGCATGTTGGATACTCCGGCAGGTGGCAAAAATTGGCGAAGATCTTCTAATTCCAGAAGCCACAGAAAGCCACCCCAGAGAAACCAGTACGGTATTAAAAGTCTGCGAGACTTTCGCATCAAATAATATGCGAAAAAGAACACTCTGCGGCCTTGCCGAAGTCTACCAAGTAGCAACAATAAACCCATGGAGTGACACGGCTTTTACTTTTAACGCCAGTGACGAACCTAAATTCCGAACAGCCCGAGCACCAGCCGCATTGGTCCTCAGTCCAATAGTGGACGGCTTTTGTCTTACCAAGGTACTCATGGATGGCGGCAGCGAATTGAACCTCATTTATGAGGAAACCCTTCAAAAAATGGAAATAGACTGGAACCGCATTGAGCGAAGCAGCACAACCTTTAGAGGAATAATCCCCAGTCGGGAAGTGCGCTGTAGAGGAAAAATCACACTAGATGTGGTGTTCGGCACGCCGGATAATTACAGGTCCGAAGAGGTCATGTTCCAGGTGGCCCCATTCGGTAGCGGATATCACGCTCTTCTAGGGCGGGAAGCGTTTACAGTCTTCCAAGCAATATCCCGTTATGGGTACATGAAGCTCAAAATGCTTGGGCCTAACGGAATCATCACTCTCGTTAGTGATCCGGACATAGCACTCCGCGCCGAAAACAAGACAGCCGCACTGGCCCTCGACGCGCTATCCGAAGCCCTAGCGGATGAGGAACTGACTGCGCTGAGCTCCACGGTGAATAGGGACGATATGATACTCGATAAAAGATCCAAGTCCACCTCCTTTAAACCGGCGGACGAAGTAGTCAAATTCCAGGTCCATCCAACGGACCCCAATAAAACAGCTTCCATCGGGGCACAGTTAAACCCTAATGTAGACGCCGCACTGCGAGAGTTCCTACGAGAGAACTGGGACATTTTCGCCTGGCACCCTTCAGACATGCCAGGAATCCCACGCAGGCTGGCCGAACACAGCTTAAATATCCTAAAAGGATTCAAGCCAGTCAAACAGGCTCTTCTGCGTTTTTCCGAACCTAAGAGACAGGCCATGGGAGAGGAACTAGACAAGCTATTGGAGGCCGGATTCATCAAAGATATCAAACATCCGGACTGGCTAGCAAACCTGGTGATGGTACCAAAGAAGGACAAATCCTGGCGCCTGTGCGTTGATTTCAAAGACCTTAACAAGGCCTGCCCAAAGGATCCCTTCCCTCTCCCCCGCATCGATCAAATTATCGATGCTACTACAGGACACGATTTGTTGTGTTTCCTCGACGCATACTCCGACTACCATCAAATAAAGATGGCAGAGTCAGATCAAGCCGCAACGGCATTCATCACACCATACGGCCCATTCTTCTTCAACACAATGCCCTTCGGCTCAAAAATGCTCGCGCAACATATCAGCGCATGACTCAGACATGTCTGGCAAACTAGATCGGCAAAACAGTGGAGGCATACATAGATGATGTGGTCGTTAAAACAAGACATGTCGAATCTCTAGTAGACGACTTGAGGCTAACATTCGATAACCTCCGAACATACAACATCAAGCTCAACCCGGAAAAATGCATTTTCGGCGTTCCAGCCGGAAAGCTCTTGGGTTTCATTGTATCCAGTAGAGGAATTGAAGCAAATCCAGCCAAAATCCGAAGGACCTCAAACAAATACAAAAATTAACCGGATGCGTGGCGGCTCGAAGCCGCTTTATCTCCCGCTTAGGAGAGAAGGCCCTACCCCTTTACCGCCTCCTTCGGTGCACCGAACACTTCGAGTGGACGGATGCAGCCACGGCCGGACTCAACGAAATAAAAGCCATCTTGTCAACAAACCCAGTCCTGACCACGCCAAACATTGGTGAACCAATGCTATTATACATTGCAGCAATCCATCAGGTCATAAGCACAGTGCTCGTCGTCGAACGAGAAATGGACGGACACAAATTCCCCCTTCAAAAGCCGGTCTATTATGTGTCCACTGTCCTTACTCCGTGCAAGTCACGATACTCACACTATCAAAAGATTGCGTACGCGGTATTTATCGCATACCGGAAGCTGCGACACTACTTTCATGAGTGTTCAATACCAGTAGCCTCGAAAGTGCCACTTAACGATATTATAAATAACCGCGACGCGACGGGCTGGATTGCAAAATGGGCCATTGAGCTCCTCCCGTTTGACATAACTTACAAGCCACGGTGAGCTATCAAGTCACAAGTTTTGGCCGACTTCGTCGCAGAATGGATGGAGGCCAAACTCCCTAAATAGTATGGCACATATTCAAACTGGGTCATGCACTTCGACGGCTGCAAAATGTTGGCCGGTCTAGGGGCTGGCGTCGTTTTGACGTCCCCCACAGGAGACACAGTTCAATATGTACTCCAGATAATGTACACAGACTCCAACAATGCAGCCGAATATGAGGCCCTTTTACATGGTCTCCGGATAGCAGTATCCATGGGCATTCAACGCCTAGAGGTGCGCGGGGACTCCAACCTCGCAATATCCCAAATAAATGGAGATTTTGATGCCAAGGATCAAAAAAGGCAGCTTATCGCAACGCCATCCTAAAAATGTCAGCTCGGTTCGAAGGGCTTGAATTTCACCATATAACCCGAGAAAATAATGAGGCGGCAGATGTCCTGGCACGCATCGGCGCAAAACGCGATGTAGTCCCCCCCCCCCCCACAACATCTTCTTGGAAAGGTTGTTCAAGCCGTCTATAGTATGGGAAGGGGAACCTGGCAATAGCAGCCCGGACCCAACCACACTTCCTGACACCGAACACTCTGACACAATTGGAGGCTCTGCCAATGAAATAACACCTTCAGCCCACGTAATAATGGTCGTCATCGCCCCGTGGACAGAACCATTCCTCGCCTACCTTACCAGGCAGGAACTCCCTAAGGACCAAAATGAGGCACGCTGCATAGTGCGGCGATCTAGAGCTTTATAAGAAAAGCACTACCGGAGTCCTTCAAAGGTGCATCTCCGAAGAGGAAGGGCGGAACCTCCTGGCTGAAATTCATGCCGGACTCGGCGGACATCACGCTGCAGCTCGGTCCCTTGTAAGCAAGGCCTTCCATACAGGCTTTTATTGGCCGACGGCCCAGGCAGACGGCCAGGACTTAGTCCAACGATGCGTCGGTTGCCAACTTTTTGCAAACTAAAGCCATATGCCACCCACCGCCCTCCAAACAATCCCCATCACTTGGCCCTTCGCGGTCTGGGGGCTTGACATGGTTGGACCCTTAAAGGCGGAACCCACAAGAAAAAATACTTACTGGTCATGGTGGATAAGTTCACCAAATGGATAGAAGCCTAGCCTGTTAAGACGGCCGAATCCGGACTGGTGATAGACTTTATATCCGGGGTTGTACACCGTTACAGCGTCCCCCACGGCATCATCACTGATAACGGCACGAACTTTACGGCCGATGAGGTAAAACTCTGGTGCAAAAACATGGGCATCAAGCTCGATTATGCTTCCGTCTATCACCCACAAACCAAAGGCTAGGTCGAATGTGCAAATGGTCTTATCATGAGCGGCATCAAACCCAGATTAGTGCGGTCCCTTAAAGAATCTAATACGCACTAAGTAGAGGAGCTCGACTCCATACTCTAGGGGCTGCGGACCACGCCGAACCGCACCACCGGATACACACCATTCTTCATGGTGTACGGCGCGGAGGCAGTTTTGCCCTGCGACATAATTCATGACTCACCTCGAGTGCGCATGTACGAAAAAAGAGAAGCCGAGCTCGATCGGCAGGACAGTTTGGATGCCTTGGAGGAAGAGTGTGATGTGGCGAAAGCCCGTTCCGCATTCTATCAACAGCAGGCTCGAAGATACCAAAGGAGAGAAGTACGGGACAAAAATTACAACGTTGGTGAATTAGTTCTACGCCTGCCGAAGAAGAAAAAGGACAAACTCAAGCCCAAGTGGGAAGGTCCCTTCATAATCGACCAAGTCCTAACTGGTGGAGCGTACCGCCTGCGAGATGCATCGGATAACCGACTCGAGCCGAACCCATGGAACGCAGCCCGTCTACGAAGATTCTATGCCTAGCGCCAGACTCTGTGTTCGTATCCTCCCTCTGTCTATTTTTTATATACTTTCTTTCTTACATTTCTTTCCTTCTCCTCTCTCTCTCTTATAGCCTTCAAAGGCTCATAAAGTGACGCGCCATCCGTGCGCATTAAACCTGGGGTCTTCTTTAAACAGAAGCTTATTTATACGGGCTTCATGCCCAACACATGTGTCACACTTCCGCATGTACCTTTAGTTCGCCATTATATGCATCGATATGACTTAAGTTTTGGCCAAGCTGGGTTGCCTGGCTCCTGTGCTTACCCCTACGTTCCCGATTGTTCGGCTAGGTGGTAAAGGGAGCACCTCTGCAATTGTTACTGCAGGGTTAGCCGGATGTGTACCTCAGACTGGGTGAAGCCGAAAGCTAGCGTTCTTAAGGGAATGTTCGGTCGGTGAACTAAAGATGATCTTTTCTTCCACTTATTTATCTATACGCCCCCAGATATTTTTCCTGCGTCTCTTTTCGCAGAATGGACATGCACTTCAGGGCATGCCTCCCAGGGAAAGGAACCCCTAACGGAACTATTCTCCCTGGAAGACGTTTCTTACTAACCATGTAATATAACATAACTAGTTGGGCACTTGTCTGTTCAAGCACTAATGACCCCTACGCCTGGTCTCCACGCATACCTCGGTTCTTATATAACTGCGAGGGTATTCGGACACACTCCGGACCGTCGGGTCCCGGGGTTGAAGCGAAAAGGTCGGCCATGTAAAACGATCTACAATCCGGCTAGAAGGCATTACACATGTCAATTAAAATTACATAGTCAATCTGACTGATTGTATTCCTCTTCAATTCCATCTAACAGGCTGTCTAGTTTACAGTCCTGTTGGGAATACTTTGTGGCCAACTCTACTTGGCCATATACTAAGCTCACAGGGATCTCCTTCCCATCGGGCCCTACGGGTCTGACCTCGGCCATGTGGTTTGGGTCCGCCTTCGTGTACCGTGTCTTCACCATGGCCCAAGCCTCCCTGGCGCCTTGACGGCAGGCCGACATCTTCCACAATCGGAAGCACCGCCGCGCTCCCTTCAGCTTCTCTACAAGCTCTCCAAGGCCTTCGGGCATGGAGACGGACAGCCACAAGGCCTGGGCGACACCTCGCATCACCTGCTGAACTCGCTCGTGCAGTTGTGAGAGCTCAGGAAGAATGTCACCCGTAGAACCGGGAATTTCCTCTGCAGGACGACCTGTCAGCATACCTACAGACATTACTCTGTTAGTCGACTTCCTCGCCGAACTCTTTTTTCAAAGTTCATTCAAGCACTTGCTATATATTCCGCGTCGAAACCACTGATTCTCCTTCACGGAGTCCAACAGCTGGGCACGAACATCCTTCAGTTCCACGCCTAGCTTGGTGTTGGCATCTTGGAGATCATTCTTCTCCTGCCTCACCTTTGTTAGCATGCTCTCACCAGCCTTTAGCTGGCGTCAGAGTTGTTGCACTTCCGGATTTAATCCGGCGCCATCTGCAATTTCATTTGTCAGATTTGCACCCATGCCGCACTTCGCAAAATACTTATCTTTCGAAGCGTATATTACCAGAGGGGGTCTCCTTGGGCTTCCCTGCCGTGGCTAGTGCGGCCTCAAGTTGGGCTTTGCACTCTTCCAGCTCCTAGGACAGCAGGGTATCCTTTTCTGTAAGAACCTGCATCACAGATGATCCTTAAATCAGTTATTCTAACTGTTTCAAGTCTCGGGGGCTACTGGTATACATATATAATTACCAAAATTTTCTTACCCGTATGTCTTTCACATACTGCTTCGTGGCTCTGGCTAGACCATTTTGAGCGGCACGGAGGTACGCGCCTCCCGAATTGAAGGCATCCAATGCCTCTTGGGAGAAACAAGCATTGCGAAGAACTGTCCGGCAACGCCTGTGGTTCATGGAACTCACCACCTCAGAATTGGTGGCAGACAGCCTGTCCGCATCCTCTGTCGGAGGAGCATCCGGTGCGCGCCTCGTGTTCGCCTCCGCTTCCAGACCAGGCTTTGGAGCCTGGCTGGTGGAGGCGCGATTGGCAGCCTCTCTGGATATAGTCCGGCGCGGTCTCTTCGTCCTGAAGAGAGCACGAGTGTTAATATGCCTCGAAGGAGTAACACCTGGGAATAAGGTGGCGCGCTATACCTTTGCGCCGATGCCTCAGTCCGGACCACACTTCTTTTCAGCTCTCTTGGCCTTGTCGCCCCTCGTTGGCTAGTCGCCGCAGGCTCGGCCTCCTGTCTCAAGGACCTCCCCTGCAAAACACGGTTGTCATACGGTAATCGAAACCATGCAAGGACAGATCCCTTTTCAAAGTGCTGACACTCTGGTCCCAGTTACCTGTGAGGCTGGGAGTAGCCCTGGATAATCGGCCGTAATGGCCCCCAAGGCGTTGTCCATGATCAATTGATGAAACACTCCATCAATCAACTCCACAGATAAGTCCGGATCCTCTTGAGAGGCCGGGTTGAGGGACCATCCCGGATCCTCGTGTTGTGGAGGAGGGCTGTTTTATTTCTTTAACAGCGTGACGCAGTTCCTGCGTTGAAGTCGTTAGACTGAAAATTTAACAATGGGAATATAACACGAATGGGCAAGTAAAAGTGTCCACTTACCCAACTCGGGGGATTGTACATAGAAAATCAACCCCGTGGGTTGACGCAGAGAAATTCCTCCCCTTCTCCCTTGTACAAAGCTAACAAGGTCTTTATTAGACCGGTAGCCGAATCCGGTCCCTTACGGCCATAGCGGGTGGCGTCGTCCTCCCCGTTGAAGTCCCACATGGGGCGGCCTCTATACTGAAGCGGCTGCACCCCTCGCATGATGCATGCGGCCATGACCCCGATCATGGTCAGTCCGGAATGAGCTAACAATCTTATCCGGCCCATCAGGTAAATAACGTCCCTGTCGCTTTCCCTCTGAGGGCTCCATGGACGCCAGCTTAGGCGCTTCTTTAGGGGAGCACTGTCGAACTCAGGGAGGCCGATCCGGACAGGATCCGGCGGCGGAACGTCCTCTATATAAAACAATTCCTCGGACGCCTTCTTTGGGGTTCCGGATAGATATCCGGTCCCGGCGATGCGCCACACTTCGGCTCCGCCCACTTGATATATCGACCCCTCCTTAAAGCGGGGCACAAGGCAGAATAGCCTTTTCCACAGCGCGAAATGAGCCTCGCAGCCCAAAAACAGCTCGCAAAGGGCTACGAAGCCCGCGATATGCAATATGGAGGCAGGCGTGAGGTTGTGCAGCTGGAGGCCATAGAACTCCAGAAGCCCCCGGAGAAACGGATGAATTGGAAATCCGAGCCCTCTTATTAAGTAAGGGGCAAGGCATACCCGCTCTCCTTTGGAGGGATTGGGGCGCTCTCCGCTTGCTCTCCGCCATTATAGGTGGCAAGTTCGGCACGAACCGGGACCATATAGGCCGGGGGGAGAAATCCCTTGGTCCGCAGCTTCACTAGCTGGCTGTGCGGGATGGAGCACTTCTACCAATCTCCAGGCTGAGGGCTGGAAGGGCGAGAGGAGGAGCTGCGGCGGCTGGCCATGACAGAATGGACCTCTGTCGGGTACGCTCTGATGAATACTCGCGGAAGGGAGAAGGTGTGGTTTTGATCTAAATCCTCGTCCCCTTAAATAGGCGGCTCATTCATGCGGCTAGGGGTGTAAATATAAAAAACACCCTGACTTTTCGTATTCGTTTTACACGTGGAAAACGACCATTATTGGGCGTAGAAGCCAAGGAGCACTACATTTACAAGAAACCGGACACTATTCAACAGGTACACGGAATTTGGAGGAGAACCCGCCTTGCAATGCCGAAGACAATCTGCGCGCCGGACTCGTCATCATTGAAGCCTGGTTCAGGGGCTACTGAGGGAGTCCTGGATTAGGGGGTGTCCGGATGGCCGGACTATACCTTCGGCCGGACTCCTGGACTATGAAGATACAAGATTGAAGTCTTCGTCCCGTGTCCGGAAGGGACTTTCCTTGGCATGGAAGGCAAGCTTGGCGATACGGATATGTAGATCTCCTACCATTGTAACCGACTCTGTGTAACCCTAGCCCTCTCTGGTGTCTATATAAACCTTAGAGTTTTAGTCCGTAGGACGAACAACAATCATACCATAGGCTAGCTTTTAGGGTTTAGCCTCTCTGATCTCGTGGTAGATCTACTCTTGTACTACCCATATCATCAATATTAATCAAGCAGGACGTAGGGTTTTACCTCCATTAAGAGGGCCCGAACTTGGGTAAAACATCGTGTCCCCTGCCTCCTGTTACCATCCGACCTAGACGCACAGTTCGGGACCCCCTACCCGAGATCCGCCGGTTTTGACACCGACAGTGATCATGATGGTGCTTTGGAGATGGAGATCAACAACACAAGATGATGATGGCCATATCATATCACTTATATTGATTGCATGTGATGTTTATCCTTTATGCATCTTATTTTTCTTAGTTCGGTGGTAGCATTATAAGATGATTTCTCACTAAATTTCAAGGTATAAGTATTCTCCCTGAGTATGCACTATTGTTATAGTTCGTCATGCCGAGACACCATGTGATGATCGGGTGTGATAAGCTCTACGTTCACATACAACGGGTGCAAGCCAGTTTTGCACACGCAGAATACTCGGGTTAAACTTGACGAGCCTAGCATATGCAGATATGGCCTCAGAACACTGAGACCGGAAGGTCGAGCGTGAATCATATAGTAGATATGATCAACATAGTGATGTTCACCATTGAAAACTACTCCATCTCCCATGATGATCGGACATGGTTTAGTTGATATGGATCACGTGATCACTTAGATGATTAGAGAGATGTTTATCTAAGTGGGAGTTCTTAAATTATTTGATTAATTGAACTTTAATTTATCATGAACTTAGTACCTGAAGTATTTTGCATCCCTATCTTGTTGTGAATAGATGGCCCGTGTTGTTGTTCCATTGAATTTTAATGCGTTCCTAGAGAAAGCTAAGTTGAAAGATGATGGTAGCAACTACATGGACTGGGTCCATAAATTGAGGATTATCCTCATTGCTGCACAGAAGAATTACGTCCTGGAAGCACCACTAGGTGACAAACCCGCTGTAGGAGCAACGCCAGATGTTGTGAACACCTGGCAGAGCAAAGCTGATGACTACTCAACAGTTCATTGTGCCATGCTTTATGGCTTAGAACCGGGACTTCAATGATGTTTTGAATGTCGTGGAGCATATGAGATGTTCCAAGAATTGAAGTTAATATTTCAAGAAAATGCCTGGATTGAGAGATATGAAGTCTCCAATAAGTTCTACAGCTGCAAAATAGAGGAGAATAGGTCTGTCAGTGAACATATACTCAGAATGTCTGGGTACCACAACCACTTGACTCAGCTGGGAGTTAATCTTCCTGATGATAGTGTCATTGACAGAGTTCTTCAATCACTGCCACCGAGCTACAAGAGCTTCGTGATGAACTATAATATACAAGGGATGGATAAGACTATTCGCGAGCTCTTCAAAATGCTAAAGGTTGCGGAGGTAGAAATCAAGAAGGAGCATCAAGTGTTGATTGTCAACAAGACCACTAGTTTAAATAAAAAAGTTAAAGGGAAGAAGCGGAACTTCAAGAAGAACAGCAAGCCAGTTGCTGCTCAAGTGAAGAAACCCAAGTCTGGACCTAAGCCTGAAACTGAGTGCTTCTACTGCAAAGGAACTGGTCACTGGAAACGGAACTGCCCCAAGTATTTGGCGAAGAAGAAGGATGGCAAAGGGAAAGGTATATTTGATATACATGTTACTGATGTGTACCTTACTAATTCTCGCAGTAGCACGTGGGTATTTGATACTGGTTCTATTGCAAATATTTGCAACTCAAAACAAGGGCTACGGATTAAGCGAAGATTGGCTAAGGACGAGGTGACGATGCGTGTGGGAAATTGTTCCAAAGTCAATGTGATCGCTGTTGGCACGCTACCTCTACATCTACCTTCGGGATTAGTTTTAGACCTAAATAATTGTTATTTGGTGCCAGCGTTGAGCACAAACATTATATCTGGATCTTGTTTGATGCGAGAGGCTATTCATTTAAATCAGAGAATAATGGTTGTTCTATTTATGTGAGTAATATCTTTTATGGTCATGCACCCTTGATGACTGGTCTATTTTTACTAAATCTTGATAGTAGTGATACATATGTTCATAGTATTGAAGCCAAAAGATGCAGGGTTGATAATGATAGTGCAACTTATTTGTGGCACTGCCGTTTGGGTCATATTGGTGTAAAGCGCATGAAGAAACTCCATTCTGATGGACTTCTGGAATCACTTGATTATGAATCACTTGGTACTTGCGAACCATGCCTCATGGGCAAGATGACTAAAACTCTGTTCTCCGGAACAATGGAGCGAGCAACAGATTTATTGGAAATCCTACATACTTATGTATGTGCTCCAATGAACATTGAGGCTCGCAGCGAATATCGTTATTTTCTCACCTTCACAGATGATTTAAGCAGATATGGGTATATGTACTTAATGAAACATAAGTCTGAAACATTTGAAAAGTTCAAAGAATTTCAGAGTGAAGTGGAAAATCATCGTAACAAGAAAATAAAGTTTCTACGATCTGATCATGGAAGAGAATATTTGAGTTACGAGTTTGGTCTTCATTTGAAACAATGCGGAATAGTTTCGCAACTCACGCCACCCAGAACTCCACAGCGTAATGGTGTGTCCGAACGTCGTAATCGTACTTTACTAGATATGGTGCAATCTATGATGTCTCTTACTGATTTACCGCTATCGTTTTGGGGTTATGCTTTAGAGACGGCTGCATTCACGTTAAATAGGGCACCATCAAAATCCGTTGAGACGACACCTTATGAACTATGGGCTGGCAAGAAACCCAAGTTGTCGTTTCTTAATGTTTGGGGCTGCGATGCTTATGTGAAGAAGATTCAAGCTGATAAGCTTGAACCCAAATCGGAGAAATGTGTCTTCATACGATACCCAAAGGAGACTGTTGGGTACACCTTCTGTCACAGATCTGAAGGCAAGATATTCGTTGCTAAGAATGGATCCTTTCTAGAGAAGTAGTTTCTCTCGAAAGAAGTGAGTGGGAGGAAATTAGAACTTGGTGAGGTAATTGTACCTGCTCCCTTATTGGAAAGTAGTTCATCACTGAAATCATTTCCAGTGATTCCTACACCAGTAAGTGAGGAAGCTAATGATGATGATCATGAAACTTCTGATCAATTTACTACCGAACCTCGTAGGTCAACCAGATTAAGATCCGCAAAAGAGTGTTATGGTAATCATGTTCTGGAGGTCATGTTACTTGACCATGATGAACCTATATTGTGTCAAACAAAATTCCAATGGACTATCGTGTGGATGATGCTAAACAGAGATAGGAATAGTAGTGGTGGCCATTTAGTTGGACTACTACTGCTAGGACTTACTCCAGATTTTAGGATTTCTTTTCTTTTAGGATTTATTTTCTTCTAGGACTAGGTTTTTATTATTTTTCTGTTGTGATTGTTTTTTGAGCTCTTTCTTTTTCATTTCCTACTATCCTTATCCTAATTATCTTAAATTGTTATGATGTGTGTAACAGGATTAGATCTTGGATTTGCTAGTGGACTTTGGGAGTTCTTAGCCAGCTTGGTGACTCCATATTTTTCACTATTTCAGCAAGTCTTTTGTAAGCATTAAACTTATGTGTACAAAAAAATTGTTGCTCAAAACGTATATGTACTACATTTCTATCTTATGTGTACAAAAAAATTGTATAGAAATATGCTGAATTTTCTGCTCTAATTGTTGCTCAAAGAAATTTAGCAAAAAAATGGGGTCCTGGGAGACGCCACTGCTGCTTGAGGCCCTTGAGAGGCCCTTCGTGTCGTGATGATTTTGCAGGTACCCCGAGAGGCCCTTGAGTTTGCCAGAATGTCAATTAACTTCCGTTCTGGCAAATTCGGGTACTCCATATGTCCTATTTTCAGCAAAGGTCATGCTGAAATTTTCTGTGAATTTTAGCATGACTTTGTTAAAAAACGGACATATGAGGTACTTGCTACTAATGCATGGGCCGGGGTATCTTAGTACTTAATTAAGTAGGATCAACTTCCCCTTTATTCTTGCTGCATTAAACCATAGGTGGCAATAGAGCCAAGTGATTAGGCCCAACTTAGAAATTCTCCTCAGCATCGATAAACCCTAGATGATAAACCCAACATAGGTGGCAATAGAGCCAACTGATTAGTGCCAAGTGATTAGGCCCAACCTAGGGTGCCTCGGCATCGATAAACCCTAAATGATGAAAACTTAGCATTTAGGGTGCCTCGGCGTCGACAAACTCTAAATGATGAAACCTTGGCTTTTAGGGTGCCTCGGTGTCGATGAGAACCTAAATGATGTACGCTTAGGCTTTTAGGGTGCCTCGGCGTCGACAAACCCTAAATAATAAAAGCTTAGCTTTTAGGATGCCTCGCTGTTGACAAACCCTAAATGATGAGACCATGATCTTGTTCCTTGACAATAACCAACTTCTTGACCAAACTTTTTTCCTATTTAGAGCGAAACATGGCCCACAACGATGAGGCCGACGGTTCGGGCGGCAAGCAATTCTGGGAGTTGTCCCAGGAGTTGGAGGAAGAACCTCATCGCTATGAGGACGCCGCGGAAGACACCGATCCTGACTACACAACCCCTAGTGGCGTCGGGGATGACACCACTGATGATGACGACGCGGATGCCACCACTGATGATCGCGGCGCACACACAGATAGCAGCCAACCGAAGAGGCAACGGAAGGACCGGTGCCCGAACGTGCTCGGCACTATCAGGGAGGAATTTACTGAAGTGAACTCCGACGGGCATCCGATGGCGCCCAAACACGTAGTCAAGGGGTACTCGATTCAGCTCGGGTGCATTCTCCGGAGCACTGCCTCGATCAACACCGAGAACCTAAGGCATAAGGACCAAGGGAATTTGCGCAGCCTCCTCTTCATGAAGCTGCACAAACGATACAAGTTCCCCGCTGAGTTCGCAAACACACGCCTCTCGGGTAATAAAGTGAATGGTGCCGCCCTCACGACGATGAGCACGGCCCTGTCTACTTAGAAAAGCATGGTGAAGGCAATGATTGACAAAGGTGATACTTATGAGAAGATCAAGGCGAAATATCCTTTGATGAGCGAAGATGACTACAAGGAGTTCAAGATCAAGTGCGAGAGCCCTGCAACCTCCGAATCAAGTCAGTGGGGGAAAGAAATGCGGCAGTTGAACATAGGGGTCCACCAACTCGGTCCCGGCGGTTACAGAGTGGCGGAGCCTGTATGGGACTAGGAGGACGTGGAGCATGCCGAGGAAGGCCTACTGCTCCGCTTCGAGAAATACAGTGACAAGCAGACCAGGAACTTTCTCAGGGCCCGGTACAAGGAGGACCCGGTAACAAAGGAGCTTACCACGGATTCGAAGACCAAGGAGCTTGAGCTTGTTCTGTTAAGGAATACACCCCCGCGTAATTAGCTCCATATGGCTGCATTCTAATTAATCCCCAATATTTCTAAATGGTTCACGTTCCTTCCGCAGGACAAAGAAAGCAGTAGCGCGGGGTCGTCTTAGAGCTCCCTTTTCGACACCCCTTTGAATAGGGCATTGAACGTAATGAAAAACAGGGATAAGCTCAATAAGCCGACGTCAGCTGGTCATGTGGCCGGCAAAGGCTTGTCCACAAAATGGTCGTCATACTATGGCACTGGTGGGCGAAAGGAGAAAAAGACCAGCTCGGAAAGCCAGTCGCGCGAGGTTGAAGCACTCAAGGCACAAGTGGCGCGGATTCCGGAGATGGTCCAAGAGCAAGTGCAACAACAACTGGGATCGACGCTTACCGGCATTATGCCTACCTTGATTCATGGGATAACGATGTGGATTGTGGGTGGCCAACAGGGACCGCCCCCGATTCCCAGCTTCACGGCCAGCAACTCACAAAACACGCAGGCGAAGCCATTGGTGTCTCTGGCGGCGGCGGTATTGGTGTCTACGGCGGCGGCGCCATTGGTGTCTCCGGTGGCGGCGGTATTGGTGTCTCCGACGCCGGCATTGGAGCTTAATGCACCCGGGTGTACGCCGGCCAGCACCTCACCAGCAAGCGGCCCATCCTTCAGTTGCGCGCCCGCCGTTGGCGGTGCCTCGACATTAGCCGAGCTCGACGGCATCACGGTAACTAAGCCTCTCGGCCGAGGACTTCATCTCCTTGCCTTTGACTGGGCATCCTTGACGCCCTACATGTTTTCGCAGGGCGCCGCCAACGTTCCTTGCACTCTCCTGCACTTCGTGGGCGGCGAGTTGGTCAATGTCGCCAAGGGCAGAATCATTCAACCGGGCAACCCCGTGTTCCACGGTAATCCGATGCCACCCACAATGTATAGGGTTGAAGTGGTTCGGGTGCTGCCAAGATGCGACGAGCTGTTACCTCCGATTTGACCCGCTGGGGCCGACGAAGAAGATGAGATGACCCTCAGCGCCTGCGTAAGTTGGCCCCTGCTTTGGCCGAAGAGCCAGATTCGTTTGGGGGCGGGGGACACCACCCCACAGACAAGACCGCCAGTCGTGCCGGCGTCAAGCCATGCCAAGAATGCCGCAACGCTACCGGACATGCCGGACATCCCTATGGCACAGGATCCGGACATGCATATGGCACAGGATCCGGACGACGACGACAACGACAATGGTACATTTACCAACGTCGATAAGTACTTTGTCGAACATGGGTACGGTGACGAGTTCTGCGGGCCTCCTTCTCAAGAACCCAAACAAGACGACCGCGATTTAGCTGGTACGGCGGAGAAACCCAATTGCAACAGGCGTCGTCTTGCGTTCAGTTCTTAGGAGAGGCCTCCAGCTGCCGCCTTCATCGAGCCTCAGATAGCGGAGGTGCCAAATATTATCAGCCCCAACACGCTCAAGAAGGCGGTCTGTGAGCGGAACTCGGTCCCATTACAGCAGATCAAGAAGAAGGGCCGGAAACTGCCGACTAAAAAGGCCGCCGGTGCGAGCCAGCCGGCACCGAGTATGATCCATGCTCAGGACGGGCCACCTTCACCTAAGGATATCTCGAAGAGGGTGCATGTCGCGGGTAGGGCGATGCTACCGACAAATATGCTCAGTGCTGCAACCGGTGCTATGCGGAGTCTGCACGATAGTGTTCTTTCTTTGGAGAAGCGGCGTCTCAGAGAGAATGATGTGGCATACCCGGTTTTCGTGGCTAAGGTGCCAGAGGGCAAGGGCTTTGTGGATGGCGCCATCGGGGGTACGATCGTCCTGCGGTTTGATGACATCTTTGCTATGTTCAACCTTCATCCGCTGCACTACACCTTCGTTCAGCTGTTTTCGCTGAGTATGGAGATGCGGATCATTAGAGACAAGACCCCGGACATCGTGATCGTCGACCCCTTCTACATGCGTTCCAAGCTCTTGAGCAGCGCTGGGGACCGCCAAGTCGCGAGTTCACACCTCGAAGACGTCATTCTGGCAAACCCAGATAAGGATAACTTCCTTGTGCCTTACTTTCCCCGAGTAAGTCATCCCTTAACCGCCCCGTAACATATGATTTCTTAGATTTCGATCGTTCTTTTTTTTCTAACATTCCATGTTCTGTGCAGTGACACACATTGCACACTCATCCTCTTAAGCCCGAAATATTCCATGGCCACGTATTTCGACCCGAACCGTAATTCCAAGATAGACTACACAAATATCAAGAATGTTCTTGATGATGTTCTCCCTGGCTACGCCAAATCAGGAGGCACCTTCATCAGGGCAGTTCGTAAGTACGACAAGCACGTGTTCGCCCACAATACGACGTTCTGCTGCGTCAAGCAGCCGCCTGGCGGTCAGAAGGATGCCTACTACGCCCTCCATCACATGCGGGCATTCATAAGGGACCATCATCACCTTCTGCTACCAAATAATCTCAAAGATTGGGCTGCGAGCTTGTCGGC
Organism: Triticum urartu; assembly: GCF_056163025.1. Classification (NCBI taxonomy): domain Eukaryota; kingdom Viridiplantae; phylum Streptophyta; class Magnoliopsida; order Poales; family Poaceae; genus Triticum; species Triticum urartu. The sequence continues at coordinate 524,605,974 of NC_141877.1, forward strand.
AATCCAGGACGCGGACATCAGACAAGAATTCTTTCGCATCCAGTCAGAGTTTGCGAACATCATCCATCAAGATGTCCTTCATACCTCGGGGAAGTTCTTCCTCAGATATCAACCGTACAACATTGAGATAGACGGAATGCTACAAATGTAGGCTGACAATGCCCGCGATTTCATGACCATCATGACAGACGGCGGCTTCATCCACGCTCCTGTCCATGAGTCGAGTCAAAAGTAGTGATGTGTAGTTCTGAAACATTGATTGGCTCATGTTGTAATTAAACTTTAATGAATTGTATGTCTCTTTGTTTTGGACAGTCGTTCAACTTAGATGTAATCGATGCTATTTATTAGTAGGACCATGAATCGTGCTATTAATGTCTTGCTTTTCTCTTCCTATCCTTTTGTTGCATACTTATATATTGCTTATGTATGTATTGTCTGTTGTTTGGCTTGTGCATAGAGATGCCGTCGTATGTCGTGTACAAGGGTAAGGTTCCCGGAGTCTACGACGACTAGGAGGAGTGTCGGAGACAGGTTCACCGTTTCTGCGGTAACAGTTACAAAGGGTACACCACTAGGGCGGAGGCCGAATCTAGATACGCCCGCTATCTAGCGGGAGAGAGGAGGGAGCGTTGGAGGAACCGAATGAAGACCAGTTTGATCGCGATGATGCTCATCGTGATGACCGCAGCTCTCTTCTATGTGATGGTAGTTTAGATGATTGATGTCGACTTGTAATGTGAAGACAAACTCGATACTCACGGTCTCGAGACTTGTAATGTTTTATCTTTGTTCGGTCTTTTGAATTCAGAGACTAATATGATGAATTGTATTCGGAGACTAATCTTCTAATGTATTCGATGAATCTGCTATTGCTGTGTGCTACTGTCTATATTCTGTCAAATTATATATTTTGTAACCTGTGCAAAAATCAGAAAAGAAAAAAAACCAAATATTCATACTAATAGCGCATCACCACAAGGTGCGCCATTAGTATGCCAAAGGATACTAATGGCGCATCAATACAGAGTGGGCCATTAGTATGCCAAAGGATACTAATGGCACATCAAGACAGAGTGCGCCATTAGTATGCCAAGTATACGAATGGCGCATCTATCCGCAGTGCGCCATTAGTGTGCCAAAGCACATGTTTAAATATGGCCCCTGGGAGGCACACTAATGGCGCACTGGATGGTGCGCCATTAGTATACCAGGTACTAATGGCGCACCAGTGGTGCGCCATTAGAAAAAATTACTAGTGGCCTGCTACTAATGGCGCACCGGTGATGTGCCATTAGTAGGCAAAACCGGTGCGCCATTAGTAGGCCTTTTCCTAGTAGTGGCTATAGCTCCGCTATAGCTGATTTTGAGGTCCGCCGCTATTTGGCAATAGCCCACTATTTAAAACATTGGGAGGTACCAAAGTAATCCAGGAGCGGATCACTGGACAATGGGCAAGAACATCCTGAAATACCGGAAAAGGACTAAGGATATGTTTCTCGTATATGGAGGTGACAAAGAGCTCCTCGTAAACGGTTACATCGATGCAAGCTTTGACACTGATCTGGATGACTCTAAGTCACAAACCGGATATGTGTTTTTATTAAATGGTGGAGTTGTCAGTTGGTTCAGTTCCAAGTAGAGCATTGTGGCGGGATCTACGTGTGAAGCGGAGTACATAGCTAGTTCAGAAGCAGCAAATGAAGGAGTCTGGATGAAGGAGTTCATATCCGAACTAGGTGTCATACCTAGTGCATCGGGTCCAATGAATTTTTTTTGTGACAATACTGGTGCAATTGCCTTGGCAAAAGAATCCATATTTCACAAGAGAACCAAGCACATCAAGAGACGCTTCAATTCCATCCGTGATCAAGTCAAGGAGGGAGACATAGAGATTTGCAAGATACATACGGATCTGAATGTTGCAGACCCGTTGACTAAGCCTCTCTCATGAGCAAAACATGATCAGCACCAAGACTCCATGGGTGTTAGATGAAATGTCTCCGTTGTATCTACTTTTCCAAACACTTCTGCCATTGTTTTGGACTCTAACTTGCATGATTTGAATGGAACTAACCCGGACTGACGCTATTTTCAGCAGAATTGCCATGGTGCTATTTTTGTGTAGAAATAAAAGTTCTCGGAATGACCTGAAAATCAACGGAGATTACTTTTGGAATATATAAAAATACTGGAAGAAAGATCTATGTCAGGGGGCCACACCCTGTCGACGAGGGTGGGGGCGCGCCCTACCCCCTGGGCACGCCCCGCTGCCTCGTGGGCCCCCTGACGCTCCACCGACCTCAACCTTGACTCCATATATTCACTTTCGGGGAGAAAAAAATCAGAGTGAAGGATTAATCGCGTTTTACGATACGGAGCCGCCGCCAAGACCTAAACTCTCTCGGGAGGGCGGATTTGGAGTCCGTTCGGGGCTCTGGAGAGGGGAATCTGTCGCCATCGTCATCATTAACCATCCTCCATCACCAATTCCATGATGCTCACCGCCGTGTGTGAGTAATTCCATCGTAGACTTGCTGGACGGTGATGGGTTGGATGAGATTTATCATGTAATCGAGTTAGTTTTGTTAGGGTATGATCCCTAGTATCCACTTTGTTCTGAGATTGATGTTGCTATGACTTTGCTTTGCTTAATGCTTTGGTCCAGTACTCTAGGGCCCAAGTGCCATGATTTCAGATCTGAACTTATTATGTTTTCATCAATATATGAGAGTTGTTGATCCTATCTTGCAAGTCTATAGTCACCTATTATGTGTTATGATCCGTTAACCCCGAAGTGACAATAATCGGGATGTTACCAGTGATAGCCGTAGTTTGAGGAGTTCATGTATTCACTATGATTTAATTCTTTGGTCTGGTACTCTATTAAAAGGAGGCCTTATTATCCCTTAGTTTCCAATAGGACCCCGCTGCCACGAGATGGTTGGACAAAAGATGTCATGCAAGTTCTTTTTCATAAGCACGTATGACTATATTTAGAATACATGCCTACATTACATTGATGAACTGGAGCTAGTTCTGCGTCACCCTATGTTATGACTGTTACATGATCGATCGCATCTGGCATAATTCCCTATCACGGATCCATTGCCTACGAGCATTTCCTATATTGTTCTTCGCTTATTTACTTTTCCGCTGCTACTGTCACCATCACTATAAAACCTAAAAATATTTCTTTTGCTACCATTACCTTTTGCTATCATTACTACTACTACTATCATATTACTTTGCTACTAAATACTTTGTTGCAGATATTAAGTTTCTAGGTGTGGTTGAATTGACAACTCAGCTGCTAATACTCGAGAATATTCTTTGGCTCTGCTTGTGTCGAATCAATAAATTTGGGTTGAATACTCTACCTTTAAAAACTGTTGCGATCCCCTATACTTGTGGGTTATCAAGAACATTTTCTGGCGCCGTTGTCGGGGAGCATAGCTCTATTCTTTGAGTCACTTGGGTTTTATATCTGCTTATCATTATAAATAACTTGAAAGATCAAAGAACCAAGATTTTTCCCTCAACTACGAAGGGACGTAAGGAACTGCCATCTAGCTCTACACTTGATTCACCTTCTGTTTTGAGTAAACTTGCAACACCTAAGCCTGCTTCTGCTATTAATTCTTATATGTCGCATGTTATTGATGATGCCACTTTTGCTATTCATGATACTTATGATGAAACTACTTCTATGCTTGATACTATTGTGCCAGTTGGTGAATTTCTTGATGAACAACTTGCTAGGGCTAGAGAGAATGAAATTATTGGAACTGATAATATTATTGGAACCTTACCATGTTATGCTTCTCCCTCTTGTCTGCCATGTTTTCATCATACATAGTCCTCACAAATTCTCCCATGCACATGGCAATGCATGCTTAAGTTCAGCATAGACCAATTCGATTTCTCTTTGTCTGTCTAGTGACAATATGCACAGTGGGAACAGGAACTGAAATTTAATAAAATTATGGTTAGTAGCATGTAACAGAACATAAAACTTATCACATAGATGTTAAAACATACTGGTAGACGGTGGTATACATCAAGTTTAGGGGGTGAATCGTGGGAATTGGGACACATGAAAACTTTGTGCAATAAATTCCATGTAGCTCTTCATCTTTGCAATTCTCGCCACACCAACACCTCAGAACTTCGACCTATACAGGAACATCCGAATACATATACTTTTGGCATCTCAGTTGGATCAAAAGAAGGTGGGAGAAATTTGTGGTAAAGGATGGGGCAGCTGAGCGGCAGATTGGTTTCGAGGATGAAGTAAACTTGTAGTTCTAGCTAAGTGAGAATGACAAACATGTTCCTGCCGTCCAAACCATCGATGTCATGCTTCAACCGTACTTGGTGACACCCTAAAAAAATGCTGGGTGACTGGGTTATACTCCTCCAAGATAAGAGGGGTTGCACATACATAGGTGGGCACAGGTGCATGGTATAAGAAGCAGCCTGTACCAACGATTTTTAGCACAAGTTGCTAGATCACGAGGCACCCTGTCTGGATGATGATCAGGATGAGCGGATAAGTTGATTATTATTTCTGGACGAAAAGACGGCCCTAAAGCTATACTTTGTTTGAGCAATAAGCAGGTGAGACACGCGAGCAGTCTCAAAAAAGAGAGAAAAACAAAAATAATTAACCGGAGCTATGTAACACCCACGATGCGGCTATATCTCCCACGTGTCGGGGTACGACTTAGAGGCATATCTGCATTGTAGGCAATGTCGCAAGAGGGTAATCTTTACACATCCCATGTACTGAATAAGGAAAGAGGTACATATTTGGCTTACAATCACCACGTCACACAATGCATAAATAATATCCATGCAATCATCCAGATACAATCAAGGTCCGACTATGGAACCAAAATAAAGACAACCCCAAATGCATAATGTCCCTGATCGCCCCAACTGGGCTCCACTACTAATCGTCTGGGAAGGAAACGTAGTAGCGTCCTGAGTCCTCATCAAACTCCCACTTGATCTCGATTGCATCTCCTGGAACGGTATCATCGGTCCCTGCATCTGGTTTTGTAAGGAATCTGTGAGTCACGGGGACTCAGCAATCTCACACCCTCGCGATCAAGACTATTTAAGCTTATAGGTAGGGAAAAGGTATGAGGTGGAGCTGCAGCAAGCACTAGCATATATGGTGGCTAACATACTCAAATGAGGGCGAGAAGAGAAAGGCAAGGCACGGTCGATAAACTATAATCAAGAAGTGATCCTAGAAGAACCTACGTTCAAGCATAACACGAGACCGTGTTCACTTCCCGGACTCCGCTGAAAAGAGATCATCACGGCCACACACTATGTGGATTCATTTTAATTAAGTTAAGTTTCAGGTTTTCTACAACCGGACATTAACAAATTCCCATCTGCCCATAACCGCAGGCACGGCTTTCGAAAGTTCAAAACCCTGCAGGGGTGTCCCAACTTAGCCCAACACAAGCTCTCACGGTCAACGAAGGATATTCCTCCTCCCAAGACAACCCGATCAGACTCAGAATCCCAGTTACAAGACATCTCGACAATGGTAAAACTAAACCAGCAAAGCCACCCGAATGTGCCGACAAATCCCGATAGGAGATGCACATATCTCGTTCTCAGGGCACACCGGATTGTCCAAACTTCCGGTAGGCCAGCCCAGAGTTTCCCCTGGTGGCCACCGGCGGCTGACAAGTTGGACCAACACTCAGAGGAGCACTGGCCCGGGGGTTTAAAATAAAGATGACCCTTGAGTCCGTGGAACCCAAGGGAAAAAGAGGCTAGGTGGCAAATGGTAAAACCAATGTTGGGCCATGCTGGAGGAGTTTTATTCAAGGCGAACTGTCAAGGGGTTCCCATTATAACCCAACCATGTAAGGAACACAAAATCAAGGAACATAACACCGGTATGACGGAAACTAGGGCGGCAAGAGTAGAACAAAACACCAGGCATAAGGTCGAGCCTTCCACCCTTTACCAAGTGTATATATGCGTTAAAATAGACAAGATATAGTAATGATATCCCAACAATAAACATGTTCCAACAAGGAACAAACTCCAATCTTCACCTGCAATTAGCAATGCTATAAGAGGGGCTGAGCAAAGCGGTAACATAGCCAAACAACGGTTTGCTAGGATAAGGTGGGTTAGAGGTTTGACATGGCAATATGGGAGGCATGAAAAGCAAGTGGTAGGTATCGTAGCATAGGCATGGCAAAAGAGCGAGCATCTAGCAAGAAAAGATAGAAGTGATTTCGAGGGTATTGTCATCTTTCCTGTAAAGTTCTCCGAGTTGACGTTAGCTTTATCCTCGTAAGCGTACTCAACGGGTTCCTCGATCACATACTTGTCTCCCGGCTCTACCCAAAGCAAGAACACAAGCAAAGGGAGACACAATCAACCACGGTGCAATGCGCAAGCAACATGATGCAAAACATGGCATGATATGCGGGACGTGATATGCAATGCATATGGATGTTTCGGAAAGGAAAGATTGAACCTGGACTCAACTTGGAAAACCAAGAGTGCCACGGAAAGAGGAGTTGATTTCGGTCGAAATCGATATAAAGATCACCGGAATCGGATGCACAGTTTGCAAATGGCAAGCAAAACAGTAATTGCGCAAAGCTGCGATTAGCAGCACGAGGCCATCTCAATGCATCAAGAACAACAAGCTACTGCACTCTAACATAACAACAAACCACATGGCAGTGATCCACTCAAGATGCTTGACAAAAGATGAACACTGAGCTACGGCTAATTCACAAAATAGCTGGTTCAAACAAGCATGGCAAAAGTGCAAAAGATAACAGGTTACAGACTTAGTGAAAATAACATGTCAGCAATTTAACATCAGGAAGCAATGTTTAGAGAAAGATAACAACATGCTACAGGAACCTAACATGGCAAAGCAAGGCATGACATGAAGCTACTCAAAGCATACAACAAAAGTCCCTTACTGACCATAAGCCAAAAGGGATCAGAAAATACAATGGCAACCATGTGAACATAGCAACTTTCATTAACAGATTCAGACTTAGCAGAAAACTGGAACATGGCAAAAAAGATTCACGTAGGCATGTTTGCTGGCTCGATGCACTCACCACAAGGCAGTGCATGACAAACTAAGCATACACCCAGCAAGTAGACATGATAAATAAGCTAACCATGGCAAGAACACACTCATAGCATGCACGGATCAACTTCAACAACCTCGGCAAAAATGCTTAACACGTAAGCATTCTGCCAGGAACATTTTATAGAAAAAGTAGAGCTCGATTGAGTCAAGCTAGGGTGCTCCATAATTGCAAAAAAAGACATGGATGGATAGACCATAACATTATGTCAAAATCATCCTTACTAAACATGCTCAAAAGAGGCATGGATCACTCTGTAGCAACAAGAATACATGGCATAAAAATATTATCAGGGAAAAGACTTAGAAGATTTCGAAGTCCCTGAAATCAGCAACATTACGAGAGCTACTTTGCATGCTTGTGCTAGTCACCACAAAAGATCAAAAAATACATGGCATGCACCCCTGTAAAGATGGCATGGCATACTTCAAAACACATGTAGGGCCCAAGTTCATAGGAGGCACACATTAATCATGGCAAAAATGACAAATGTCCAAATCCTGATAAGAAACTGAAACTAACATTACATAGCACTCTTGCAACAGCATTTAGGGCATCAAGATGAGCTCAAATGGACATGGTGCAATGGAATGAAATGAAGTACTCATCGAGACGAACAATTTGATATGCTACACGCCCAAAACGGAGCCACGGATGCAAAGTTATGATGTGATGAAGAATGCTAAAATTAATGGAAAACTGGGACGAAGTCAACCCTAGGGTTTACTGTAGCCAATCCAGATCAGGCATGGACTTCGAGGCGGCGGCGGATCTCGTCGGAATCTGCGCCGGAGTGGGAGGAGAGGACCGGAACGAGCGGGGCCGGCCGGAGTGGGACTTGGCGCGGCGAGCTCCGGGGCAGCTCCGGCGGACGGCGATGGCGGCGGCGAGGCAAGGCGAACGGTGGCGAGGCGAGGCGGATGACGGCGAGGCGACGCAGTGCGGCGCGGCGGACCGGCGACGGCGGCACACGGCGACGCGGCGGACCGGCGACGGCGGCACACGGCGGCGCGGCGGAGCGTCAACGTCGGCGAGGCGGCGTGCGGGCGGCGGTGAAGCAGGGAGGCGCGGGGGCGGCGATGGGCCTCGGGGGCTCTCCTCTAGCCCAGGCGGGCCGCGGCGCGGGAGGCGGCCGGCGGGCAACATGGCGCGATGCTAATGGCTGCGGGGCGGCGGCGCGGCCCAGACGTGTCCGGCGCGCGGAGGGAGCGGGGGCTAGGGTTAGGGTTGGAGTGGATCCGGAATTTTCGGGGGGAGATGCCTTGCCTCGCGATCGTGATCGAACGACCGAGATGATGGAGGGGGTTTAGGTGGGTTTTGGGCCACTTTGGGGAGGTGTTGGGCTGCAACACACACGAGGCCTTGACGGTTCCTCGGTTAACCGTTGGAGTATCAAACGAAGTCCAAATGGCACGAAACTTGACAGGCGGTCTACCGGTAGTAAACCAAGGCCGCTTGGCAAGTCTCGGTCCAATCCGAGAATGTTTAACACCCGCACACAAAAGGAGGTAAAAGGGGACACTGGAGGACATAGGAGAGCCGGAATGCAAAACGGACAACGGGGAAAATGCTCGGATGCATGAGACAAACACGTATACAAATGCGATGCACATGATGACATGATATGAGATGCATGACAAAGACAAAAGCAAAACGAAGACAAAAACCCAACAACGAGGAAATAACATAACTTAGTGCCGGAAATGGCAAGAGTTGGAATACAAATATGGCAGGTTACATATGGGGCTTTACAACACTCCACCACTACGAAAGGATCTCGTCCCGAGATCTAGGACTGGAAAAACTCCGGGTACTCGGAACGGAGGTGGTCCTCACATTCCCAGGTGGCTTCACGGTCGGAATGATGTGACCACTTCACTTTGAGGAATTTGATAGACTTGTTGCGAGTCTTGCGCTCAGTTTCTTCAAGAATAGCAATAGGATGCTCATGATAAGACAAGTCTTCTTGGAGATCAATCTCTTCAAAGTTGATGGTGCGGTCAGGAGTCTTGAAACACTTGCGGAGTTGAGACACGTGAAACACGTCGTGCACGTTTGCAAAGTTGGATGGAAGCTCAAGTTGATAGGCGAGATCGCCTCTTTTGCCAATGATCTTGAAAGGGCCCACGTATCTAGCGGCAAGCTTCCCTTTGATACCGAAGCGACGAGTACCTTTCATTGGAGAGACGCGGAGGTAGACATGGTCTCCGATCTCGAAAGCCAAGTCACGATGCTTGCTATCATAGTAACTCTTCTGGCGCGATTGCGCGGCTTTGAGATTTTCACGAATGACTTTGCACATTTCTTCAGCCTCTGTGATCAAGTCATTGCCAAGAAGTTGGCGTTCACCAGTCTCTGACCAGTTAAGAGGAGTACGGCACTTTCTGCCATAGAGAATCTCGAATGGGGCCTTACCCGAACTCGCTTGAAAGCTGTTGTTGTAGGAGAACTCGGCATATGGAAGACAATCTTCCCACTTCATACCGAAAGAAATGACACATGCCCTGAGAATATCTTCAAGAATTTGATTGACTCGCTTGACTTGGCCACTAGTTTGAGGATGAAAAGCTGTGTTGAAGCGAATGTTGGTGCCCATGGCCTTCTGAAAGGAGTCCCAGAGCTTAGAGGTAAAGATGCTTCCACGATCTGAAGATATCAACTGCGGAATGCCATGCAGAGAGACTATCCTGGAGGTATATAGCTCTGCCAACAAAGCTGGTGTGATAGATTCTTTGATAGGAAGAAAATGAGCCACTTTAGTGAGCTTGTCGATGATAACGAAGATAGCATCACTGCCACGCTTGGACTTGGGGAATCCAGTCACGAAGTCCATGTCAATATGGTCAAACTTCCATTCTGGAATGGCAAGAGGTTGGAGGAGACCAGCTGGTCGTTGGTGTTCTGCTTTCACTCTTCTGCAGACATCACATTCATTCACGAACTAAGCAATCTCGCGCTTCATTCGAGTCCACCAATACGACTGCTTGAGGTCATGGTACATCTTTGTACTTCCAGGGTGAATAGAGAGGAGTGAATTGTGAGCCTCGTTCATAATGACTTTACGAAGGTCACCCTTAGGAACAACAATGCGATCCTCGAAGAATATAGTATCCTTGTCATCAAGACGATAGCACTTGTACTTGGGTTGACTCTTGGCAATCCCAATCTTCACCTTCTTCACCATAGCATCAAGAAGTTGAGCCTCACGAATCTGATCTTCCAAAGTAGGAGAGACTTGGAGGTTGGCAAGGAATTCTTGAGGAACAACTTGGAGATTAAGTTTGCGGAAGGCTTCACAAAGCTCTGGTTGGTAGGGCTTGATAATCAAACTGTTGCAGTAATCCTTCCTTCTCAATGCACCAGCAATTACATTGGCCTTGCCTGGAGTATATTCAATACTCGGATTATACTCTTGAATCATTTCGACCCAACGAGTCTGCCTGAGGTTGAGGTTGGGCTGAGTGAAGATGTACTTGAGACTCTTATGATCAGTGAAGATGTCCACTTTTCTTCCCAACAAGAGATGTCTCCATGTTAAAAGAGCATGGACAACTGCCGCCAACTCGAGGTCATGAGTGGGGTAGTTCTTTTCGTTGGGCTTCAACTAGCGAGAGGTATAGGCCACAACGTTCTTCTCCTGCATCAACACTGCACCGAGACCTTGAAGGGAAGCATCACAGAAGACCTCGAACGGTTTGGATTCATCAGGAGGAGTCAGAACTGGATCAGTGACTAACTTCTCTTTGAGGGTGTTGAAAGCTACGTCACATTCAGGCGACCAGACATACTTCACGTGTTTCTGGAGGAGGTTGGAAAGAGGCTTCGCGATATTAGAGAAGTTCTCAATGAACCTTCGGCAATAGCTTGCGAGCCCAAGGAAGCTGCGGAGTTGCTTCATGTTCTGAGGCGGTTCCCAATTCACAATTGCAGACACCTTCTCAAGATTAATAGCTATGCCCTTGGCGGAGATGATATGCCCAAGGTAGAGAACCTCATCGAGCCAAAACTCGCACTTTGAAAACTTCGCATAGAACTAATGTTCTCTGAGTTTATCCAGCACCAATCTCAAGTGCTTGGCATGATCCTCCTTGTTCTTGGAAAAGACCAAAATGTCATCAAGATAGACCAAGACGAAGTCATTTGTGTAGACGTTGAAGATGAAGTTCATCATGCGAGAGAATGTTGGAGGTGCATTGACAAGGCCGAAAGACATGACAGTGTATTCATATGAACCATAGCTTGTTCTGAATGTTGTCTTGGGGATATCTTCTTCATGAATGCGAATCTGATGATAGCCCATACGGAGGTCAATCTTGGAGAATACTTGAGCACCTTTGAGTTGTTCGAAAAGCTCATTGATGTTGGGAAGTGGGTACTTGTTCTTTATGGTCTTCTTGTTCAATGGACGGTAGGCGACACAAAGTCGGTCCGTTCCACCCTTCTTCTTGACAAAAAGAACACCACAACCCCATGGAGAAGAACTTGGTCAGATGAGACCCATGCGCTCTTGAATATCGAGTTGCTTCTTCAGCTCCTTCAACTCTTCAGGTCCAAGCTTGTAAGGACGTTTGCAAAAAGGTTCCGTGCCAGGCTCAAGATCGATGACGAATTCAACTGGCCGGTGAGGAGGCATTCCTGGAAGCTCTTCTGAAAAGACATCTTGATGTTCACAAACGACTGGAATCTGAGAAATGGCATCCAACTCGCCCTTCTCATTGAGAGAAAACAGTTGAATTGTATCATCACGAGCGGCAAAAACGATTACATCCTCAGACGAATGTGTCAATTGAATCCGCCTAGTAGCACAATCAAGCTGAGCCTTGTGCTTAGAAAGCCAGTCCATACCGAGAATAAGATCAATATCCAAGTTACCAAGGACCATTGGAGAAGACAGAAACTTATAGTCGCCCAACGTGATAGAAACATCTGGAACCACGTAGCTTGTGCGCAAGCATTTACCCGGTGAGACAACTGCTAACGGACTAAGAAAATCTTGGAAAACCAACTCATGCTTAGATGCAAATGGTCTCTAGATGAAACAATGCGATGCACCAGTGTCAAAAAGAACTTTTGCAGGAATATCATTAACAAGAAGGTTACCCATCATCACAACTAACGAGTCCTCTGCCTGAGCTGCGTTCAACAAGTTGACCTTGGCATGCTTGGGATTATGCTTGACCACTGCGATGCTGGAAGATCTCATGGGAGGAGGAGGAGGAGGAAGAAGAAGACGCCTCTGATTGAAGCATTTGTTGGCATAGTGACCCTTCTACTGACACTTGTTGCACGTGACCTCCGAGAGCGGATGGTGATACGGAGCACTTGATCTTGGAGCATGAGACGAAGTCTTGTTCTGAAAGCCTGGGTTGGGTGGGTGGGAAGATCCATTGTCACCTTTGCTCTTCTGCTGATAAGGCTGACGGAATGGAGGAGGAGGAGGCAACCAATACTTTTGCTTCTTAGTTTCCACTTGAGTTGAGGAAGAAGGAGTTGCATCCCTGACTCGTTTCTTGGAAGCATCACACTTGAGTTGAGCAGCCTCTTGTTTCAGTGCCATATTGTAGAACTCATCTTACTTCTTCGGCTCAAAAAGCACAAGAGCTGGTTGGAGATCTTCTCTGAGGCCACCTCTGAACTGATAAATCATGCTCTTCTCGTCAGGGACGTCTTGCTTAGCGAAACAAGCGAGCTTCTGGCACATGATGTTATACTGGTAAACAGACAAGCTGCCTTGCTTCATATTGCGGAACTCGTCACGCTTGCTCTCAACAACACTCTGAGGAATGTGGTGAGGTTTGAAGTCTTGGAGGAATTCATCCCAGGTAATCACACGACCTCCTTTGGAATATTTGTATTGCTGATACCACTCAGTAGCTTGGTCTTTGAGTTGGAACGATGCAAACTTGACAAAGTCCTCAGGCCTGACGTTGCTGCACTTGAAATGCTTGCAGATATCCACGAGGCAATCATCAGCGTCTGTTGCCTCGACACAGTTACTGAAGGTCTTTGGCTGGTTTGCGAGGAACTGGTTGAGTGTAGCAAACTGATTCTGATTGTTGCCATGGCCATGATTTCCTTGGTTGCGCTCTTGCAAGAGTTGCATAAGCATCTACGTGTTGGCATTGGTAGCGGCCATCACAGCTTGCCATGCCTCCAGAGACGGAGGTCGTGGCGGCGGTTCAGGATTCTGACGCGTTGGAGGAGCCATCCTGAAGAGGGTGACATCCGTTAGTATTTTTGGAAGGAAAGGAACCCGGGAGACTTGGAGTCCACGTCAAGGAAGCTTTAAGGAGGCCACGAGGTAGGGGGGCGCCCCCCCCCCTAGGCGCGCCCTCCACCCTCGTGGGCCCCTCCTGGCTCCCCTGGCGTACTTCTTCCGCCTATATATATATATATCTCCATATGCCCTAAAACGATCGGGGAGCACAATAGATCGGGAGTTCCGCCGCCAGAAGCCTCCGTAGCCTTCAAAAGCGAATCTAGACCCGTTCCGGCACCCTGCCGGAGGGGGCAATCCCTCTTCGGTGGACATCTTCATCATCCCAGTGCTCTCCATGACGAGGAGGGAGTAGTTCTCCCTCGGGGCTGAGGGTATGTACCAGTAGCTATGTGTTTGATCTCTCTCTCTCTCTCGTGTTCTTGAGGTGATACGATCTTGATGTATCGCGAGCTTTGCTATTATATTTGGATCGTATGACATTTCTTCCCCCCTCTACTCTCTTGTAATGGATTGAGTTTCCCCTTTGAAGTTATCTTATCGGATTGAGTCTTTAAAGATTTGAGAACACTTGATGGATGTCTTGTCGTGCGTATCTGTGGTGACAATGGGATACCACGTGATTCACTTGATGTATGTTTTGGTGATCAACTTAAGGGTTCCGCCCATGAACCTATGCATAGGGGTTGGCACATTTTTTCGTCGTGATTCTCCGGTAGAAACTTTGGGGCACTCTTTGAGGTTCCATGTGTTGGTTGAATAGATGAATCTGAGATTGTGTGATGCATATCTTATAATCATACCCACGGATACTTGAGGTGACATTGGAGTATCTAGGTGACATTAGGGTTTTGGTTGATTTGTGTCTTAAGGTGTTATTCTAGTACGAACTCTAGGGCAGTTTGTGACACTTATAGGAATAGCTCGACGGATTGATTGGAAAGAATAACTTTGAGGTGGTTTCGTACCCTACCATAATCTCTTCGTTTGTTCTCCGCTATTAGTCACTTTGGAGTGACTCTTTGTTGCATGTTGAGGGATAGTTATGTGATCCAACTATGTTATTATTGTTGAGAGGACTTGCACTAGTGAAAGTATGAACCCTAGGCCTTGTTTCAACCCATTGCAATACCGTTTAGGATCACTTTTATCATTAGTTACATTGCTGTTTTTATTTTTTCAGATTACAAAAACCTTTATCTACTATCCATATACCACTTGTATCAGCATATCTTCACCGAACTAGTGCACCTATACAATTTACCATTGTATTGGGTGTGTTGGGGACACAAGAGACTCTTTGTTATTTGGTTGCAGGGTTGCTTGAGAGAGACCATATTCATCCTACGCCTCCTACGGATTGATAAACCTTAGGTCGTCCACTTGAGGGAAATTTGCTACTGTCCTACAAACCTCTGCACTTGGAGGCCCAACAACGTCTACAAGAAGAAGGTTGTGTAGTAGACATCCATAGGTTAGTCCAAAAAATAATATAAAAGTGTATAATAAAGCCCAATATTGTCCAAAACAGAATATAATATAGCATGGAATAATCAAAAAATATAGATACATTGGAGACTTATCACCGATCATCACAGAACTTTAAGCGTGCAGACCCTACGGGTTCGAGAACTATGTAGACATGACCGAGACACATCTCCGTTCAATAACAAATAGCGGAACTTGGATTCTCATATTGGTTCCTACATATTCTACGAAGATCTTTATCGGTCAAACCGCATAACAACATGCGTTGTTCCCTTTGTCATCGGTATGTTACTTGCCTGAGATTCGATCGTCGGTATATCAATACCTAGTTTAATCTCATTACCGGCAAGTCTCTTTACTCGTTCCGTAATGCAACATCCCGCAACTAAGTCATTAGTCACATTGCTTGCAAGGCTTATAGTGTTGTGCATTACCAGAGATACCTCTCCGACAATCGGAGTGACAAATCCTATTCTTGATCTATGCGAACTCAACAAGTACCATCGGAGACACCTGTAGAGCACCTTTATAATCACCCAGTTACGTTGTGACGTTTGGTGGCACACAAAGTGTTCCTCCGGTATTCGGGACTTGCATAATCTCATAGTCATAGGAACATGTATAAGTCATGAAGAAAGCAATAGCAACAAACTAAACGATCATCGTGCTAAGCTAACGGATGGGTCATGTCAATCACATCATTCCCTAATGATGTGATCCTACTAATCAAATGACAACTCATGTCTGTGGCTAGGAAACTTAACCATCTTTGATTCAACGAGCTAGTCAAGTAGAGGCATACTAGTGACACTTTGTTTGTCTATCTATTCACACATATACTAAGTTTCCGGTTAATACAATTCTAGCATGAATAATAAACATTTATCATGATACAATGAAATATAAATAGCAACTTTATTACTGCCTCTAGGGCATATTTCCTTCAGTCTCCCACTTGCAATAGTGTCAATAATCTACTTCACATCGTCATGTGATTTAACATCAATAGTTCACATCTTTATGTGATTAGTTCACATCTCCATGTGACTAACACCCAAAGGGTTTACTACAGTCAATAATCTAGTTCACATCGCTATGTGATTAACACCCAAAGAGTGATCATGTTTTGCTTGTGAGAGAAATTTAGTCAATGGGTCTGCCACATTCAGAGCCATATGTATTTTGCAAATTTTCTATGTCTACAATGCTTTGCACGGAGCTACTCTAGATAATTGCTCCCACTTTCAATATGTATCTAGATCGAGACTTAGAGTCATCCAGATCGGTGTCAAAGCTTGCATCGATGTAACTCTTTACGACGAACTCTTTGTCACCTCCATAACCGAGAAACATTTCCTTATTCCACTAAGGATATTTTTGACTGTTGTCCAGTGATCTACTCCTGGATCACTATTGTACCCTCTTGCCAAACTTATGGTGAGGTACACAATAGGTCTGGTTCACAGCATAGCATACTTTGTATAACCTATGACTGAGGCATAGGGAATGACTTTTCATTCTCTTTCTATTTTCTGCCGTGGTCGGGTTTTGAGTCTTTACTCAACTTCACACCTTGCAACACAGGCAAGAACTCCTTCTTTGATTGTTCCATTTTGAACGACTTCAAAATCTTGGCAAGGTATGTACTCATTGAAAAAAGTTATCAAGCGTCTTGATCTATCTCTATAGATCTTGGTGCTCAATGTGTAAGCAGCTTCATCAAGGTCTTTCTTTGAAAAATTCTTTTCATACACTCCTTTAAGCTTTCCATAAAATTCTGCATTATTCCTAATCAACAATATACCATTCACATATACTTATCAGAAATGTTGTAGTGCTCCCACTCACTTTCTTGTCAATACAGGCTTCACCGCAAGTCTGTATAACACCATATGTTTTGATCACTTTATCAAAGCATATATTCCAACTCTGAGATGCTTGCACCAGTCCATAGATGGATCGCTGGAGCTTGCTCACTTTGTTAGCACCTTTAGGATCGACAAAATCTTCTGGTTGCATCATATACAACTCTTCATTAAGAAATCCATTAAGGAATACAGTTTTGACATCCATTTGCCAGATTTCATAAAATGCGACAACTGCTAACATGATTCGGACAGACTTTTAAGCATCGAAACAAGAGAAAAAATCTCAATGTAGTCAACACCTTGAACTTGTCAAAAACATTTCGCGACAATTCGAGCTTTGTAGATAGTAACACTACTATCAGCGTCCGTCTTCTTCATTAAGAAATCCATTAAGGAATACAGTTTTGACATCCATTTGCCAGATTTCATAAAATGCGGCAACTGCAAACATGATTCGGACAGACTTTTAAGCATCGAAACAAGCGATAAAATCTCAACGTAGTCAACACCTTGAATTTATTACTGCCTCTAGGGCATATTTCCTTCAGTCTCCCACTTGCAATAGTGTCAATAATCTACTTCACATCGTCATGTGATTTAACATCAATAGTTCACATCTTTATGTGATTAGTTCACATCTCCATGTGACTAACACCCAAAGGGTTTACTACAGTCAATAATCTAGTTCACATCGCTATGTGATTAACACCCAAAGAGTGATCATGTTTTGCTTGTGAGAGAAATTTAGTCAATGGGTCTGCCACATTCAGAGCCATATGTATTTTGCAAATTTTCTATGTCTACAATGCTTTGCACGGAGCTACTCTAGATAATTGCTCCCACTTTCAATATGTATCTAGATCGAGACTTAGAGTCATCCAGATCGGTGTCAAAGCTTGCATCGATGTAACTCTTTACGACGAACTCTTTGTCACCTCCATAACCGAGAAACATTTCCTTATTCCACTAAGGATATTTTTGACTGTTGTCCAGTGATCTACTCCTGGATCACTATTGTACCCTCTTGCCAAACTTATGGTGAGGTACACAATAGGTCTGGTTCACAGCATAGCATACTTTGTATAACCTATGACTGAGGCATAGGGAATGACTTTTCATTCTCTTTCTATTTTCTGCCGTGGTCGGGTTTTGAGTCTTTACTCAACTTCACACCTTGCAACACAGGCAAGAACTCCTTCTTTGACTGTTCCATTTTGAACGACTTCAAAATCTTGGCAAGGTATGTACTCATTGAAAAAAGTTATCAAGCGTCTTGATCTATCTCTATAGATCTTGGTGCTCAATGTGTAAGCAGCTTCATCAAGGTCTTTCTTTGAAAAATTCTTTTCATACACTCCTTTAAGCTTTCCATAAAATTCTGCATTATTCCTAATCAACAATATACCATTCACATATACTTATCAGAAATGTTGTAGTGCTCCCACTCACTTTCTTGTCAATACAGGCTTCACCGCAAGTCTGTATAACACCATATGTTTTGATCACTTTATCAAAGCATATATTCCAACTCTGAGATGCTTGCACCAGTCCATAGATGGATCGCTGGAGCTTGCTCACTTTGTTAGCACCTTTAGGATCGACAAAATCTTCTGGTTGCATCATATACAACTCTTCATTAAGAAATCCATTAAGGAATACAGTTTTGACATCCATTTGCCAGATTTCATAAAATGCGGCAACTGCTAACATGATTCGGACAGACTTTTAAGCATCGAAACAAGAGAAAAATCTCAATGTAGTCAACACCTTGAACTTGTTAAAAACATTTCGCGACAATTCGAGCTTTGTAGATAGTAACACTACTATCAGCGTCCGTCTTCTTCATTAAGAAATCCATTAAGGAATACAGTTTTGACATCCATTTGCCAGATTTCATAAAATGCGGCAACTGCAAACATGATTCGGACAGACTTTTAAGCATCGAAACAAGCGATAAAATCTCAACGTAGTCAACACCTTGAACTTGTCAAAAACATTTCGCGACAATTCGAGCTTTGTAGATAGTAACACTACTATCAGCGTCCGTCTTCCTCTTGAAGATCCATTTATTCTTAATGACTCACCGATCATCGGGCAAGTCAATCAAAGTCCATACTTTGTTCTCATACATGGATCTCATGTCAGATTTCATGGACTCAAGCCATTTCGTGGAATCTGGGCTTAGCATCGCTTCCTCATAGTTCATAGGTTCGTCATGGTCTAGTAACATCACTTCCAGAAAGGATTGCCATACCACTCTGGTGCGGACCATACTCTGGTTGTCCTACGAGATTCAGTAGCAACTTGATCTAAAGTTTCATGATCATCATCATTAGCTTCCTCAGTAATTGGTGTAGGAATCACTAGAACTGATTCCTGTGATGAACTACTTTCCAATTCGGGAGAAGGTACAATTACCTTATCAAGTTCTACATTCCTCCCACTCACTTCTTTTGAGAGAAACTTCTTCTCTAGAAAGGATCCATTCTTAGCAACGAATATCTTGTCTTCGGATCTGTGATAGAACATGTACCCAACAGTTTCCTTTGGGTATCCTATGAAGACGCATTTCTCCGATTTGGGTTCGAGCTTATCAGGTTGAAACTTTTTCACATAAGCATCATAGCCCCAAACTTTAAGAAACGACAGATTAGGTTTCTTGCTAAACCACAGTTCATATGGTGTCGTCTCAGCGGATTTTGATGGTGCCCTATTTAACGTGAATGCAGCCGTCTCTAAATAATAACCCCAAAACAATAGCGGTAAATCAGTAAGAGACATCATAGATCGCACCATATCTAGTAAAGTACGATTATGGCGTTCGGACACAACATTACGCTGTGGTGTTGCGGGTGGCGTCAGTTGTGAAACTATTCCACATTGTTTCAAATGTAGACCAAACTCGTAACTCAAATATTCTCCTGCACGATCAGATCGTAGAAACTTTATTTTGTTGTTATAATGATTTTCCACTTCACTCTGAAATTCTTTGAACTTCTCAAATGTTTCAGACTTATGTTTCATTAAGTAGATATACCCATATCTGCTCAAATCATCTGTGAAGGTGAGAAAATAACGATACCCGCCGCGAGCCTCAATATTCATCGGACCACATACATCAGTATGTATGATTTCCAACAAGTCTGTTGCTCGCTTCATTGTTCTGGAGAACGGCGTTTTAGTCATCTTTCCCATGAGGCATGGTTCGCAAGTACCAAGTGATTCATAATCAAGTGATTTCAAAAGTCCATCAATATGGAGTTTCTTCATGCGCTTTACACCAATATGACCCAAACGGCAGTGCCACAAGTAAGTTGCTCTATCATTATCAACTCTGCATCTTTTGGCTACAACATTATTTAATATGTGTATCACTACTATCGAGATTTAACACAAATAGACCACTCTTCAAGGGTGCATGACCATAAAAGATATTACTCATATAAATAGAACAACCATTATTCTCGGATTTCAACGAATAACCGTCTCGCATCAAACAAGATCCAGATATAATATTCACGCTTAACGCTAGCACCAAATAACAATTATTTAGGTCTAAAACTAATCCTGAAGGTAGATGCAGAGGTAGCATGCCGACGGCAATCTCATCGACTTTGGAACCATTTCCCACGCGCATCGTCACCTCGTCCTTAGCCAGTCTTCGCTTAATCTGTAGTCTCTGTTTCGAGTTGCAAATATTAGCAACAGAACCAGTATCAAATACCCAGGTTCTACTGCGAGCTCTGGTAAGGTACAGATCAATAACATGTATATCACATATACCTTTGTTCACCTTGCCATCCTTCTTATCCGCCAAATACTTGGGGCAGTTCTGCTTCCAGTGACCAGTCTGTTTGCAGTAGAAGCACTCAGTCTCAGGCTTAGGTCCAGACATGGGTTTCTTCTCCTGAGCAGCAACTTGTTTGCCGTTCTTATTGAAGTTCCCCTTCTTCTTCCCTTTACCTTTTTTCTTAAAACTGGTGGTTTTGTTAACCATCAACACTTGATGCTCCTTTTTGATTTCTACCTCCGCAGCCTTTAGCATCGCGAAGAGCTCAGGAATTATCTTATTCATCCCTTGCATATTATAGTTCATCATGAAGCTTTTATAGCTTGGTGGTAGTGATTGAAGAACTCTGTCAATGACACTATCAACTAGAAGATTAACTCTTAGCTGAGTCAAGTGGTTATGATATCCAGACATTCTGAGTATATGTTCACTGATAGAACTATTCTCCTCCATCTTGCAGCTGTAGAACTTATTGGAGACTTCATATCTCTCAATCCGGGCATTTGCTTGAAATATTAACTTCAACTCCTGGAACATCTCATATGCTCCATCACGTTCAAAACGTCGTTGATGTCCCGGTTCTAAGCCGTAAAGCATGGCACACTGAACTATTGAGTAGTCATCAGCTTTGCTCTGCCAGACGTTCATAACATCTGGCATTGCTCTTGCAGCAGGTTTGGCACCCAGCGGTGCTTCCAGGACGTAATTCTTCTGTGCAACAATGAGGATAATCCTCAAGTTACGAACCCAGTCTGTGTAATTGCTACCATCATCTTTCAACTTTGCTTTCTCAAGGAACGCATTAAAATTCAACAGAACAACAGCATGTGCCATCTATCTACAATAACATAGACAAGAAAAATACTATCAGGTACTAAGTTCATGATAAATTTAAGTTCAATTAATCATATTACTTAAGAACTCCCACTTAGATAGACATCCCTCTAATCATCTAAGTGATCACGTGATCCATATCAACTAAACCATAACCGATCATCACGTGGAGTAGTTTTCAATGGTGAACATAACTAAGTTGATCATATCTACTATATGATTCATGTTCGACCTTTCAGTGTCAGTGTTCCGAGGCCATATCTGCATATGCTAGGCTCGTCAAGTTTAACCCGAGTATTCTGCGTGTGTAAAACTGCCTTACACCTGTTGTAGATGAACGTTGAGCTTATCACACCCGATCATCATGTGGTGTCTCGGCATGACGAACTTCGGCAACGGTACATACTCAGGGAGAACACTTTTACCTTGAAATTTAGTGAGAGATCATCTTATAATGCTACCGTCAAACAAAGCAGAATAAGATGCATAAAGGATAAACATCACATGCAATCAATATAGGTGATATGATATGGCCATCATCATCTTGTGCCTTTGATCTCCATCTCCAAAGCACCATCATGATCACCATCGTCACCGGCGCGACACCTTGATCTCCATCGTAGCATCGTTGTCGTCTCGCCAACTATTGCTTCTACGACTATCGCTACCGCTTAGTGATAAAGTAAAGCAATTATAGGGCGATTGCATTGCATACAATAAAGCAACAACCATATGGCTCTTGCCAGTTGCCGATAACTCTGTTACAAAATATGATCATCTCATACAATAAATATAGCATCAGGTCTTAACCATATCACATCACAACATGCCCTACAAAAACAAGTTAGACGTCCTCTACTTTGTTGTTGCATGTTTTACGTGGCTGCTATGGGCTGAGCAAGAACCGTTCTTACCTACACATCAAAACCACAACAATAG
Organism: Triticum urartu; assembly: GCF_056163025.1. NCBI lineage: Eukaryota > Viridiplantae > Streptophyta > Magnoliopsida > Poales > Poaceae > Triticum > Triticum urartu. Next base: position 524,628,264 of record NC_141877.1, read on the forward strand.
TTCGTCAAGTTAGTGCTGTTTTAACCTTCTCAAGGACTGGGTGTAGCCACACTCGGTTCAACTAAAGATGGAGAAACTGACACCCGCCAGCCACCTGTGTGCAAAGCACGCCGGAAGAACCAGTCTCGCGTAAGTGTACGCGTAATGTCGGTCCAGGCCGCTTCATCCAACAATACCGTTGAACCAAAGTATGACATGCTGGTAAGCAGTATGACTTGTATCGCCCACAACTCACTTGTGTTATACTCATGCATATAACATCTACGCATAAACCTGGCTCGGATGCCACTGTTGGGAAACGTAGTACTTTCAAAAAAAATCCTACGCACACGCAAGATCATGGTGATGCATAGCAACGAGAGGGGAGAGTGTCATTCAAGTACCCTCGTAGACCGTTAAGCGGAAGCGTTATAACAACGCGGTTGATGTAGTCGTACGTCTTCATGATTAACCGATCTTTAGTACCGAATGTACGGCACCTCCGCGTTCAGCACACGTTTTGCTCGGTGACGTCCCGTGATCTCATGATCCAGTAGAGCTCGAGGGATAGTTTCGTCAGCACGATGGTGTGGTGACGATGTTGATGAAGCTACCGATGCAGGCTACGCCTAAGCACCTCTACGATATAACCGAGGTGGATTATGGTGGAGGGGGCACCGCACACGGCTAAGAGATCAACAGATCAATTGTTGTGTCTTTGGGGTGCCCCCTACCTCTGTATATAAAGGGGGAGGAGGAGAGGGCCGGCGAAGGGAGAGGCGCACCCAAGGGGGGGCAATCCTACTCCAAGTAGGTTTTCCCCCTCCCTTTCCTATTCCAAGAAGGAGAAGGGGGAAGGAGGAGGTGGAGAGAAGGAAGGAGAGGGGGGTTGCCACCCCTTCCCCTTTTCCAATTCGGATTGGGCCAAGGGGGTCGCGCGCCACCTCCTGGCTGCCCTCTCTCTTCT